>NW_009954555.1:4670380-4730154 GCF_000747805.2 Chaetura pelagica
CTCAGTGTCCCCGGTTTCCTCAGCGCTGCGGGCGCCGGTGCTTGTCCTGGCAGCCCCTGCCTGTCCCCTGTGGAGCGGGAGGCGATGGCGGCTCAGGACCCAGGGCCGTGTCTGGCTGAGGTGAAGCGGCACCGGGCAGGTGAAGGCGGGAGTCGCGCTCCGCCCCCAGCGTCCCTCTGCAGCGGCAGGTTCATTCTGTGCTTGAGTCACTGGCCAAAGGTGGTGTTTGGAGAGCGACAGATGAGTAAACGGAAGCGTTAAGGCCTTAGTCAATAGAGGTTCTGACTAATTGCTCTTGGTCTTGTGTCTAGTTGTTGGTTTATTTAGGGACTTGAGTGTGGCGTCTTGTCGGGTGGCTCTTGTTGTCTTAAGGCTTATGGGCCTTTGATGGAGACAGCCAGAATCCCGCTGCCTGCTCCGGGTTTGCTGCAGGTGTGACTGGCGTTTAAAAATACTTTTGTTATGCTTTCTACGAGCAACGGCCTTTTTAACAGGCAGCCGCATTCTTAAACTGTTTGTTACTGTGTGCATCGTGAAGTTTGATACATTAATTTTCATACCAAAACACTTTCCCATTAGCAGTTTTTAATGTCACATAGTTATAAATTCAGGTTTGCAACATGCTTAAGGGAAGGGGAAGCTAAACGGCTCTGCAATGCAATTTATTTACTTGAAAAAATACTCTAACTTGGATTAAAATAGATGTTTTCCAGAAGAGTTTACAGACTAATATTTCAGTAACTCACTTAAAAGTGATGTGAAGGAGATGGAGCTTGCAGTTTTTTACTCTTCAGTGCTGAGAAGCAGAAGGAAAGGCTACCTTTTGACAAACATAAACACAAACTGGAAATTCCTATTTCTTTGGTTTTCAGTAGTCTTATTAGCGACGCAGCTTGTGACATCAAAGTTCTAATTTAACTGCACAAAAAGCTGTAAACTAGAAAGTAAAGCTGTGTTTAAGATTAAATTTAAGTAATGCATTCCAATCCCCTCCCTCAGAGAAGATTTTATTCAGTAGAACAGTAGGGGGAGCACCTGCATAAGGAAATAGCCTATATGAAGCGGGATCTGGAATGAGACTTTTTACATCTAGTGTGCGCTTCCCGCTTAAATCTTGATGTATCATGATGATCTGATATGTCCCAAGTTAAGAAACTTGACGCTGCTACCCTAATTACCTAAAAAAACCATAGTTTAATCTTCATACTGACTGTGATGAGTAGTATTTTGTTTGTCTTGTGTCTCATTATTTCCTTCAGCAGCGAAGAAGTTAATAGCTCTTAAATGAGTTGCACATGAGAAAATCAGAACATAATAAGTCCAGGGGGAGTTAGGAGCAAATGGTGATAATTTGTTATCCAAATGCCACCTTAGTTTAGGGTGATATCTGCTTGGGATCTGCCACCTTAGTTTAGGGTGATATCTGCTTGGGTGTGATATCTACTGGGTGGAATTTCTTTTGTTTTAGTAAGTGTGCAGGACAAATGTTTGTTGCTATTTTATTGAAATGTGTAAATACAGTTTTCTTTTTTTATAGGTCAAGAAACCAAAGAAGAACTCAAGATACCTTTTTTTTTTTTTTTTTCCTTTTGCAAAGCTGAAATACTGGCTAGTAAGCACTTAATTATTAGATTGGAAACCATTTAAAAGATAAGTTTCGGCTTCTGAAGGTCGGGTATTCATTCCTTTAAAATGTTGGTTTGGAGGATTGTGTGGTAAATAATACACTTTTTCTTTTTAGTAGGGTCAGTTATTTTTAACAGCACAGTCCAAGGGTATCTGAAATATGTAAAAAGAATGAGATGATAAACTCTTATGTTCCTGTTGAAGTTTGTGTAACTGATTATGGGGTCTATTCCTACTTATGTGGTAGAAAACCCAACCTGACCTTAATAACAGCTGAAATTCCAACTTGTAAGCAATTTTATATGGGAACTGCTTCCCTTCTTTGTGTTCATTATCTGTTCTTTACATCAATGTTTTATGGAGTCAACTCATTAATTATTTACTGGTGTTTTGAATTCACACATTAACTGTTCTTTATCCTTATCTAGCATTCCAGGCTGCCAAGACTCTCTTCCCTCAAATATTAAAACATGTTTAACTTCTCTGTGTGTGACCATTCTTAACAAATTAAATTGCTTTTGTTGGTGTGTGATATTTTGAAGGGTGGGAGTTCTATTGAGTATGGCAATAAACATATTGATCTCCTTTCAAAAGCAGCAGAATTGTCCAAGTCTTGAAAATAATTCAAAATATCTTTTTTGAACTGAGGAGCTGACATTGTGCCAACCTCTCTGTGTTGGGTAGACAACTTTCATGGCCATACAGCTGGGTATAATTCACCTGTTTTAGCCAGCTGCTTGCTTGCACTGGAAGTTGGAAGTAAGAGAGAGCTGAAACTCTCCATCTCTTACGTTGTAACTGATTATCGCAGTAATGGAACACATTCTTCGTTTCTTGATTTCTAGCATTTTGAATTGTTTAGACAGCTGCTGTGTTTCCCATGCAGAGTGACATTGGCATGTGTATAACAGTAATGGTATTTCTATGCTACTTTTTTGTCAATAAAATACATAACAGATCAATGTCATTATCACTTCTAAGAAGATGGGATAAATGGAGAAACAAAGAGGTGATATGAAATCTAGAAACTAATGAGTTGAAAATACTCTTAATTCAGTAATCTGCCTCCTGCAGCAGGTTTTTTTGCCCATGCAGCATTGGGTTATATTTTTAAGTGCTCAGGAGTTTTAAGTGTATATGCCAATATGTTGTTTATAAGAAAAAATTAAGTACCTACACTATTGCTAATAAATATGATGCTTTACTAATGAAAATGTGATGGTTCAGCTGATACTGGAAGTGGCATGATAAAACATCCTGGGATTGACATGGCTAATTGTTTCCTTCATCACATACAGCAAGACCAGACTAATGTTAGTTGTTACATTAGTTGTTATACAGCAAGTTGTAAGAAAAATCTGTTTCTTCTAACTTGTATTCTGATTCCTGTTGGCAACTGCAGAAAACTGCCATGTCTCTCCAAATTTAGCTGCTTTGTTTTATCTAAGATTTTGCAAGATAAATTTCTGTTCAGACTTTATTTCCTTTGTGTGCTTCTCTACTTTTCCTTATAGCAGGCCAGATAAGGGAATGAACTGCTGCACTGTCGTTAGCCTAAGGAAGTTCAAAATGTAAAACAAACTCGGTGCACAATAATGATTAACTTTTCCTCCCACATGCTGCTTTTTTGTGCATTATTAAATATGGTTTTACCTCTGCAGACCTGTTAATATAGAATAAGTTTGGAGTGCAGCTTTCACACATGGCAACAGGCAGATGTTGCAGTTACCAACCTGAAGAACAGGTTCTGCAGATGGAAAGGAGTGAAATGTCTGTTCAGGATTGTTTCCACCCTCCGATTCCTTTTGCCTCCTCCCACTTTGAACTTGTTACCCTGGAGCTGAACTGTTTGAATAAGGACTGTAAGAGCTGCTTTGTGATCAGTGAGCTGAGAGCCCTTAACATGCAAAGTGCAGGGGCGGAGCCTTCTCTCTCAGACTTTACAGTTCCCTCCCTCCCCTTTTTTGTGTCACGATTATGAAGGTTCCGATGCACCGTGCACAGAAGCTGGGACATCTTGTCTGCACTGTCCAGAGAGGAGAGACAAAGGTGTGTGAGAGTTGTTTGCTTCGTTTTAATTTGCTACTCTCAGGAATAATTTTGGTGTACTTCTAACGCTTTTGCTCACTCTTAGAAGTTAGCAAGAAGTTTTAATATATGATACTGCAGGAGTATTGTATAGCTTTATGAATGCAACAGAGTTTGCTGCTACTTTGCTTTTGCCTGTTGTAAGGGAGAGAATGGAAGGAGCATACCTAATGCTGGTTTGGGCCATTTTTGTTCATGAAAATGTTCAGGAACCTTGAAATTATCTTGATCCTAAGTTTTTAGATTCTCTGAGCCTGTAGGGATGAAACAAACTGCATTTGTGTTTTGAGTTTAGACTTCCCTAACTGCGCACAAGAGACCAGTACATTCATTCTGAAATGATACCCTGAGCCTGGAGCTTTCACAGGTATACTAAAACAAAGCTAAGCTTGACTTGGATAAGAGAAGTTGAATGTAAAATAAACTTCAGAAATGTAAATAAAATACTAGTTAAGTAATATAACCTGGCTGATTCTGGACCTGAACAGTTGGAAAGTCTTGGAAGAAAAGACACCCTCAAAAGGGTATGTGTTGTTTGGCTTTTTTTTCAGTTGTGGTTTTGGGCTGTGGAGAAGGAATATTTAGTTCTTTCCTGGCACAAAAGTGTAGGTTATGATTGCAGAGATATGGCAAATAATAAGGATGGCCAAATTGCTAGTGCTGTGTAGGCTTCAAATGCCTCAGGCTCCACAGTTCACGTGTAGATCTTAAATATACCCCTAAACCTAAGAATGATGATTTCTAGACTTGTATTTTGTTTCATGGCAGAGATAGGGTTCACTATTTAAAAAAGAAATAGAGCAAAATTCACTGCTGACTGTGGTAAGTTTAGTAGGAAAGCGATGCCATCTTTAGAATCTAGCTCAAAGTTAAGTTGTTTTTTTATTGTTCAAAAGAAAGTGGTCAACGTTTTGTCTATTAAAAGGACTTTTTCTGCCCTTACTTTAGCTGGGGAGAATTCTTTTTTGCCTAGTAAGATTAGGTATGAGGGAACTGTTTAGCCCAAATGAAGGACAGAGGGTTGTGAGGGAAGGTCAGTGACTGCTGATGAAATGTACTGGTTATCTAAACGTGGGCAAGATTGCATGGTGTCATAGTTATTGTATTCGAATGACCTCAGCACCAGTGTGTGAGGAACAGATGAAAAAGTGCTCACTTGTCTCTGAGCTCTTCAGTAAGTGGGCTATGTGTTTTAGATTGTCTCCTTCTGGGCACTGAGGGTTGGTTATATTTATTTATAAAGATATATTTATAAATATATATGTATAAAAAGAGAGACTATGACCAGAAATAGATAGATTTGACATGGCAGACCATTGAACAGGACTCTTTCGTTTAATAAGTAAAATACTTTGGCCAGGTCTACTTCTGTCATACATGTTTGTGTAATATAAGCCTGAATCTTGAAACACTAAAGGTTGCTGTGTCTTATATTTAATGACTATGCTGGGTAGATCAGCTGCTATAATGTGTTATATTTTGATCCTTATCAGCTGAAAGGATCTATTGTTCTGATCACTGCCTAAGGTGTGGGTTCCTGTCTAAAGCCAGGGGAGTTATCACAGTATTTTTTGTTACTTTGCCTAAGACTTATATTAGTCTTGGAAAATAATTTTTTTTTGGTCTGATTATCCTTGCAACTCATGGAGATTCTTGTCTTATAGAACCACAGGCCTTCCAGGGCCATAAATACGTGGTTTGTTTGTTAATTTATACTTTATCGTTGGTAAGTAAATGCGACTTTTCAGTAGAATGTCTTGCCTGTAATTTAAGTGTGAAACCTCTTAAATTCATGCCTGAGAGACAATTGCAATATTTTCAGTCATTTGTCACTTTTGGGCTTTTTTCTGGCTTTGAAAATATGATAGCTTTCTAGTTTGTGGCAAAGTGCCTTTAGAATTATCTGAAAAGGCTTTTTTTTGTTTGCTCTTATGTGGCATTCATAATTTCTGTAATTTGTTAAAAGCTACTCCATACTAACCCTAATGTTGCTGCAGAAGTGCTTCCCACTGTGAGAACTTGTTGATAATACTCACATATTGTAAAAAGCTGTAGAGTTGAAAGCTTGAAATTATTTTTGTAGAAGAATCTTTAATCTTTGTTAGGAGTAAAAGCTATAGAGTGTGGTTCTGTATTCACAGTTTCAGAATACCACAAACTTATTTTGATTTTAAAATAAAATGTAGAGAGTATTCGGTTCCTAAATATAATTCAAAGGGACAAACTAATTTGGGAATATCACTGGAATTTGTTGTTAGTCCTGTAATGTGTCCAGAGCTGAGAAAATTACTGTATAAATAAATTTGGGTAGTAGGATGAGGCTGAAGAGATTTTTTTTTTTGGTGAAGAGAGTGTCTCAATTACTAAGGATCATCTGAATTTACTGCAATGTTTGTCATGCAGCAAAATATCTCAGTTCTGCATTAGTTATCTATAAAATGATCTGCTGCTTCCCATGGTAGACTTGAATTATTCTGATCTTACTATTGAATATACTTTCCAGTGTAAAGCCTGAATTGCCTTTCACTCATTTCCACTGTTTTGGCCCTATCTGTGTGTTAACCTCTGCTGCCATTGATACCACCCACCTTGCTAAGTGATAGCAAACCTTCCTGTTTATCACTTTTTGTGAATAGTTCTTAATAGTGTATATGAAATGCATAGTTGATATAGAGCCTGCATTCAGGATCAGATGAAAAAAAGGCCTGTATAACATTGGCCAAGTCCTGTTCCAAAGAGACAGCTCTTTTCCCTCCATGGCCCCTACTTTGTAGAACATTGTCCAGTATTTGCTGCAAGTCATTATGAAGTTTTGGACTTCCACATTATTGCTTAGAACACAGACTCTAAAATCTGTAGGGAGTTTCCAAACCTTATATTAATTGTTTAATCTGCCTCCATATTATGGGGCTGGAGTGCTTGCCTTCGGCACACGTAAATGCACAGTAAAGCCATTGGATAGGGGCCTGTAAAACTGCAGGCTGTGACAAATCTGTACACATGCTTAGGCAAAGGTCTGACTTCCCTTCCTGTTTTTCTCTGCATTACTGTCTGGCAGACTGCATGTAAGTGTGGGCATTATTGATAGAAATTTTGAGTGGGGACATTGAAACAAGCAGGTCTCATGTTCAAGCATTTTGAGTATCTTGGTCTCTGTTATTCTGCAGGAGACATGATGACTAACAAAGGAAAAGTCATAGCTGGAATCCACACTTGAAAAATTCTTTGGTTATTTTAAAATAGGAATTGATCCAAAATCCTTACCAGAACAAATGTTCTTAAGAGCCCATCTCTCATCTCTTAAGAGATGAGAGAATGAAGAGGATAGCATTGTGGATGGGGAGATGATATTTCAGGCTGCATGTCATGACCAACTTTCTTGGCTGCATGCTGGCCACAATAAGATGTACTCTGAGTCAAGTACATCAGGCTCTATTGATGAGAAGAGCTATATAAGAATTTTGTTGCTAAACCTCTAGCTTCTTGAAGCTGGCCTGCAGGCCTTTGGATCTTGTTTGCTAAAGACCTCACTGATTCATCTGAGGTTGGATTTCAAGTAAGCATGAGGTAAATATTAAAATAAGCAGTGAAATAATTTCAGAAGGGCAATTTCTATGTATCAGTGGACCTGAAAGCATTAGCTGGGTGAGGTTTTCGTGTTCATTTGAGCCAGAAAGAGTATGTGTAACTTGGGAGATGGATTTTAAAAAAATATATATACCTGGTTCTTATCTGGCCCTGTTTTTCTTTATTGTTTGTCACAACCTTTCTTGTTTATCTTTAAGTAAGGAATGGCTCCTGAACAATCTTCTGAAATCTTAGTGGTTGTCAAAGTGCTCTGGGTTGCCTCAGAAATTAAGAGGGAAATCAGGTGGGAAAGTGAAGGAAGGAGCTTTACATGTTAATATTCCTGGGAGAGATTGAAAGTGCTGCAAAAACTATGTAGTTCCCATCCCCTTCAGGGACTATTTGCCAAAGGCTGTTATGCAGAAACTTGCAATACCACTTTTTGTGTTGAATCCAGTATTAAGAGGATGTCTCTTCTTAGCTCTCCTTGCAAGACTAGTTACTATAAAACAACTTAAAAGAAGCTCCTCCCTGCCTTTTCTTCCCTTTAGCATGCAGTCCCTGTGCCCCTCTCCCCCACAGCTTGTTATTCCAGATTTCCTAGTACCCTTAGATGCTGAAGCATTTTCTAGAATTTTTTCTCTGCCTTTAACTGAGAACATGTAATTCGTGTTGTGTTTAATTTAAAGGAAAAAAATGAAAGGCAAGGAGTGGAAGCCTGAACAATCAATGGAAGCATGCACTTGAGGTGCAGAGAAGTAGCTATATAGCCTGCAGAGGAGAAAGTGAACATTGAAGAACTTTGGAATGTTATGTGCTGGTATTGTTTAGTGGGATTGCTGCAAGAATTAAGTGGAATATATTCTACTTGATTTGGTGGGTCAAGAATATGACCACATTGCATTGTACGGAGGTAGTTGGCTTTGAGTTGAGCTGAAGAAAGGTTGTCAGATGCCTGAAACTGCCAGAAAGGCTTGCATGAACTCTGTTGCCTTTGGATGAGTCTTTCATTAAGATGGGGTTTGCTAGTTGTTGTAATTCCCACTCAGAACTGGCCTCTGCTGTGTGGATTTAGGCTGTAGGGATTGTTTTTTCCACTAGAAACAGCTTAGTGGTTTTGGTGCTGTTGGATAGTGAGTGGGGATTGCAGTTGATGATTCTGGTTTTGAATCATCCTTTGTTAAATAACCCCTGCAGTATAAAATGACCTATCCCACTTCTTTCTTTCCCTCCTGTGAGTTTAGACAGATTGTGAATGAGACAAGATCACTGAAGTAATGTTATTTATTGACTAACAAAGTACTAAAGTCCAAGATAAGGTTGTGAACAAAGCGCAGCTGTACTTTGACATTTATTGGATTAGGCCCTAAAGACTTCCTACCTTGTAGCAAGTCCATTAGTTAGTGTTTGTTAATGTCACTCTGTTCTATTTGACAAAATGAGGATAGATTGAGTGGTTCCCAGAACCCTTCCTGCTAATGGGGAAGGAGATTCATTAAGAAATTGGTTTGTATGTTTGGCACAAAGAAAATACAGCCTTCTCTTTAAGTTGCCAAGCATGTGTTTTTCTTGTTTGCAGTTTACACATGTAACAGTTACTTTCAGCAACTCAGTTTCTGCCCTGTAATAGGGTGATGTAAAGAAAAACCTACTTAAAAAGAGACATTTTTTAATTCTGATTGGATTCCCTACTGTGAGTGCACACAAAATAGTATTTTTATAATGAACTCATTTATGGGAGTATGTCTTGGAAATGAAGTGTGAATTGCAAACCAAGGGAATTAAATGCTTCCCAACTCAAATGTTTGTCATAGAAGGCACTTAAATATAGATCAATTTTTAAGCTTAACAAACAGCAGGATGTGACCCAAAGGATATATTAGATCAGATATATTTGATTTTATTTGTCCAAAGCAGCACATATACCACTCGCTCTGGCAAGTTGGGAATCTATACTTAAACCTATGGTATAAAATCTTTGAAGCTATATAAGTTGTAAGAGATCATTCCACAGTCTGCCATTCTCTTTTTTTCTTGTGTTTGGAATTGATAATTCTGTTCTCTCTGCTCATCACCTTTCTCCCTGTCACTGAAGGTCACTTCATTATTTCTCTGCGCTATTACCTCTGGGTTTGAAGTCTGTCGTGACTGGCTTTTACTTTGTGTAAAGCTTTCAGAAAAGTAGTGTAGATTTGTGGAGTATTTGCAGAGTGTTATAAAAGAAAGTCATGGTGTAGTTAAAGATAATAGTTTTTACTTCCATTTACAGAACTTAAATAATAGATTGTCCTATCTTGGCAGTTTTCATTAAATGGGCTTGTGTAATCTTCTCCCTAAGCTGCATGTAATTAGCTCAGGTTTTTAGTATGTGTGTATGTTTGTTATTCCCCAGTGGTATGAAGCTATGTTATTTGCTTTCAGTTGTGTCAAACAGCCAAAGAAAGTTTTATTCCTTTCCGGTTACCCAGAGTAGGCTAGAGAAGTGAAAGATGGCTACAATGAGGCTAGTGAATAAAACTCTGCTTTTAGAGTAATGCCTTATGCCACTGGCAGTGGTTTAATTCTTACCATTTTACCTCACCATTCAGCTAACGAGAGATTAATTTTATTTCCTATTCTTTCTTACTGTCCTTCTTCCTCTGTTTATGCTTTTGTATCAGGTCCTACTGGTCATCCTCAGGAGAAAGCTGATCATTTACCACTGACCTGCAAAAGAAGAACAGTTACTGCCACCTTCTTTCTAACTCCCCCAGCATAAGTTATTCCTTAGTATCTAAATGATCAGTACAGCAAAAAAACCTGCTGTGCCTAACTAAAGCAGCTTGAATAAAAGTCAGAGGCATCATTCTTAAAATAAATTCTTGTCTCTTTAAATGAAGTTGAAATTAAAAAAAAGGCTTCTGGGGAATGACCAAGGCTGCTAACATAATTGGAGGGTATTAACATTATTAGTATTATAACTCTCTTGATTACAAAGGGCATTGGAGCCCATCATATGCATCTCCTCTTGAGTATGACTCACAAATTCCCATGTGCAGTAAAAGCTTTGCTTTTCCAGCAGTAGCCACTTCCTGTCTGTCTCCTAACAAGGAAATCTTCCTCTCCCCATTCCTTTGCTGAGGCTTTTTTAATTTTCATGGTCTATAGAATGAAATTTGTAGTTTCAAAGTGCTTCTGAGCCAAGCTATTGGATGAGATTCAGAGCCTGGCTTAATTAGTTCCCTTTGCTCTTCTAATAAAAAAATCTAGTTCTCCCTTGCTAATGAGAAATTCAAATGTTCTTAAGAGGCTGCTGTGTGCTGTTTCCATTGTCATTTCAGAAAGGTCTGGGAACTGGCTAGCAACAAGTAATGATCATGAAACTGAGAGGGATTTTGGCAACTTGGGGATAGATAAGAATAGGGATTACAAACAAGTCTATATAGAAATAGTTGCAAATTTCACGTATAGTTTTATAAAGTAAATGCTAGAGTCATATGACAGGGTCAATATAAGCATGAAATAAATTATTTTGATTTAATAATAAGTGCCTTACTTACACAAGGAATATTCACTTACATCATTCAGCAAAAATGCAGTGCTCTCCTGCATGTGCAGCTCTAGTTCAAGCTGTAAGTGGTGGATGAAGAAAAGCTGACAAATGTTAAGTGTTCCTTTTAAGTGGGATGACTGTGTTCTGGGTGTAAGGTGAATCCATCTGTCTGCCAGAAAGATATTTTGTTGTCCTCTCTTCTTTATATTGTCTTCTCTGTGCTCCCCCTTATTTTTTTAACTGAATTGTTTGCCAGAGAAATCTGTATCACATGCCAATTTGTTCTATGCCTGCTCTGTCCCTTGGGAAAAAAATGCTGTATCACACCCTAAGGTGTGGGCTTACTCCCTCGTTCCATAGTACTGAAGCAGACTTCTTTCATTCTGCAGTTGCTTTGGATGTGAAGGAACGTGCCTGGGCGTGCAAGTTATCTCAGATAGAATTGCCCACTGAATGAAGTTGCATTCTTTAAAATGAACAGCATGTCATAGTGCACCGCAGTAGAGTTGAAAAGCAAACGCCAAGTCTCAGATTCAAATGCATTAAAGTATTCTTTTTTTCTCTCGTATTTGATCTTTTATCATATTGATCTGCTTCCTGATCAAACTATTCAGGTTTAATTGATAGCTTAGTTATTTTATATTGCATGCATGGTATGAGTGTATCAGTTCTGGAAGAGTTTGAGTTCTGGTGGATGCCACACAATACCTCTCTGAACACAAAGGCATGTCTTTCGGGGTTCAACTGTAAATACAACAGTGATATAAAAATTACTAGAGGACTTTTAATGATGTACACAGCACTTTTTTTTTTTTTTCTATAAGTTATATCTACCCTGCCTCTAGGGTTTTAAGGCCTGTTTTCTAAGGGAATATGGAAGCCTCGCACAATAACACTTAGGTTGGGCTTCTAACCTGAACAGTCAGTTTAGGTCTCATTCACGTGGTCTGAACAGATTCAGTTGTTCTTTTGGCTATTCTGTGATTTTGTCAATGAGCAGTGTTACTCACAAAGGCCAGAGTGTTTCCTGGTATAACAGAGGTGAAACATTGTCAAAGAACGTAACTGATGCTTTTCATCACACAATGGTCTCAAGAAAATTTCCAGGAAAGGCAACTGAGCTTCTTTCATTTATTTTAATAGGAAGTCTGGCTCCTGAATCTTGTTCTGAAACACCAATTTGACTTCTGCTATATTTTTAAGGATTAACAGTGTGGGGTTTTTTTGTTGTTGTTGGCTGCCTTTTTGCTTGCTGGTTTGGGGAAAAGGAGCTGGGTTTTTTGTTTTTTGTTTTTAACAATAGAGGTAAACTGAAGAGAAGAAGGGGAAGTGAGCGAAGTCTGAGGGCCTGTACAGAAGCTCTAAGAGGTGGGACTGAGTGCAGAAACAACATGTTTTGCATAAAAGCAGAGGTTTAGAGATCAGCTGAGTCACAACAGCTTCGTTTTCAGATCAGAAAAAAGAGTAAAGAATGTGAATTTGATATAACTCAAGACATTAAATATTCAGTGAGCCACATCCTTATACAATGTAAAGCATTGCATCTCATCTGCTTTCACTAAAATGATGCCAGTATGTACCAGCATGAACATCTGTGCCTGTTAAATCTTCCTCAATCTCAGTATTATGTTCTTTGGTGTTTAGTGAGTCACGGTGATTGAACTTCCTACAACGGAAATGACCTCTCAAAAAACCCCTAAAGCAAAGGTGAGAGAGTCTGGCAAAATCACTACCAACCAGTTCAACTTTTTGAAAAGGAAATTAATCGATCTTGTCTCAATGTTAAAACAGTTTCACCTGTTCTTTGAGCTGTGGCTTCCTGGATTAATCTCAGGGTTAAATACTTAATGCACATGTACCAGAAATGGCACTTTGTGGCTAGTGGCTATAAAGTTGTGGTTAGGAAAAGTTGCCTAGATGACCAAAGCAGATGGGTAACTCACCTGCTGTGAGGCAGTGCCTGTCAAATGTAGAAGTACTTGCTTGGAGTATGCAATGGAGTAGCTTCAGAAACACCGTAAAGTGCAGTTTTGGCTTTTTCAGTGGACACAGTTTATTTAACTCCTGAGATGTCTTCTACTGCCTAGTTTTGTTTCTCCCAAAGTTCTAAAAAAAACCTTCCTGAGTCTTTTCTTATTCACTGTACATCAGGGACAGGTGCAGTGGAAGAAAATATACTTAGCAAATGTGCATTTGCCTATCTAGCTATAGCTTCTTCACTTCTTCGTTGTATTCAATCCACTTTTTTGACATCATATATTTTGTTGTGCTCGGGAAGTTTTGAAGGTGCTTATTGAGCAGGATGGGAAAGTTAGACAAGGAAGACTTGTTACCTGGCTCTGGTTTTGAAAGGTATAGGGAGAGGCTACAGGGGAGAGTGATCAAAGCGTGTCTTAAAAATTTTCCTCACCTATGCTCTGTCTCAGCATATTTTCTGTCTTCAGCAAAAGTTGACAGAAATGCAGAATATAAACAATGTATAGGAATAGCAGCCACAGCAAACACAACAGGAAGGTTTAATTTTAAGCAAATGTCACTCACTTTATCTGAGAATGATGACTTTACTGTTACAGCATTTGCGTGTTTGAATTACATCATTGCTGGCTAAGGTGATGCTGTGGAAGGAGCCTGGCAACTCTTTAACTGCAATCTTTGATAACTCTACAAAAGCCATTGACAAAAAATATTTGTCTTGGTTTTTAATCCATTTATGGACCTGGTAGTCATTGATTCTTTTAACTGATTATATGTATATGTCAGAAAATGGTGAAGTGATGCAGTTATGAAGACAGATGACAGCATATACAAGGATATATACTTGGGGAAGGACAGGGAGTATCTTAGGGCAACTAGTACCTCCTTCCTCTTTGAATTCTGTCAGTTAGTGAAATCTGACCTAAGCTTAGAATTTTGGTTTTGGTGACTCTAGCTGTGCTTTGTAATAAAAAATTTTTCACCCACTGGTATGCCCACAGTTACTACATAGCCACAGGATACCCTTTGAGGTTTTTCATGTTTAAATGTGGAAACAAGTGATTTTCATAATACGGAATTTCTACAGCAGTGATATTGCTAAGCACTGTAGTCCCATATCTGAAGTTGCTCTGCATTTGGCTCTGTGTATGGATGTTACTTCATTGACTGATATGCTCCCTCTCAACAGAGGAGATTTTGACAAGATACAGAATGGAGAAGGTGGGGCTTGGTGAAAATATCATAGAGAGGAAATGATTTCCCAGACAAGTGGAATGAGGGACCAAAGACAAGAAAAGAGGTACAACTTCAAACTGGCAGATTATATGAGGGACATCTTTTTTTTTTTTTTTTTTTTTTTTCTCAATCCCCCCTCTATTTCTGTTCACTGTAAATTAATAATGATGCTTCATTGCCCTCTCTCTTTTAAAATAATGTCAAACTGGATCTGTGCTTTCACAACAAAACATGTTAGGGCAATGTTTCAGAGCTCAACTTGTAATTACAATCTGAAGGAGACTCCCATAGATTCAAATAGTTACCAGTACAAGGTAGGATCCCAGGTTTCTGTCCTGTGTGATTGCTATTTTGGAGTGAGCTTTTGACCTTCCTTTTCTGAGGAAGGTATTCATCTGAAAGCCATCTGTAGCCAGTGGCCAGGAGATAGGTAAGGAAAGGAGAATGCCAGACAGTGATGAAGAGATACCATATGGAGACAGCTGATGGCAGTAAGAGGAGAAAACAGCTTTAAAGGGTAAGAGGCAGAATGGAATGAGCAAGCCAACATCACAGCAGACAGTTCTTAAAGCTGTTCTTTGGGAAGATAGCTGATACATTCACTTATGTAGAACGATTAAGTGTATGCATATGTATTATATATGTGTTTATATATGTGTTTTATATATATGTGTGCATATATATACAAATTAAACCCAGCATGAATATTTTGGCTTCTGGAGAAGCTGATGCTGGCAAAAGTATGGTTTTCTATGATTTTAGATAATCCTGGGGTGAGGGAGAGAAGAGTTGGTGCCTCCTGTTATGTCAGGAGTTACTACTGAGGTCAGTACACTATATCATCCAGCTGTGTTGCTGCAGTAAAGTTTGTACACTAAATAGTTAAAGCAACTTCCACTATTAAAAAAAAAAAATATTGTCTTTTCCAGGTTTGCAACATGCAAGAGGCCCCAGGAAGATACTTGTGACTGTCTGCTCTTGGGAAGGGCCATCACATTCCTTCTGTCAAGACTGAGCTTCAGTGGCAGTTCTTTCTCTACACTGATACTATCAATTCTGTTCTTCAATGCATGGAATATCTGTCCACAGGATTAAACCAGGACAGTCTCCTGAATATGGAATTCTGGAGAAGGCACTCACTGTGATTTCCAAAGTAAGCCAGCAACATTCTGAAAGTCTTGATTTTTCTCAGATACTTTTATCGACTGAATCCTTCTGCAGATACCTGTTCTGAAGTACTTTGTTTGACTTGGATCAGGCACTTGCTAGGCTGCTCTGAAAGCTTGAGATGGCTCTGACTTCTCCAAAATCTGTAGCAGGGGATTTGACACAAAGAGAAGAACTCACACTCCATGATGGAAACTGTTTCCATTTCCTCTCTGCAAACATCATCACAATAGGTAAGTGATTTATTTAATACTTGGGTATTGAAACAACTTTCTTTTTCTCCCAATTTACTTTTATTATTTTGAGATTTTATATGGATTCCTGGTTTTCCTTAAATTTGTTGGAGAGAATTGTGTATTCCCTAGTCCCTTTTTTCTGTCTAGTTGGAGTGATGACTAATTAATTAGATTGGAAACTGTAGTGTAGGCTGGAAACCATACATGTAAAAATGAAGCTGACAAGGCACATAAACACAGATGAAAGAGAAAAGGAGCAGAAGTCTTAAAGTCTTGATGGTTTAAGAGATAAGCATTGGAATTTAAAATAATGTATATCAGTTATCTTTGCAAGACAGGTAGACAGATGGCAAAGAAGAACTGGCTTAGGAATGTCGGTAGAAATGAGATCTGCTACTTGTTAAATGGTATCAGTTGTGTTCCAGTTAAGCCTCACTTTTAGGGTTTAATCTAGGAACTAGTACAGATCAGGATTATATCTAGCAGGAGGAAAGAGATTCTCGTATTTTCGTATCTGGAGTTTTATTTCCAGTGATCTCTGAAACCTCTTGTGTGGGTCATTGATCCTAAAATAGGGAAGACTTCAGATTGAAATGATGTTCCTAGGAAGTGGATTAGAGAGGGAGGAGGATTGTAGAGAAAAGGACAGTTTGTAAGGATTACAGAATTTGATCTATGCAGCTTTGCTAGACCAAATGTTTGTGTCTGCTGAGTTTCAGCATACCTCACTGCCTTCTTAAGAGAAACTTTTAGTGAGACAAAAGATTATTTTTCCTGTCAAAGCAATTAATAATAATATGAAAGAACCAGTGGTGGTAGCCCTGTGTAACTTGGTATTATCTGTTTTGTGGGTGATATTACTGCAGTTGCCTATTAACTTTTTTTTTTTTTGCTTTATTAAGCAGCAACAAGAGATCCTAAATATTTTATTCTTTGATCTTTACTAGATATATTCCAGAAGGAAGACTAAATGTTGGGGAAACTGGGAGGAATTGTTGCAGTAGAATGCAACTATGAAGGCCATAAGAGAAGCAGGGGAAATCCAACCTCTTTCTCAAAGCAAAGCATTTTGGGCCACATTTAAAAAATGTAAATTAGTATCATAGGATGAGACTGTCAAAACCAATTGCAGCTGTTTTCCTTGATTCTTTCAAGTGCTTCTGGAAAATTTTCCTGAAGTTGATGAGGAGTGGAGTTTATACTGCCTCGGGTTGTGGCTTTGTGCCATGAAGTTGTCTGAATTGAGCTGAGAGATACAGACCTCAAAGAGTAACTATTGTTAGCTGTTGCTCTTTTTTTTTTCAGCCTTGACAGCTTGTGCAGGGGAAAATGAGCTCCTCTCTTAGGAAGCTCTGGAGATTACAGATGTGATTTTGCACATCAGGTGTTTACTGGAGATTGGGTAGGAGGAAGGGAATTGTGTAACTGATGTCTGTGGCAGATGCATATGTGCTACAGGAGAGATCTGAAGGAGGAAGAGCTGGTTTGTTGCATTTAAAATAAATTTTTAAAAAGTTGATTTAGCCTGAGATTTGAATCAGAACTTCAACACGACTCATTTACTTGAAATGCATTTACTGCCTACTGTTGTGAAGTAGAAAACCCTAAAAGTATTGGCAGGTCTCTCACAGGAACTAATTGCATCATTTTGGCCAAATTTTCAGCAATTGTGAGATCAATTTAGCTTTCTGCTGGCTTACAACTTGGACTGTAAATGTATGGTTTTTACTAGCATTGATGGGGCTGAATATATTTGTGTTGGAGTTGTATTTAAAAATAGCTTGTCAGTGAAAAAATAATCTATAATTAACTTTCATTATACTAGCTTTTAACATATCATATATTCAGTAATATTAGTTTTTCCCTGGTTAAGGCAGCCAT
Organism: Chaetura pelagica; assembly: GCF_000747805.2. NCBI lineage: Eukaryota > Metazoa > Chordata > Aves > Apodiformes > Apodidae > Chaetura > Chaetura pelagica. The sequence goes on from NW_009954555.1 coordinate 4,687,688, forward strand.
CATATTTGGTCGTCTAAATGTGCTTCTTGAGTTCAGTTCTGCAGTAAGCATTTAAATATTCTGTATCTATTATTTATGCAGGTAAGTGGAGAATCTGTTCACAAATAAATTATTCCGATTTTAAAAAATATAACCATAAAACATATTCGTAATTGAAGGGTAATCTAAAGGAAATGGACAAAATTTTAACTTCCTGCAAACAGTAACTACAGTTTTCCTCCAGAACAAGAATTGTGCATTATATCCTTGGGTACATAAAGCTCTGTCAGTGTGTATACATGGGACAAAGTGCAAAGAAATGCAGAAATAGCTGGGAGAGAGAGTCTGCATTGTCCCTGTGCAGCACTTCCAGCATTCCAATGTAAGTGGGTCTGAACCTAAACAAAAGCTGGTCTACAGCTCAGGAATCCCTTTGCAGACTTGTTCAGAACACCCACTTGAGTTAGTTCTTACCTCCCTAATTAACTCTTTATATGACTCAGATTAAATGCTGTATAATGTCGTGGCAGCTTTTATCCCATTTTGCTTTTGTACTCTAATAAATGCCAAGTGATCTATACAGAAGTGATCAAAAAACTGTTGAGTGGTTGTCTTGAGTGGCCTATGCTTTCAGAGATGACATTTCAGCTTTGTCAAGTCTACGCTGTCAAAAATATAACACTTCAGCTTTCTCATTTGGGTGAATGTATCTGCAAGAAAATTTAGGAAAGGATGGAGCTAGGGAGTTAAATCCCTAGCTGGAATAAATCCATGAAGTTAAATACTCCTCAATTGATCATTTGGTCCCATAGCATCATAGCTACCTACAATCTACTTCTGTACCATACTAATTAATGTCAGACAGCTTGAAACTCTTAGCTTTCTTCTGCAGTTTTCTGATTTGTTTCATTAGTTGAAATAAACTTGCTCCTTTTTGAAATAAAAACTACGTTTTTCTCTGTAGGCTCTATGTGAATGAGGAATAAGATTGCTATGTAAAAAGGAAATCTGAGTGGAATGCAATTAACTTCCACATAACATTGGTGTATAATGTGATTAAACACTATTACAGCACTATTGGGAAAGTCCAAAATCAAGGAGGTATATGGCAAATTCAGTAATCCTCTATTTTTAAATATGTTCTGGCATGTCTAGATTCCCTTTCCACTAGTAATCTGATGAAAGTGTGTTGTGCACAGACATGCAAAATCCTGTTTGCTTAGATATCTAGTACATCAGATTATTAGCCTGAAGAAGTACTTAAGGTGGCCCTCAGCATGTGGCTCTCTACACCCTACCTGTCTGCATGAACTGTGCTTCTGTTATGGCAGGGGGCTTGGACTAGGTGATCTTTAAAGGTCCCTTCCAACCCAAACCCTTCTATGAGTTTAGGTGCATAACAGACACACAAGTGATACTATGTTAATTAGCATCAGCTGTCTGAAAGTAACTTGAATCAAACTGACCATCAGTTAAAAATAAAATGTGAACTGGTACTGTGGTTCTACTAGTTCTGCATGGAGTAGTGAGTGACTGAAGAGTGGATAGTGCTTTGGGTTTGGTTTTTGTTGGTGCAGTTTGAATCAAATCTGAAAAAACAGTGCTTATTCCAACTATTTAAACTTAAGCATGTAATTCTCTGGGTTTTGGTGCCACACAGACAGTGGGCAGTACAAAATTCTGACACCAAATACTGAGGTTTTTGGATAGTCTTCTCTTCAAGAATTGTTTCCAACAGTTTTTCCTTCCTGAATGGAGAGTAAGGCTGTTGTGTAACAAACACTGCAGGCTGTTGTTTGTCATCAGAGACAAAAATGAAAAAGTGAGGCTTGCAGAATGCTGTACTGTTTCTGTTCTTGACGATGTCAGCTTATTTAAAATGTTCATGAGTTCATAGGCTGCTGTAATTTATTACAGCAGACCTAGATTGTAGTTCTCATTCTGTTTGAGGGGGTTTTTTTGTAACTTTGCTTTGTCATTCTTTTGTCTCTTATTTTGATTATAAATGGGAACTGCTACTCCTGTACAGCAGACACTTTTCAGTCATGTTTGGGTCTTTATTACTGGTGCTGAAATACAAATAATAATGTTCAACCTAAACAATTCAGAAATTAAATTACTATGGTAAGATTTTCTGGACAGTGACACTTGTGGACCCTGATACAAGCTACTTGCTGCAGACCCCAAGAGTCTGAACCCTGGAAGTTGAGTGTATCTAGAAATACTGAATTAGGTGAGAGTAAGTTTTTGTTATTTATTCTCTTTCCTGCCAAAAACCAGCAAACCAACCAAAAATAAAAAGAAGTAAATCACTAAGCAGCATATTATTATCTTGAATTTAATTTTGATTGTCTGGATATTGGTATCTTTCAGCTGATGTGAATCATATTCCTTTTTTCTGTCTTTGAGCAATGTGTATTTGTTTCCTTAAGACTATCTGGATAAAAATAATCTGGATCAAATGAGCTTTTTACACTTTGCCATTTAGCCCAAATAGATTCAACAGGCAATGAAAAACTGTTGACATTTATAGATTATTTTTTTTTCCTTGGTTTTGTTAATTTGGGGTTTTTGTTTGCCTGTTTTTTAGTAAAGAGGATTGTAGTGTTATTCTTGGAGGCTCTGTGCCAAAATACCCGAGGCTGTTTAGTCTCCTAACTCCTACTTAGGCACAGACATTCCCACTGAAATGCTGTGGAAGTTAGGAGCCCAAATAGTATGGAACTGGCCACCTGCAGTGGAGCAGAGAGGTCTCTGGTTTGTTGTCTACAATTCACACATTCTTTGACCTTAATTTTAGAATAATGAAATACTAATAAGTACCTACCTTATTGGAGTTTTGTGAGGATAAATGTATGGAGGGATGTGAAAATGTCAGAAATATCACTGGGAGCCATAGAGGTGATTCAGATCAAGGTTGTTCACTGTCAGTAGGAATATTGTGGTTTGGCCTCTCCTTGATTTACTGTCTGCTATTGAAGTAATGTGATTGTAATAAAAAGGGGAGAGTTACTTGGATAGTCAATTTATGTCAGCTCTGTTCCTTGTGTAGAAGGTAACTAGTGACAACAAGGTGAAAGGTACTGACTGACCTATGTTGCAGAATAAGTGTTTTTTCTGTACTGGGGGAAAAAGTAGTGCCCTGCACATGTAGATACAGCTACATGTTAGCTTTATGGTAGAATTTTCATTTTTCATTTCTATAACTTAAAATCATCAGACCTTCACTTTAAAGTTTGGGGGGAAAAAAAAAACAACAAACCCAAGACTGCAACAAGTGATTAATATGCTGTAAATATCATAGTGTTGTCTGATCTGTCAGACAGTCTGCTGTGATGTTAGTGGATCATTTTTGTGTCACTTGTGGAAGAAGTGTAATTTTTTTGTTGAGGTAAAGCCTAAGCAATTTTTTTAGTGTGCTGGTGTTAAGAGCTTTTGTGGGTCAATATGTATTAGAAACTAGATCACCTGGATGTTACTTTGTCTTTTCTTCTACCTTCACCAAAATCTCCCCCTCAGGTTTTGTTACTCTTTCTCTCATATATCTGTTGCTGCCTGTAAAGACTTTAGAAGTATGTGGTAGGAAATGAGACATTTCAAGCAGAATATGTAGTACTGTTCGTACACACATTCCAGAGTCCAGGATAAGAATATTGTTGATACAATGGTCTGTATCGCTATTGCCATCTACTGGATGAAGGCACAAGTGCTGAGCTGGCATCTTGAACTCAGACCTTAGGCAGGTTCCTTTTTCATTTGGATGGTGACTTAGACTCTGTGTTTGGCAAAGATGGGAAGGGGAATCCAGTATCCTTCAACAAAGTTGAACTATATTGACGTTATCTATGGGGTGTTTGTAAGGTACAGCCATTAGCTGTGGTAAGTTTGTCGACCAAATCAGCTCAGAAGGCTGCTGTACTTGTAAGCACTCAAAGTGAAAGCTGAGCCTCTCTCTCATACATTTTCTTACAATTAAATTACTTGTATATGCTGATGGTTCTCGTAAACTTAACCCCCCTGAAAGTCACTGAATGCAGATATTACCAAGTGACCCTTGGCTGTCTTCTCTTGCAGCATGGACTAGTGTCTTGACTTTAATTTGTATTTGGACTTTACCAATTGGCTTTTCAAAATGTATGATGCTGTGTAACCTGCCTGGCTTTAGATATTGCTTACCTTCCAAAACATTTAAATGCCCTTCATCTATAAGCAGTTTTCTTTTTATCTTGTTCGCATCAGAATATTATCTGTCAGTTCTATCTGAGGTTAAATACTTCATCACAGAGAGGAATGCTTTGTTTCTTGATAGAACAAATAACTTCAGTTGTCTTCTGAAGCAAATCTTAGTGGTTTTCTACAGTTAATTACCTATGAGGAACTGGTTTATGCATGGTTGATGCTATCTGCTAGGCACATCCAGGATTCTTCAGTATCATTGCTGGTTATAGTAGTAAAAAAATGGGAATTCTCTGCTTTTGAACTCATGATCTCTGAGATACAAACCATGAGTTAAATTTGTGCATCCCATGTGAAGGGAAGGTGTTCTATTAGGGACCTTTTATACTGCAAATGCCATGTGCAAAATAGAAGAGCTGTGAATGGTTTATAAAGAAAAGTGAGATTTTGACAATATTTTAAGTTTTTGCCAATTTTTTCCTCAGTCTGAGACAAAATCCCTAGCTACTGATCAGAATGAGTCTCAAGGATCATGTTAGCAATGATGGGGAATCATATTGCTCTTTTGAATGTTAGAGATTCAGTATTAATATGCAAAAAAAAACTTGTTAAAGATTTTTTGAGAAAGATACTGTTCTCGGTGCAGATGCTGTTTCTGAGAGAAACTAATGTTATTTCTAATGATAAGAGATGTTCTACTAGTAAATGTGTTGGTTTTTTCTTGGGACTTTTTTTTTTTTTAATTCTTGGAAGAGTGCTTGAATGGTGGTCACTTGGATGAGAGAAAATAGTGCCATGCAACAGTATGGTAAGAACCTTTGCAGATAGTGAGCCTAAGCAAGCTTATACAGGAATTTATATAATGTGCCTAGTTGGTAATTAGAGAGCTGGAGCTTACCTCAGCAGGTGCTTAGCTTTTCTAGCCATGTCTCAAATGTTTGTGGTGATTGCTGTTGAGTTTTTATTTTTATGTGGCACTTATCTCCTTCCCTACTGTGAGTGAGAATGTATTGAGAGAAGTGGAGCAAGATCAACCTTTCTTACATGCCTGTGTATTTACAGCAAAGGAACAAACTTGGTTCTGTTACCTTGAAAACTTAAGCCTTTGGGGATGAAGGTGATGTATACAGGTTTATCTACATTTCAGTTTTCCAGAGACAGTGACTTAACTTCCTTTGCAATTTTGTTCTGTTATTTTGGATGTTTAGAGTTAGATGTTTTAAATACTTTACCTGAAGAATCAGCAAGAATTAGTTGGTTGAGAATAAATATCTATTAGAGATGTCTAAAAGTTTTAGAAGCTGTTAGTTACTGAGGGTCCCAGTAAACTTAGAATGTTGATAGGATTTGTGATTCTTAATCACTGGCATAATTGAAGAGACACCTCATAGTGTTGTAAGAAATAATGGCTGTGGTAGTGTCTGCCTGTAGTTCCTTGTTAAGCAGAGGAAGAGAAAAGCAGAGGAAATCTTAAAAGGAGCATGAGCATTAAACAGCTGTCATAAAGAATTCCTTGTTGCCTTAGAGGTAAAGACATTTCAGTGTCAACTAACTAGTACTAGAGATAGCATGAAGAAGATGTCAGTCAATGAAGTGTTAATTGTTCCAGCAAAAAGTAGTTTAGATAAAATCCTACCTCTTTTCTCTCCCCCGCTTCCTTGGGTGTTGTGTACAGTAAAGGAGCTTGTACCATGGGAAAACTGACAGTGATTCCTCAGTGACTGAGCTAGTAAATAGGATGAAATTTAAACTGCCTTCTCACACAAACAGAGAGAGAGACTCAGAAGAGGGAGCAATGCGGAGGAAAAATGCTGAGTATTTTTACATTCTAACATAGCAAATTGAAAAAAGTATTCCTATTTCTGCAAGACAATGGATTTAGGAAGCTCACGGCAGAAGCACAGTAGGTGGATTTATTCTTTTTACCTCATATACCAGAATTTTAGCTAGAGGATAAATTGCACTTGCGCTTATGGGCGCAGTTTTTTCATTATACTTTGATAACATCACATTACTCTTCCTTTTTTCTCACTTGTTTAGAAATACTTATTTAGCTGTTTCACCCTGTTTTTTAAGAGGATGTTTTTTAGTCCTTATCAGCACAGTCATTCCAAAAGCTCTTTCATCTCTAAGCAGGCATGTTTTATTAATTATGGCCATAGTATCTAGATGAATAAAAAGACTGTTAAGTAAATGAAAATCCATTCCACTAACTGTAAATGAAATATGTACTGCTTCAGGGAAAGGATAATACTAAAGATAGAGCAAATCACAATTATCTGACAAATTTGTTTACTTCAGAGCAGTTTCAGTCCCTTTAGGCATTACATTTAAGTGTACCTCGTGAACTTTACTGATGGAGGAAAGGAAGGCTGGCTTTTAAAGGAGAGACTACACCATGTGCAGTGTGTTAAAATCTACACGTCATTTCTTTGTGTCTTCATTTCTGCTAACTGCCACACAGTTCTGATGAACCTGCATTCTCCCACTGGTTATACTGTAGTTTTGCTCCTGTAGGTTATGCTGATCAGTTTTTATTGTGCAGTCGCTCTTATCTTTGGCTGTGGCGCATAGTTCATTTAAGCGATTAACATGTTTAGATCTCAAATGTATTCTCCAGTGTTGTGTGGTTTTGGTGGCTCTGTATATGTGTATGTCAACTGCATGTTTGACACAGTGTATTTGTAGAGGATATTACTTGTATCTTTGTTCTGTTTGAGGATAAAGCTATCGTATCTTCAATGATGGTTGTAACACTTGGGTATCCCGTGTGATGAGCCATTTTGAATAGATCATTAGTAAATGACTGACAAGTAAATTACAGCTAACACATGGAATGCATCTAACTGTTAAAGGCACCTGAAGGCATTCAGGTGCTATGCAAGCTAGATCTTCTGAATGCTAAATGGGTAGATTAGAGTTTAAAATAAACTCTGAACAACCACTTAACTGTTTTGCAGGGTGTAGTGCTACCTTGTTTATTCTATGGCCACAGATACAGTGACCTCAGGGATATTCTTCCAGCAAAGCAATTCTATTCTTGGATTTTTCTTCTCTGTAGGGACTCTAAATAGACTTCCCACTCTTGTGGCACATAATTGCCATAGTACTAATGAGATGCTCATGATCAATCCTCCACTGGAAGAACTTTTTTTTTTAATAGTGCAAGTACCAAATGTTAGATTCAAACTTCTTGCAAACAGGTAGAATAGGGATTAAATCTGTATTCTCTGCATTGTGTATCATGGCCAAAATGTCCAATAAATATAGTTTTGGTATCAGTGACTTTGCCAATAACTATCCCCAGAGAGTCTGTGCTGGGTTCTCTACTGTCTGGCTTAGAACCTTATTTTCTTTCCTACTGTGAATTCAGGTGACTTGACCTATTGTGCTGTGTGCAGTTTGCTGTTACTTCTCATAAAAGTTACTGACTTCACGTAACACCCACTTTCATGAGAGCAAATTTTGAGTCAACAAAACAGAAGTGTGAGGGAGTTGTGAAGGTCCCATGCTATTTTTCTGTTGTGAAACATGCAGCATAGCTAGATATGTTAAGGAAAAGAGATAATACAGTAACATTGTTCCATTCTTTTTTATTATAGAGAAATAAGTATTGTATCTGTCCTCAGCACCTGAACAGGAGATCAAATTTTGAGTCAACAAAACAGAAGTGTGAGGGAGTTGTGAAGGACCCATGCTATTTTTCTGTTGTGAAACATGCAGCATAGCTAGATATGTTAAGGAAAAGAGATAATACAGTAACATTGTTCCATTCTTTTTTATTATAGAGAAATAAGTATTGTATCTGTCCTCAGCACCTGAACAGGTGATGCTTATGCTCTCCATGGGTGAGACACAGTACTGAAATTAAGGAGGCTTTGGCAATTACCTGGAAGACACCAGCCTTCAGCTGGTACAGCTCTGTCAAAAATTTGTTGTCCATGCAGTGGATTGGGCACTGAATTCTTGTGCCCTTCTACACAGTTAAATGATTCAAGGTGCCCTTTCAGTTTCTGTGGAGACTGAACAGTCTGTAGATGTGCTGTTCGTCTTCTGCCCTTGACAGTGGCCAAACTTGTGGCGGTTAACGGAAAGCCTGCTGAATTTGATGGGAGAGCTTTTTTTGCGTGGTGTAAAGCCACGTGTGAGCCAGCAGCGCGTCCCTGTGGCAGTGGGGACTAACTGCACTCGTGGCGGCGACAGCAGGATGTCCGGGCGGTGGAGGGAGGCCGTATCCGCTCCTGAGCATCGCTTCCGAGACCTCATCCGATAGTGTTTCCAGTTTTGATTTCTCAAAAGGGTGATGCTTCCAACTTGAGCCTCCAGCAGCACTTGATGCGATGGTATGGGTCAGGAGTACATGATGTACAAGGAAAGAGGGAGTTGGACTTGACTAGCTTAGAGAGGAGAAACTAAGGAAGAGATATAATAATGGTTTTCTGTTGCTAATAGGAACTTACTGCCAAGGACAGTCACTCATCTTCATTCTAATTTTCTATCAATCTAACCTTATTATAAGCTTAGAAACTGCCTTGAGCAACTCCTCACCTTTTTGTTTTATTTGCAGGCTTTGTATTTTGAAATTGCATCAGTTCTCTTAAACCAGAACACTGCCTTTTAGTGGGAATTAACTGCCAATGTATTTCTGGTGAAAATTACCAGTTCACTTGCAACCTTCTGTCCCAACAGACTGATATAATAAGATAGTGAAGACCTTTGATACTCCTGCACTTCTAGCAAGTTTCTTCGTTTGGGGTTTAGTTCTTTCAGTGCATTTCTGGGCAACCTTTCAAGCCATGCCCCTGCTGTTTAATCATTCATGTTCTTAAGAAGTTAGTTCTAACCCTTTTAACAAATAAAACCCAGCTGGGGTCAAACCTGATAGTCAAGCTTTGATGCCTGCTGCTGTAGCGCAAGATTCAAAGTTTAGTCCCCCACAGTTCTCTCCCCTCACAGGAGTCTCTTCATTTATTCATACATTATTTAGGTGGTGATTTGAGTAACAGATGTGTATGGGGGGAGCATTCATAATTTATTACCAAGAATGAACAAACCAAGGCCTGTGGACAGTGAGGACAGACTAAATTCACTGCATTGTTGGGGGCAGGAGTTTCCCTTAAAGGGACAGCAGGGGTTTTTTGTGCCTCAGGACCATTGGTCACCTTTAAGGAAGCTCCTCGCAACTTCTAAGGGCTGTGTCTGAGAAGTCAGAGCAAATATAAAGTGGATACACGGTATCACAAAGAACAGTGAAGCTGCTGCACACAGGCTATTTTTTCAGTGCTGCCTAATGAACTAAACAGAACTCAATTTAGCAGTGATATGTAGGGCGTAAAATAAATATAATTCATAAAAATAAGAAGAGGAGAAATTTTGGAACAAAAATTTCTTGTCCCATATGTTTTAAATCTGTGCTAGCCTGCATTTGTTTCATGGCTGAGTTTTTGGTCCTTTCAGGAGGTAAGTAAAAGAAAGACTTTGGCACAATTAATTGTTGTTTGAAAGGAACTTGAATTTCATTCTTTAGTCTCTTCTGTTTCAAACTTAAAGCTCATCTGTGAAAGACTGATGCTCTGAGTCAAGATTTTACAACACCGGTCTATTTCTGCTTCTGATTTTTTTTACAGAGCCAGTGGTGCTGGTAGCATGAGTGTGATTGACAGGAACTGAGACACAACCTATTCTTTTAGTACTGGATTTTATGAATAAATAAAGATTACAATATTTTAACTTTTGTGTTCTATTGACAGTATGTTTGTGAAAAATGTCACTGTATTTCAACTCAAACTAAAATTAGTACAGCGATGGCTACGTTTACACATGCATGTGTGACACAGCAGTTAACTGCAGTAGCTTCTGTTAGGATTGTTTGGCTCTTGAAGACTGAAGGACACTCTGCATTTTCTGAGCAGGGCATTGCCTGGTGCCTGAGGACCAAAAATTAGAGCTGAGGGGAGAAAACCACACTGACCAGGGAATTTCAGTTCTCACAATACCTTTCTGCCAGCCCAGCAGGAGTGACCTCTGAAAGGGAATGAGTCTGTGACTTTATAGGCAAGCTCCTGTAGAAGATGTCATGGAGCTGCTTGTGGATGACAGGGCAAATGAATGCAATTACTTTATTATATAAACTGGACGTGGTATTTTGTGGTGACAGTCTCTGACAGCTGGGAGCAGGGAGGGGGGAAACAGGCAGGGGAACTAGCTTTCTGGTATGAAACAGAGCGTAAGACTTTAGCCGTGTAATACAGTTTAAATTCCTCATCTCTCCGCATCTTGCAGAGAAACCTAATTTTTAAAATCTCCACAGGCTTCTCAGAGACAGAAGATGCTAATTTTAGAAATGTGGCAGCTCATCTTCTTCCCCACCCCCTTCCATTTGCTGCCAGAATGTTTAACAATCCAGTAAACAAGCTGCAGAAAAAAAGGAGAAAACCTTAAGACCTGAGGGTGCAGGTCTCTTGTCAATGATATTTTTGGGGAAGGGGTTGCTCCCCTGTCCAGTGGGTCTTGAGTTTGAAACTAATTTAAGAATAGAAGAGTAAGAGTTAAACTGTCACTAAAAAGAAGGCTTTAAAGGTGTAGTAGTTGTGGCTAGCAGTCTGCTTTCACTGACCTGGTTAATTCTGCGCCAGTGCTCAGGATAGTTTAAATTAAAGCATTGCATAAGAAGAGGAAGGAAAGAAACAAGCTCTACATTTTCAAGTAGGACTTGGATAGCTCATTTCGACTGTTCATCTATACACTGAAAATCTGACCCTGGAAATCGCACTCTTCTCTCGGTAGAATCTGTTTAGGGAGTGTTTTATCTATTAAAAAAACACAAAGTACACTAGAATAATTTGTGTTTTGAAGTGCCTTTTTACTGTGCAAAAAGGTGTTACTTCATCTTTTAATGAGTATCCAGAGTTCAAATCAGAGCATTTAATGAACTATAATTGCCACTCTAATAACTTCCTTGTGTAGCTGCATCTTTATCCTTTGTTTCCATCTTTTGTGTGAAAACAATGTTTGGAAAATGTTTATCCAAAATAAAATGTATTAGACTTGCATCTATCTAAAGGTGAGGCCTTATACAATGACTTGTTTTGTTCTCATTTTGGTAGCAGGTAGAGTGAACCCAGTGTCAGCTAGAATTTTCATAATGAAATTTTTATTTAAGGACTTCCAGTGCAAAGTACCCAAAGTTCCCTTTGGCTTACAACTGCCCAGCACTTCTGGAAGTCTGTTTTATTGTAACTGCTCTTGTGGGCACTTGCAGTTGTGTGCACATAAAGCTCTAGGAGAAGTTTAAAATTAGGCATTGTTATTTCAGAGTATCTAGATGACTAGAGGTTTTCTTTTGACCTACACGAGAAACACGTGTGTCTTGTGTTTAGAAAATGTGCTATTTTTAGAGTAGGAAATGTGAGGCAGTGAAGTGTTCATTACATTCAGGACACATGGATAATAAATCTGCTTAAATTTAACTTGCAGCATAATTTCAAACACCCTCAAGTGTCTGGAAAGTTAAAGCATGAATGCTTCATCTACGTAGTGCTCATACAGAGCAATGCCATTTATCTTTATTTGGAACAATGGAGCCAAGTGCAACATGGCTGCTTTGTACATGTGCAAACATATGTTGTTCTCTATTACTAATTAGTAACTGAGACTACCTCACTATATGCTTTTCAGCCCTTCACAGCTCAACTGTCTGAAAATTGTTCAGAACTCCAAGTCATAGTGGTGACTGAGTGAATTACAGGTTTTGATGTTGGGGACAGAATAGGTTCAGGACAGACTTCACTTGCAAGTGCTATGTATTACACACGTTTTTGCCATATGTATTGTATGTCTGTTTTCTTTTCTGAAAAATTAAAAGATTAACGTGTTTCTTTGCTCCATTCCTGTCTTTGGGGACCTTGTGTCTTGTCCCCAGCACACAACAAAGCTACGGTTTATCATGGAGCATGATATTTCTGGCTTATAAGTACATTTAATGTAATTCTAGTTGCCATGATTCTCTTCTGATTCTGGCTGTTTTATGCCTTTTCCACAGTTCTCTAGTAGTGCTGACACCAGCTGCTTAGAGGAAACGGAGCTTTGCAGAGAATAGGCTGGAGGGTAAAATTCTGTCAAAAGCAGTAACACGAACAAGCACAGAGAAGGGAGCTGTAAGCATGCTCCCATCCATTACTGACAGAAGAAAAATGGAATAAAGCTATTGTGTTGGGCTGCATTCAAGCAAAAATCTTAATGCATTTATGTTTCAAGGAGAGAAAAAAAGATAATGTGGAGAAACAAAGGGATCTGAAGTAATATAATGGTAATCTCTGAGCTGTTTGTCTCAGTTGCTTGGATGCATCTGTAATAACCAGGGCCCACTCTGCAGTAGCTGAGATTTAGCCCCTCACGTGAGGATTTTACAAGTCTCAGTAGAATAGACAGGGAAAGTATTAGGGAACAGGAACAGCAGTCACCAAGAGAGGGAATGGTCTTCAGGTTAGTAGCTGAATGAGGGATCAAGCTTAATGTCCTGTTCAGTGCTATATATACTCAAACACACCCCCTTTCTCAGTAGAGTAGAATATGTGGAGAGTCAGTCCTTTCAGATGTGCATCCATTGCCCTGAACTATCACTGGGAATGTAGCCTGGACTTCATATTGAAGAGAGTCCTGTGGCTAATGAAGGGGAAAGAGAAGTACATCACAGCTGGGAAGGAAAGCCACTTACTCTCATCTTCCTCTTTAAGATTGTACTTGAAAGGGGTGACTAGGGAAGTAAGTGAGGTTTTTTCTGAAGGAGCAAAATTTTTTTAATACTTTATTTGCTGCCTGGCCTTTTTGGTTTAAAGAGAGGCTATAAGCCAAGGGGGAGACATTCAACAGTTCAAAGTTAGTATCAATGTTACAATCCGAAGTGGCTAATACCACTATTTCAGTAAAGTTTGACTTGGTTTTGGTTAATGTGAATTTGAAATTCAGTTAATGGAGCTTTCAAAAAGTGGTCTTAATTCACTTGACAACTGAATGCTTTGAGTGACCTTTAGAAAGGCTTAGCATCTTCTAATCTCTTTGATGCAGAGGCATCAAAATTTCACTGGCTTATGCATCCTAATAAAATACTTCTTGCTATCAGGAGGGCACAAGTGATTCTTCGCAAGTGTTAACAGTAGGAATGTTCCTGCCTGTGTACTTCAGTGTGACTGTATAACTTCTGGTAGGAACCTTCTTTTTGTAGATTAATAAAAAATTTGCCTCCCTTTATTTGCAAAAACCATAGACATTAAGAATACCACAGTGCAGGGTCATCCTTCAGACAGGACTCATTCCTAGTATACCTTTAAGACCTGCATTCCATTAGCTGTCTGATTTATGGAGGCAGATAGACGTTTACGTGATAACTTTGTTTCTGCAGACTTAGTACATTTTGGAAAGAGCTGTGGCTAGAGGCAAGACATCTGCATAGCCATATCATCACTCCCAGAAGTTGCTTTTTACTGTTGAATATGAACTGGTGGTAGTTTGTTAGATATTTAATGATATTACACTGAGAACAAGATAGAACACAGTATTTTATTTTTTTGCAATTATGAAACCAGAAGGGACAAAGAGGAGTAGCAAGCCAAGGGGTTTTTATAGTTTGTTTTTTAATTATCTTAAAATAAGTAGCTTGAATTCCAGTAGAAAACAGCCTAAGCCTTGTACCTCTCTGTCTGCAGCTGTAGATTTTATCTCCTGCAGACAATGTAAACTATTTATCAAAGTGTTTTTGCTTAGCAAGGTAGACCAGATGATTCTTTCTTTCATTTCTAGATTCTTAGTCAGCAGTCTGAGAATGTGTTGGTGGGAGTTTGATTACAAAACACCACAAGAAACAGAAATGCAGCATAAAGGCTTATGCTATGTGTGTTGCTGAACTTACAGCACTGTGGATGACTCTTCTCATCCAAGTGGCTGAGAATGGTATGAGTTCAGTGTGGTGGGTAGCTCGTGTTTAGTTCTTAGGGCTTTCGAAGACCCCAACATCTATTTGAAACTCTCTGTTACCTTTCTCCCTTACTAGGCTAGACACAAGCATCTTCCAACCTTGCTTAGTACTGTTTTTCTTGGAAGAATGTGAGGTCCCTGAAAACCTTGAATGGCCAAGATGGTTTATGTGTCTTTGGAGAAAATATGCCATTGAAGTATATAAATCCCTGAAGTCCCTGAATTATAAAAGGATCTAAGGCTGAAATAATAAAGGTTGTGCATGTTGTTTATTCAGACATGCTGTGGTGAAAAAAAAATCAGCTTAAAACAACTTTATTAGTGTTCTCTTGCTTTCTAATCTTCAACAGAATTTTTACTTGTACTTTGAAATACAGAAAGCAATACATTTTAAAGAGCAGTAAGGTTGCCATACCTACTGTTGAAAGGAGTGAACTTTGCTGTCAGTAGCAATTATGGAAAGATGTGCACTCAGTAGTTCATATTCATGCCTGGAAACAACAGCTATTTGCTAACCCACATAATGTTACATAAGTAAATGGTATTCCTACCTAAAATGTACTCTTGTGGATGGTTACAACATAATGTTAACTATTAGTATGATGCTAAGCTGGAGGATATCTCTTCTCTATTTTGAAAACCTCCTTTACTCATAGGGTTCCTACGCTGCCAGCTCCTCACATTTGTAATATTTCTGGCTTCCCTGTCTCGGCACCTGCTCTCTCCCCGCCAAGGATGTCTTTTAGTACCTTTGTGATTTCCTGTTCCTCATCCGGTTGTCATTGCCAGCCCAGCAGTGGGGGTTCTGAGAAGCTGCTGGAGAGAGAATGCCTGCTGTAACAGCATCATTTTGCTAGTGAAACTGATAAATAATCCAGGATTTTACTAGTGACCTAAAGTTTTACAAGCTGCATTGTGGCCTGAAGTAAAAATTTGTTTTGCTATTAGCTACTGTAATGGAAATATAAACTTGCAGCAGGAATTGTTAATTGCTTTTTATTCAGTCTTAATTGGCAGAGTAGCAAACTGTGTTCTTAGATCAGCAGAACAAGGAGCTGATAAATATTTTTCTCAAAAGCCCATCTCATTATTAATTTGGAACTTCAGTAACATAGATACTGGCGCTCTAAATGAAACCCCAAACAGCTTCAAATGGATGCTTGCACCTTAGATAAAATGAACAAGGAGCTTGCAAAATACTAAATGGTGACGTAAAACCACTGCAGCCATTATGGGGGTATATAGTATTGTTGCCTCACCTGAAAAGCTGGTAGTACAAATCCATCTACTTTGTGTCTAGGCTGCTGGAAGTTGAGAACAGAATTAGTCCTGTGGGCTAATTGGAGGCTGAGTGGGCATAGTTTACTTCATCCACTATGCATGGCATTGTTGGCTGCAAGGCTGGAAATTGATCGTTTTATTGGTGGTGTTTAATTTGTTGTCAGCTGAGAAATAAACATTTGGAAGGATCCTAGTTTGCTGATCTGATTGTGTTAGTCTTGGTAACTAAACATTTGGCAATAAAACCTTAATTTGAAACTTCCCAACTCTTCATATGTTAATAGAATGGTGATTTTGTTCCATGCCTTAGCCACGTGCTGTTTTCTTCTGTGGCAAAATACATTGGTAACTATGGGAACAAAAACTTAAGAACTGACACCCACACAAGTTGAAGTTGATTTATAGAAGGTCTTGATGCCATGGATTGTGAGACATGAAACGATCTGGTATGGAGCTTGATGGCTTTCAATGAGAGCAAAGTCCTCTTTTAGTCCCTTCTTAGGACTTAAATCTTTGTGATGTCATAGTGCCACACCACAAGTTGCTCTTCTGCTCTGGTTAGTAGAACTGGATAGCTGAGAGTGAAGGAATTAGGGCACACTGTGCTTTGTATGACAAGGAACTGAAAATGGTGTAGATTTGTTCCCTGTTAGTGTGCTTTCCAAACTGGAGTGCCTGTGACCTTTTCCTGTCACATATGCACTTCTGAGAGTGATTCAGAATCCATGAAAGCCAAATAAAAATTGGTATTGATTTCAAGTTGGTGGATTGGCTTTTCATGTAGAAATCTCCTGTGTTTTAGACAATTTGTTACTCAGAGTGAGAGCATCTTTCGACTGGATAAAGCTTTGCTCTTTGTGGTAGCACAATCTGTCTTTTCTTTATGTCAGAAAGTTTACATATATTGGGAGTGTGTTCAAACATTTCTCTGCTTATTCTGTGACCCTGTTCTAACTGCATAGCAGAAAAATCCAAGAAATAACCATTTAATTGTATTACATTGATGTGAAGCAGTAACTAAATGCTGGTTCTGCATCTATTATAGTCTTAGGTGTGAGTAGTTAACATTTATTTTGTTGTTTGTTTGTTTGTTATAAAATAGTAAAGCCTGGAAAAAGAGCAAGCTTTTGCTAATCTGGATATTCAGTGAATTAGTTAATCAAGCTTGGCTGTTATCTTTTCATGTGCTCTGTCTCATGATAAAGTTGTGAAGGTTAAATGGTACTGGTGGGAGATTGGTCTCTAGGCACTGTATTGAGCCTTGCCTGCAGTGAGAAAGTTTCCTGTCCTCGTATTCCCCAGAGATGTTTTAGAGACATTTTCTGGGCCTCAGCACTTGCACTGCTTCTCCCTTAATGATGCAAGACAACAATTTGTTGATAACCTGTACTTGCCTACACAACATAAAAACAGTGGCACAAAAAGGCTAGTTATTTTCAAGATAAACTTGGAACATTTTATCAAATGTATTGCATGATGTAGTTGTCACTGGTTAGAGAAGGGGCTTGTTGGTCCTCTGGGTCTAAGAAACCTGATTTGTTTCAGAATAGCCAGAAATGAAATCTAGGAAGTAATTTTTAAGAGAGACTTTCTTGATAACAGTAGTACTCTACATTAGTTCTTGACTGGATTTTGGTGAGGATTGGAGTCTTCTAATTGATTAACTTACTAGCATGTGAAATGTATATTCATTCTGTGTAAAGAATTGACCCTCATTATCCTTGAAGAAGTGGGATAGTCAAGCAGACTAGATACAAAATAATCATTCCTTTTTCAAAAGCTTGAACAATTATGCATTTTATGGGTTTTTTTTATGTAGAAAAATGTATATACCATGATGTGTGCACATTTTTTGTGCCTTTGCCACCATCACATATATTATGTCAGCTTGAGCTGGCCCAGTGTGGTACAGCAGCAAGAGTCCTCAGTGTTTGCCCCGATAAGCACCTATCAAAAATGCAGTGGATGCAATAGGAATAACCCAAGTGTAATGTGGTGTAAATACATGATGCCCCAGGAGCCTCCTGGAATAAATGCTTCGCAGCTACTCCTGAGATGGGTTGCTCAGGAGATGTTATCTCAGGGGACATACGTAGTGTTGAAAGCCAGTGAGCAAACAGGATAATATTTTACTGAAAATAGATTTGTGCCAAATTCTGAAATAATTCCCTAGCTGATAAGGACAAGGGGATCCATGCTGAAATGAAAATTGTAGAGGGTTTCTGTCAGATCTTGCAAGATCTTGCACAGATCTTGTCTTGATCTGTGTGGAATGCTGACTGATGCCTATAGTGGAAGGATGATACAGAATGAAAACAGCAGTCCAATCCAGCTGTAACAACTGGAAACTATGAATGAGACTCAGCATTTCAGGTTTGGAAAGACTGAATGTGTTGGGAGAAGGATAATTGTACACGTTACACAGTGCCTCACATACATACTTAAGTAGGTCAAGATTGAAATGAAGTGTCACAAGGCAAGAGAGCAATGTCAACTAGCACAAATGGATTGACTTCACTTCCTGCAGTCGAGGTGGGCAGCAGATCAAGACCAACAACCCCTGCGTGGGGTGAATGCCTGCAGGGTTTTCTAGCAGATAGATCTTTTGAGCAAGATACTGTTTGTTACCTGCCACCATGCATCAGTTTTCCTTTTCTAAAGGATTAATTTGTTAATCTTGTTAATACTGATTTCAAATTCTCACAGGCACAAATTGTCTAATCCTGAGTATTTCAGTGGTATGTAGGACAGACAGGAACTATTGCTGGCTGGAACTTTTAGGCAGTACCATCATATAAAGATGCTGAAATTCTTCTCCAGAGTTTAGACAGACATCAAAGGTCTGCATCTTGTGTGCTGTGTTGGGACACAGCATACTATAATGTGTATTGATTGCTAGCCATTTCCCATTAATTTCCTTGCAAAGGGGAAAAAAATGAGGGAACTGCATGGTCTTTGCCAAGAAAAGAACTCAAATAGTAGTCCAAAGAGAACAGCTTGCCTATTTTTATCAGTAATTGTAGATTTGCTTTCTCAACTTAAGCAAACACAGGAGGATACCTTAGCAGTATGTAGGATGCTGTATGCACAAAGGGGAGGCATTACAATAAAATGTTTTTCCTTTTTTAAATGAAGTAGCGCCCCATTGATGGTTTGCCTGCTGAATGAAATACATCTCAGAGGAATTAATAGTGAGTTGTCTTTTATACTTATTTCCTGACATCCCCAAGTTTTTCCTTCAGTTCTTTGAAGGATGGATGCAAAATACATCCATAAATCCTATCTGAGAGCAGGGAAACAAAGAGTTAATAAATGATTATCCCAGGTGGCTGAACACTTGAGTTGCAGTGAAAGGCTGGTAACATTCATAGAGCTCCGGTGCTGGTTTCTACCTGTCAGCAGCTCCTGATACACCACTATACAGGGAATAAAAAATGAGCTTGCTCAGAGCAGCAGCAGCAAGCATCCTTAGGAACCTTCTGATGTTACATTAAGGACCAACGTGCAGTGTTTTTTTTCTCACTATTTAAAAGAGTCTTTTGAAATATCAGTGATGTACATATGGTCTTTGCTGCTTCCTCTGGTGTTTTGTTCACTTGATTCTATCACTGGAATATGGATGATGCAAGCACCATTAAATGCCTCAGCCCAGAGAAAGGTAAGGGGAAATGCTATTTTAATCACCTTTTTGAGGTAAATTAGTTGCACTATAGAGGGAAGTATAGTTTAGAGAGCTTTCTGTGGGACACTTGTTTTCTGTTGTTCAAATGTAAATGCTTAACCCAAATATCTAGCAGTTTACCAGTGCTAACATTTGCTTAAAACAAATGTATAGCACTTTCTTAAGGCAGCCTTTGCTGTACCATACGCTTGCCTCCTGTTACCACCAAACCTTAAGTAATGATTCACCTCTAATGGCTGCTTCTCCTGCATGAAGAGTGCAAAAGAGTCACCAGGTATATTCAGGTCCCTTTTCTGTTCTCTTGAGTAGCTAGCTGTCACTGTAAAGAAAGGCTTTCTATTTTTAACCGTAGACCTTCTGCTACCCACATTAGAAGAGAGAAATGAAACTCCAATACTATTTTAGTCAGCTGTATTGTTTCAATTTTTTAAAATAAGTGGTTTGCTTCTAATTTGAGTTATTTTATATATACCCATCAAACAAGAAGAGTGTAGAGTCTGTTTGGTTGAACTTGTCCCTGTTAGAGTTAGACCAGGGATTAATTCAGTCCCTTCTATGAACTACCTCAAGCTAATAAAACTATGCTGCAGTTTTCTGCAGTTTGAATTTGGAGCTTATACCTCCTGTACTGTTGGCTTCATAAGAAATCATGCTAATTCAAAATCATCACTCAAAACCCCAGGTTTTATTTTTAAAAGCTTTATGTTCTTGTTGCTTTATTTGATAAAAGCCCAGAGAGATAAACCCTTCCCTGTGATATATTTTCATTTAATCAAATGCCTAGTTGCTTGTCTCCATGCATTTTGTATTTTGTGCCTGTTAGGTGTGTGGATTTACAATAGTTATGCAAGAAGTAAAGGCATGTGACTTCTTTGTGTTCAAAAAAGCTGCTCTGTGTTCATGGGGTACTTTTCTAACACTTGCATGTCTTTGGGAAGGCAGACCAGCAGCCCTGACTCCTTGTTTTTTCAACTACTAGAATACTTAGTCACACAGTCATTAATATCTTGTCATATCTTTTGAAGGACACACTCAATGTTGTAATGTTGACTGAAAAAATCATTCTAGATTGAAACTTTACCAAAGTGGAAAACATTTGGGTCTAACTTGATGTTCAGGTGTTGGAACCAAGCCTGGTATCCATTCACTCTGGTTTTGGCTCCTCTGTGTCTTTATTATTAGCATACAAAAAACAGTCATTAATATCTTGTCATATCTTTTAAAAGGTGAGATTGAAAAAACTGAAAACCAAAATATTTTTTTTTGGAAAATGTTGTGATGGGACAGCCCGGGTTTTTCTCCTCTAATTATTCTCTGAAACCCGATGTACCACTGTGGATTGATTTGTACTTTATTTAAAGTCCTCGATGAAGCTATGCTGGAATAGGAATTTTGTCACCCAGAGTCCTTTTGACACCTTGCTACTGGGTTCAGCTTCCAGCTTTTGAAAACAGGAGTGAGAGAGAGGGGTTCTCACTTAATGTTCTCCCTGGGGAATCACACGTGTAGCAGGAACTCAGGTTCATTCCTCCTTTGCAGTTGGAAAAGGCTGGGATTGAGATTGAAGAATGTTCACCAGCTCAGTCTTTCTGCCAGATGGTGGTGTTCTAAGCCAGTTTGTGGAAGCACCTTGGAAACAAATGGGGTAACTTAAAAGAGCAGAGGCTCCATGAGCTGAAGTTACAGGCAAGGCAGTTAAATACAGTTTCTTTTTAAAGGTGGCCACCTTCTTGCTGTGTTCTGTGGTACTGAGAGGAAATGTGATTCTCCTCTCACTCAGGTATGCAGCAGTGGTGATGCAACTGAAGACAGGAGTTCCATTATATATGAGTACCTCTAGAAGCCTTTATCATGAGAGGTACTAGCATGCTGGCTCTGAGGACTTTGGTATTCTAGTGATGTGCTACTCTCATATTTTTAAGATGAGTCCTAGATGATGATCTAAAAATTACTGTCTCCCAGTAGTTCTGAAATATTCAGCTATCACTAAAGAAATAATTCATACTGTCTGTCAGTACCATTGGGAGGAGAATGGGTCACATACTGGGTAAAGCGTCTTGTCTGGGAAAGTCCTTTAAGAATGTGACATTTGGCAACCATCTTAGATAAGTTATATTTAGATCTGGAGAATAAAAATGTGACCAGAACTCAGTCAAGGAAGCTAATATAGCCACCTTTGCTTGAGCGAGTACAGTGGAGTGAGAGGAATGATGAGCATCGTGCATCTATTATCCAAAAGAGAGCTCAGTGAACTAATTAGGATTTTAAAAAGCTTATTTGTCTTCAGAAAACATGTCAGGCCTGATTTCTTACAGGCTTGTACCTTGTGCAGCCAGTTGTAGTTGTAAAAAGCAATTGAAAAATGTTTATGAAGCTCAGTTCTCACCTCGCATCAGTGGAAGTACTATCAAATCCTCTTTTCACAAGCAGAAATGATGACATAAAATGCCTTCATGCTTTGCAATAGAGATCTGAAATTTGCTGGAAGGCACCTTCTGCTCCCCTTATGGCAATTCTACCTGTTTGTTACCAAAAAAATAGGGTATAAAGTAAGTAAAATTAGTCTAAGGCTATTAAATGCTGGGAAGAAGAAAGCATGGTTTATTACTGAAAGTATAGCGAGCTGATGTATTTCTCATCTGGTGAAGTCCCTAGGCAGAATACAAGGAATCATTCTCAGGCTTTTGTCCCTTTATGTGCCTCTGAAATAGAGATTACTTACACTTCTTTCCCTTTTTAAAACACTTTATTAGTGTGTTTATTGCTGTAATAAAGACCTGTGCTATTCCTAAAAATCATGTATGTGAAACTCAGTAGAAGTCAAAACGTGGAAGTTCACAAATTCAGTGTGCTGGAGAAAATGGGGCTGAAAAAAAATCTTTCCCTGTCAGAAATTTTTGTTCTGATCCAAAGACCTTTGGCGATTTTCCTGATGTAACTTGACACTGTGGAAAGGCTGAGGGGAGACTTCATTGTCTTCTACAGCTGCCTGAAAGGAGATTTTAGGGAGATTTTCTCCCAAGTAAATAACAACAGGACCACGGGAAATGGCCTGAAGTTGCAGCAGAGGAGGTTCAGATTGGATATTAGGAAGAATTTCTATGCTGGAAGAGTGGTTGGGCCATGGAACAGCTGCACAGGGAGGTGGTGGAGTCACCGTCCTTGGAGGTATTCAAGAAGTGTGTAGATGTGGCACTTGAGGGCATTCTGTGGTAGCTGAGTTTGCAGGGTGGTTGAGGGTGTTTTTCTTGTGGAGTGTGTGTGGTTGGTTGGGGTTTTTTTGTGTTGATGGTTGACTCAATGATCTCAGAGTCCTTTCCAACTGTGACAAGTCTGTGATTCTGTGATTTTTCAGTATATGGGAGAAACAAGCACACAATGGAAATGAACACTGCAAAACAAATTCATTTAAAAGAAATTCTTTATTCTCTTGTCAATGACCAACATTATCTGTTTAGTGACTGCTGTTGAATGCATGTATTTACATTGTAGGAATTTCTTCATTTCAGAAGAGCTCACTAGGGAAAAAAAAAGCATAACATATTCTATATATAGCCACCTTTTTCTCATTGTGGTTCTTTTTTTTAAATCCAGCTAATTAGAAGCTGCTATCATATAAAGGAAGCTGTGAGTATCTAACCTCTAAGAGGAAGAACATAACACTTCTTTAAAGGCACGCTTAGCTGTTGTGAATCCTTGTCTAATTTTATGATTGTAAATTGATTTCCCAGTGAAGAAATTGTTTTGTCCTTAATATAAATAAAAGAAGCAGTTTTTTACCTTCAGTAAGATATAAAAGTACATGTCATTGCTATACTACAATGATGAAAGATGAGGTGCTTGGCAAGCATAGGTTTGGAACCTAAAGTATAACATGTATTTTGCTTCTTGATGTACTTCAGTTAATTTTTATATCTAGCAGTCATGACCTCTCTTCCAAGTTCTTCTCAGGTCAAACTTCATGGTGAACAACATCAACTTAAATCAAGATGGATCCTTTCTTTGGACAGGCACAGAAACCTCAGCAAAACAAATTCACCGCAACAACTATTTTCATGTTCACTAACATCATGACGTGTTTTTTCTGTTAACACTTCTGTACTGTCCTGTAGCAATAGCTGCTCCAGACCCCTCTGCAGGCTGGTGGTGGGAAACAAGCAGGTAGCAGAAGTGCAGAATGTCAAAGGGGAAGATCATAAGCATCAGTAATGACATCTTTCTTGTCTCAATTTTATCAGAGTTGTTGGTCTGCCACTGTCTTCTGCAAGCTTGACACAGGTGGGATTTAAAAAGAGAGGAAGAAGAGTTGATGCATGTGGTGGTGGTTCTTTTATACAGCAACTGGCAGTTGATATTTCCTTTAAATATGCCCCCAAATATCTTATCTTTCTGTCTGAGTTCCAGAAGGAATTTAATTTTGAAATAATGGCTACTTCTTAGGCTGAATGTCATCTTCTTATAGGTTTATATTATGAAGTCTGTTGATTTGTTGAATGATTACAGTTTTTCTTTTCAGTTATAATTTTAGAAATTTTCTAGTGAATGATTTTATTTTTCCTGTTCTCAGTTAATTTGCTGATGAATGTAAGAAAGCAGAAAAAAGGAATCAGAATTTGCTTTTAAGGTCCCAATACTAACATGGCTTATAATTAAACTGACTTACACAGGTACAATCCACCTTCTTATATATTATTTATCTTTCACCATTTGAAAAGTTTCTTTAAAAGTCTTCTGTGATTATTCTAGGAATGTAGGTCACCAAAGAAAAATCAATACACAGCTATTCTGTGTCTCCAGCATCATATCTGCTGATTTTGCCTTGTTACTAAAGATGCACAGAGATTTTTTTGCAGTTCTGACCTCAATTATAGATGGTTTACAAAGGCTTCATCTTCAGTTGTATTTAAAAGAATAGAAACATTGCAAAGAAAAGTTCATGTTCTTCCTAAGTGTGCAGCTTAAAAAACTGATACCTTACATTCAGATTCTTGTGATTAATATCCCTTCTCTCCTTAGACAGTTGTTTGTATGGTGAATGTGAATTCAGTTCAGCTGAAAGGAGAAGCTTTCCTGTTCTAGTGAATTACAGAAGGAGGGATATTCAGTATTGGGCTCTGAAGGTCCAAAGGTATTACTTCGCAGAGAGCAACTAAATTGTATGGCATGATGTGGCCTGACAGAGAATGAGTGTGGACCAGACCAGTGCTGAACAGAGTCCAGAAGCACTATTAACTGTGGATCTCTCCAACGAGCCCATTTGCACAGTTCAGTCAGGAAGCTGACTCTTTGACCACCCTTCAAATGTCTGCTTATCTTCTGGTTCTAAACCCTGGGGGGAAATGAATCTGTCAGACTGCCTTGTTTCCAAGGGAGGTGGATATTAGAGACCATAGCAAAAGATAGAAATACTTTTCCTCTAAGAGCCCAGAAGCAATTACTTCCTATATGTTTACCTGAACTACACTGAATCCAAGAGTGAAAAAAAAGGGCAATAAAGCTGTATTGACTTGCAGTCATTGACCTTGTGGACTTGAGCAGCCTACACTCAAGGCGTAGCTGTGCTTCTTACTGTTTGTAACCTTTCCCCTTTGGGGATTGGAGCAGGTGGTTCCTGCTTGAAAAAAAACACAATTCTGGTCTCCTTTTGAGCTCACAAAAAGACCTGCAGTTGGTTGCTGAGATTCACAGATGCTGAGTTCTGTAGAGTAATACATTGTTTGAAAGGAAAATAAGAAGTTGATGAGTGATGGTGCTTTTTCAATAATTCTGTCACAATATTAAAACCTCCCAGTTCCTTGGAGTGGAGCTTCAGGCAGTGATCTCCCACAGAATTGCATTTGCTTTTTTATTTTTTGTAGCCTATGGAAGATTCAGCTCCATTTTTACCTACACCTTGCACAGTCTGTGTAGTCAAACACTATGGTTACAGGCACTGTTGGAAATTTCAGTGCCCTCCATTTTAAAATAATATTTTTGTCTTTATTGCTCAGTGCTTCGTGCTTTCCTTTGTTCAGAATACACACTGACTGGGTGTTGTCAATGTGGAATAGATTCAGATTACAAAATTACTGCTTTACCTATTAATTTCAGTTTCATGAACAGCTGCCCATTAAAATGCTAACAAGGGATGTGAATGGCAGCTTCATGTTTTCTTACAAGGTAGAAACAAGAAAAGATTACTTATTTTCTGGAACAGCTAATGGTTAATGAAAAGTCTATTGTCCCCCCCCACCTCTTCTCCACCAGTTCAAAGAAAATGTCTAAGATCATCAGGTAGGTCTCTGTGAAAGTGTTTCCTTGTTAACAGAGTTCAAAGACAAAAGATGGTTCTGAGCCAAATCTCATTTTCTTCATGTCATTGTGATATTTGAGATTTATATAAAGAATTCTTGGATGTCAGGCCTATCAGTTGAGGTGGAACTTTGTAATGTCCTTGGGATGGGAAAGGAGCATGCATGATTATAATTCATAGGAAGAAGTCACAAGGATGGGGATGGATAAATTTCTTTACTGAAGTTCCTGGGCACAGAACTTTCTGTCTCCCAGATTGTTTAAGTACAAGCCATCTGCTTTGCCTCACTGCCGGCAGATTTCTAATTATTTTTATGAAGGATTCTAACATTTGATTTTCAGCAAAGGATGGACTAGACTAGTGGTTCTAGAGGAAGATCTCCACCCTCACCTGTCAGCTACATCTTCCCAAAAGTAACCCTTGTGACTGATCAAGCACCTCGCAATGTCTTCTTTGTACATCTGCAGCTCTCTGCTGCCATGGAACATGCCTGTATTTCTAACAGAGAGAGCAAGATGATTTTTATCTCCATTGTGGATTGAACTTGGTGGCTTAATCCCACTTCTTTCTCTCAATTTACAGGGTAGCCTCATAAGGCTGTCTCTTTGATAACACAGAAACTAGAGAGAACTGATTGAAGGCAGAGACCGAGTTATTCATAGAGACAATGCATCTCCATTTTTTCCATGTTTCATGAAGCTGGTATATATTTGAATAAATAAATAATCACATATTTTAAAATGTCCATGGCACTAAAGGAAGATCTAGAAGTGTTCTGAATCCTTTACAGGTAGAATACATTAACATTCACATTAAATATTGAAGCAAATTTTGTGGTGATGCATTTCATTTTGTAGCAGATGTCTTCTGAATGTTTCACTCTGGCTTGTTTTCCTGTTCCAGTTCTACTTGAATTCTTGAATTCTTGGAGGTGTTTTCATAGAAGGTGTTCAAGAATATTGATGGATTTCTTCCCTGCTAACCTGCCTTAATCTCCCTTCCAATGTTTATGACCCATGTCACTGAACAGATGGTAAAGTGCTAAAAGATCTTTACATGTAAAGAGTTTAAGATCTTACTTCAGTTAAGAGTGTAGGGACATTTTCTTATATGAGTCGGAGGTTGGAAACAAGGTGACCTTAGAGCAATATTTATAGTCTTAAAATCTTCATTTTCTGTAATCAACAAAATTTCATTATCACAGATTTGTGAGAAAACAATTCAAATAGCTTTTAAATCCTTTTTACTCAAGATATCTTGGTAACTGAATTTCTTTTGCCAAAATCAGCATTAGAATTCTTAGTGGAGTTCATTAGTAGGCTATTGTTGTTATAGTTTAATCATTCAAAGCAAGAACTATAGAAATATCTCAAAGATAGTGCATGTTTTAAGTGGAACAGTGTTAATATTTCTGCAGTTTTATTGATAAAGCATGATACAAAAGTTTTAATATGTTTATTAAAGAAGCAGTCCTTCCTTGATACATAATATACTCAAAAGCTCAAAACACAAAGTCTGTTCTCACTTAATTAAAATAGTTGCATGATTTTTTTCAGGTGGGCTCAAGAGAACAAGACATCATGGAAGGAGGGAGACTATTTGTTATTACATTAGTGCTGTTGTTGCTAATGGGCCCCAGTTCCACAAATATTCCTTCCTGTGAATAAAGTAATTTAAGGCATTTCAGGATCAGTTTATTTTAATAATGCAACTTTCTAACCAGTTTTGGAAGACCCTGGGAATATCCATGTTTGTGGTTTTTAGCCAAAGTGGCTGTCTTAGGGCTTGCCCATAGGAATTCCACCCCTGGAAGGAGGCAGTGTTAGAGCCATTGCTGTTCCTCCCAGGAGGTTTAGTGGCCTTGTAAATTGATGCATACTGAAGACATATATTTCAGTCAAACTGAACAGCTTGAATATACTCCCAGGCAGTGTAAAAAATTTAAGCTTTGGAGTGTGCTGGGTGAGAAACAGAAACTAGTAAATGACCTGGCTTCCATTTGCCACAGTCAAGATGTGTGGCTTTAATCTTGAGTGTGGATTGATGCGCTTAGACTTGCTGTCCAGATGGTCTGGCAGTCTGCAGGACTATGGCTCTGTCTGTGTCCATGTCAAAGGTCAGTACAGTGGAGTTATGGTATAATTAAGGAAAAGGCAGCTTACAAACTGTTAGGGTTATGTTGTGGCTCACGCTGTGCTCTGACCTTTCTGAGACTCTGAATGGGCAAGTGAATGAGAGCAGAAAATTTTTTTATAATGAATTTTTGCCTACCTTGGAAGTTATCAAAACCACATGAAAGTGATTGTTTGAGTCAATTCTTAACGTAACTGATGGAGAATTTTTTAGTTGACAGACAAAAATAGAAAATATAACAGATGTGGTCTGTGCTCCCTCAGTATATATTCCCCATATTCCTCTTCTTGGGGAGCTATTGCATATAGACACATGGGAGTAAAAGAACATAGAGCACCATGGAAGCCTGAATGCAAATGTCTCCAGCAGAGGAGAAACTGAGGTGACTGGTCTTGCTCTCTATATCATGCTACTTTAGATTGTTAAGGAGCAGCATTTCTGGGGGAAAGGGAAGAAATATAAATCACATTTAGAAGCAGTAAATGAGCATCATGACTTCAGTTCATCAAGTCAATCTTTCTGTGCTCTTGCTGTTGGTGTTTGTGCCTGTAGCTGTTGGGTTTTGAACCTTTACTGTAATTCAGATGTATTTATAAACTGTATTAAATGATGTGAATTTCAACAAGATTCCTTTGCTCTTGTTATTTCCTGGGAAACATGTCAACATTTAGTACTTCTAAAGACTGTAAGAGGCCTACTAACTCACAGGAAAATCTTAGACTGGGATATCTGAGATGCAGCTGTAGTTTCTGCAGTTTTTCCAGGGCTTTTTGACTGCCATTTACAGCTGGAAGTGCAATGGGGAGGATAAAAGTAAGTGAGAAAGATTATGTACAGATAAATGACAGTGTGCCAGACTTTTGTCTCCTCCTTTCATTTTATAGCTTGTGTTGTGTGTTGGCAATAATTTTATTCTACAGCCATTAGGGCAAGATTTCTCTGGATGGGAAGTGGGAGATAGTAATACCTGTACTAAAATAAATGTGTATTGCTAATTCCTGCCTGTGTGTTTGAGTATTTTAGAATCAACCTCTTGTGATGAGGTCAGTTTGTTAATCTGGAGTCTGTACTGTGTGTTCAAAAATATATAGCACACATAGCTGTGAAGTTACCGGTCTAATCCTTGTAGATTTACAGTTCAATTACAGTAGCAGGTCTGTAATATTTAAGGTCTCTAGTGATCACTGTATTGAACATTGAAAATCAGTATATTAAGTATATCTGAAGTATTTTCTGTGATGTATTCAACTGACAGCCAGCTGAAGCATAGAAATTGTCTGCATGTTGTTGCCTGATACACCTAAGCTTCTTGCTGCACTGTGAGCCTAATTTACTTTGTTGCTGCTTTGATTTGTCTTCTGCTTGAATCCTGACTTGCAGAAGACAACAGAGAGCTCAGTCTGACCTATGTATTGAAATTTCCCACACTGAAATTTTTAGTTTTGTTTTTTCTACTTTGAGGGTATTCAATAATTTTTAACACACAGTGAAGCAGGCATGTTGAAAAGGAACCCATCCGTCCTGATGAATGGTGTTAATGATAAACCCATGTCTCAAGAGGATCTCCATTTTACTCATTTTTCTCTGTCTCCCAAACTTTGTGTATGTTGTGGTCCTGTATCTTCTGCAAGATGTTCTTTGCTGGAGTGTGGCTTTTCTGCCATTCTTGCAGGTCTTTTCGAGACCTTTGACATTCCGGTGTTCTTTGTCAAGTGTTCTGAGTTCCACTTTTAGCTAAGCCGTAGGCCATCCTGTCAACTCCAACATTGTTAGTTTTCAAATCTTTTTGTGGCATGAAAAGCCTTTGTTGCACTCGGAGAATAAGAAGTTTCTGAAGTGCTGTGGAAAGAAGTCTTTAATCTGCATGTTGTGTCAGGTGAGCAAGATTTTTCTGAAGATGTCAAGTGAGGCAAGAATAGAAACCTATTTCAATAGGCTTATATCCTAAGTACTCAGCTCACTATGCTTAAGAGTTGGGAGAGGGATTATGCCCCATTTAACCCTTTGTTGTTTCCTAGTGCTTTCCCACACTGTTACCTAGAATCCAACATCATGAGTAAAAAGAGGTCTTTAAAATTTATTTTTTTTCCTCTGTTTATGTGATCATCTTCTTAGGAGGTCTGAAGGATGGATTGATAGTGCCAACTAAAAGGTTTGAAAGTAACCTTCCCTGGGTGGTTTTTGGATTACAGATCTAATGTCAGCTTGAAAATTAAAATAGTTTTTTTCTGGTGCCATAAATCACTGGCTTTTCTCTGTACTCAAACCAAATCTGCATTCTAAGTCCTGCTTGTGCAGAGTTCTAATTCCAAGTTGTGAAACTAGTATCTTGGGCAGAGCTGCAACAGGAGTTCTATTTCAATCTTTTTCTCTCTTCTCTTTGTCCCCAGGTTGATAACACATAAATACTTAATGCAGAATCTAGGATGTCTTTCCAGAATTAAGTTTTGGATTTTAAAAGGAGTACCTTTTGCTGCCTAGCACACAGAGTGCCAGCTCCTGAGGTTTTGTTACACGTACAACCTGAAAGACTGCAAGGAATGCTTCTGTTCAGTGTTGCAAGATAAAGAAAATGAGCTGAACAACCACAATACTTCTGGTTTATTTCAAAAGTTTACCTTAACTCTGTCTCATTATAACTGAGAGCTTTAATATTTAGTTGAATTTCCTCTCATGCAGTTCAACAATGCCATTCTTCCCATTTAAGATGGTATTTCTATAGCATGGAAATTACCCACAAAGATGTTAACTGATTTATTTAAGAAATTCAGAGAAGCATGTGTTGGAGTGGAAAATTAAGCTCACATTTCTTAAGTCTAATTCTGGCCCATGCTAGATCTTGCTTCATGTGGAAAAAGGATTAGGATCTTTTGAACAATACCTCCTGGGTTCTTGCCTTCTGTGTAGCAGTTTTCTGTTGGATATATGCTGCATTTTACAGAAGTTGTCATCTCACTAAACTATTATTGCAAGATGCCTTAGTAGAATGCAGGCTATTGATGAAGTGTTGGAATACGCAGCAGAATGTGACAAGGGTAGCATTACTGCCACTGTTGACCCTTGGGACAGACCCAGTTTGTTTCTTCTTTGAAATTAATCAGTACTTAGACCAGCCTAATATCAGAACTCTGGGCATAGATGCTGAAACAAACATAATCGAATTGAGAGTGAATCATCTCTGCAATTAACTACTGTACAGCTTTTTCAGACTGTGAAAGGAGGAGTAGGAAGTACTTAATGAATGTGTTTTTAAATGGGCAATTTGTGTTTAGCTCATCAAGCTAGAAGCATATTGGGCTCCTCGTACAGATCACAGATGGCAAGAGCAATTGTGTATTGTACTTAAAACTTAATGTAGATTAAGAGGTTGTGATAACCTAAATGACAGATTTCTGTATCTGGAGTTTAATGGATGCATTTCAAATGGAATGAGGCTGTGACTTCGTGCTTTTTAAAAATTAATCTTTACTTTTTATCTGTCATTTTTCAAGCACCATCACTGTTCCTGGCTTCTGTGTACAGTGTTTGTTCTGTGCAGTGTAGCTGCCTTGCTTGTGTCCTAAGCAAGCATCTTCTAACACAGGCAAAGCAGAAAAAAGCACTTTTTTAAACCTTTTTTTTTTTCCCTCCAGCTGTAACATGTCACCTAAATCCCTTCACTAGATAGGGCAGACCCACGGCTTTAGGATTAGTGCGTATCAAGGATTTGGGATTTGAAGCAAACATGTGTCGCTCTGTTTGCATTGCATCTAGTTCTTATTGCCTAGAGAGAAATGTTCTTTCTTTTATCAGGTATGGCCATTAAAAAAACAAGGAG
This sequence comes from Chaetura pelagica, assembly GCF_000747805.2. Taxonomy (NCBI): domain Eukaryota; kingdom Metazoa; phylum Chordata; class Aves; order Apodiformes; family Apodidae; genus Chaetura; species Chaetura pelagica. The sequence continues at coordinate 4,719,020 of NW_009954555.1, forward strand.
AACCTTCTGAGAAAAGATAAGGACTGGTACAGTGATATTTTGAATAGCTGTACAAGAAGAAAATGTGATTCTTCCCTTTTTTTCAGACCTGGAAAGAGACTGAAGAGCTTAAGCACCTGGACAGATTCACAGTGAAAGGCAAGGGTGGCTCAGGAGAGCGGAGAGGGGAATGGATTGTACTACTAGCTTTGTGTTTATTTTCTGCAGTGAAAACTGTTGTTTGGTTTTGAAGAGTGGGACTTGCAAATCTTTTGGTAGTCAAATGTATAAAAGGGTACCTCTTCATAGGAATTGCTGTCAGAAGGAAGAAGTAGCATGGAGAAGCCAGCAACTGTAAGTTGGTATGGTGTCTTGGTGGATGCTTTGGAACTGGTAAAGTAGCAAAAGAAAAAAAATATCACTGGGAGGCCTTTCTGTCCAGCAATGGATTCATCTACATGCCATCTTGCCTCATGGACCAGTCCATGTCCATCTTGTGTCTTCTTTAAAATATTGAACTGAAACCCACATAGGTACATCCCGGAGAATAAAAGGATTTTGTTGAGATTTTAATATTCTAAATCTGGACAGTGGAAGAGGCCTAAATTTACTGTGAAACTGCTCTGTAACAGCCTGAAAAATACCACTGGATTTTGGAAATCACTGATTATCTTGCTTTTTTCCTGAAAATATTTTTACTCTCTTACACTGAAAATGCATACTACAGAATCTTGATACCTACTGAGGCTGTCAGTGCCTGTGTTCAGTTCTGAAGCTGCCCTTTGTCTCAGATATGGATGCCTCAAAAAGTCCCTTGCTTCAACATCAGTTCTCAGTGGCCCGTCTGGCTGAAGAGTTTTTCTGGGTTGGTGGCAGCATCGTAGCTCCTCCGAGATGGAAAATCGGCCGTGTTGGTAAGATGCAGGCTGAACACCTGCCACTTAGTTGAGCAAGATTGTAGAATCTTGAGAGCTTTCACGTTTAAATCTTATTTAGTGACAAGTTGGTCTAGCAGTAGCGTGGGGGAGCAGAAAAAGAAGGAAAAACCTGAGACACAGCCCTACTCCTATGTTGTTTTGCATCGTTGCTAGTACAAGTATTTGGTCTTTAAGGACCTCTCTGTTACAATTTCATTACAGATTTCTTTACACTCTTCTGGAAAAGCAAATGCAAAGTTGACACATGCAGACCTATTGAAGTTTTCAGTTACATTAATAGAATGTATCTCCCTCTGCAAACCCACAGTAAGGTAGACTTGCTGTCTCCCAGAATTTGTAGACCTCTTAACTCTTTGATTTTTCATGTAGTTTTTGTAGTTTGCAGTTGTTGCAATGAGCATTTAGAGGCATCTCTGTTCTCTTCTTCCATACTAGGTCACTGGACTCTTGAGAAACTGATTTCTGAATACTGATACACAATTGCAAATTACTAAACTTCACTAGCTATCTGAGAAGGGTCCCTTCTTGCTTCATAGCAGCCTGTTAAATAGGTAATAAGCCCAGCAAACCTAGTTGGAAATGGCTGTTTCATGCTCTAGTAAATACATTTTAATAGCAGCCTTCTTGAGCCACCCATGTGGTGGGTGTTTCTCAGTGAGGAAATCTGCAGTGGCCTTGACCAGAACCATCTGTTGCCTTAGAACTACTATTTTGTTCTACTCATCTGTCAGCTTCACCAATCAAAGATTATTTTTAATATTTTTTTTAGCAAGACATATAGAGGCATAGCTTAGAAACTAATGGGAATTCTTTCAGAGATCCAGGAATGCCATCCTGCTCTGCTTCTGGGTTTCCCTATATCCAGATGGCTGCTGGAGTCTCAGCTGAGAGATGGAGAACTGACAGACTCACCTTGAATTAAGCACCCTAATTTCCACTGGATTAAGAGCATCTCTTCTCTCATTAACATCTCTATTGATTAGAGGTTATGCACTTTAAGGAGGGAATCAGTCTTCCATTATCTCTTGTACACAGCAAACACTGTCCCAACCATTGCTGGCAGAGTTATACAGGAATTTTCTTTTTCAAAGATAGGTTATGACATTTTTTGCCAGTGAAAAGAACAGCAGAGAGCCCTGAAATTTAGTGAGGCTTGAATCAGAGCGAATAAGGGGGAGAATGTTCTTGCACTAGTAATAAGATGCTTGGTTTATAAGGTGGAAAAGACCTGCTCACAAGGCTCTAGGAATGCAGTATGAAACAAATCAAGATTGAAGCTGGATGGTGTCTAGTTTTTAATTGGGCCCTGACTTAGTGATGTGAATCAGCCTGCTGTATCTGATCTCTGAACACTGTAAACAGGTTAACTCTTGATCAGGCCGCTCACTGCATGAAAATGCCTCCTTTTCTGCATCCTGTGGGCTTTGGTTCTGGTTTGGGAGTTTTCTCTGTGTGTGTGAAGCAAAATCCACCCAGTAAGAACAGTCTGGTTTCTATGTCAGAAAAACTGAACCAGTATCTGCCTCAATTAATTAATGCTGTAACAAAAAGGCTGTACTTAAAAAATGTAATAATACAGAATAAAGAGATATAAAGATGGTTTGCCTCCCTATGAACCACCGGATGCTAAATTCTGTATGTAATAGAGGTTGGTTTTAATAGCAATTATATTCATAAGGCAATGTGTGACGTAGGAATTGCTACTGGTATCCATTAGCATAGATGCCTGTATAAAGAGCAGAACCAGGCTACTGTAGCCAACAGTTCATGTTAAAGTTTCTGTGATTACTTGAGTAAATGCCTTAAGGCTCAGGAGTGACATTCAGGGAGCCTTTATAAGATGAGTGGTGTGCTGAGCTGTCATGGCTCACTGAAATCAGTGGTACAGTTCATACACAGAGGTTTCTGAATATCTTCCAAGTCCAAGGCTTTTCAGCTGAACAGAATTCCCACCACTCGGTAGTGGATATCTTATATATATACATATTTTATATGATTTTGTATTATTATAACACAATATTGATTTTAAGAAGACTTTCTGCATCCTCTCTAAACTGAAACTGATATTCATGGCTGGAATAATTGGAGCCATTCAGTTCTTTGGTTTACCTATTGATGAGCCACTTATAGCTGCAAAACTATTTCTAGCAAGACTTCTAAAAATTGTGTAATTGTCTTCAATGGATTTGCAGAGCTGAATGTATGACACGTGTGGGGGTGCTCTGTTTGCATCTTGGGAAGCTGCTTTGGTTTTGAAGGGAACAGCTTTCCCCACAGTCCATGTGTACTAGAGGGGTTTCTCCAGCCTCACAAAGGTTTTGCATCTTCTGTAGGCCCTGAAGAGAAATAAACCTCTGAAATCTATTTTCCTCTCCTTGTTGTGTTTAGAAGAGGGTTGTTTTGAAGCATACAGTCAGGGTGCACCTTGCCAGACCTGCCACCAGGGCAGAACTCAGCAGAGCTGTCCTACCAGCCTTCGGGCATTTCTGAAGGGCCTGGCCTGGCCCAAAGCTGTGCAGCAGAACCTGGGGCTGGGTTGAACTGTGGACATCAGTCCTTTGACAAAGCCAGTCCATGTATAAAAATAGACAATGACTCAATCCTTCTAACTTCTTTTCATCCTCACATGCTAAAATACTCCCACTCCTTCACACATTTGCATCAAACCCAGAAACTCCTAAAAGACAATAATGCTACTGAGCCGTAAGTAATTAATTAACAGACATTACAGCATCTTTCTAACAATAAGAATGAAATTGGACTTCCTTTTTACTTGTATTAGGCCAAATTGTAGGGATTTATTTGTGTAGTTTTTTTACTTATTGTTACTTTAAACCTGTTTATAGTAACTGTAAATGTTACTATGAACTATGAAAAAAACACTTTGAGTCTTTTTTCTGTGTCAGTCTAGTGTGACTTTGTAAGAACACGAGAATGGTAAGTGTTCTGTGTTTCCTGCTCTGCTATGACATTGCTTTTTGCCTTGTGGAATGATGTTAAGTGTAAGCTTTCCATTGTTATTATTTCACAGTGAATTTGTCCTTATCATTTTTTCTGAACTGTAAAGAAAAAGGATATTGAAAAGATTGCAGTGTCTGGGAAATGGTCAAGCCAAGTTTGAAACCACTTTGGATCTGATGTTGCAGGGAGTTCCAGTAATGCTTCTGAGCTGTAGCAGAACATTTGCTTTTATGGCTAATACCTGTTGTTTGAATTGATTTCGTATAAGGGCATCTGTGACTGAAGCCAAGGGATCAGCTTTAAGAAATAAAATATTACATGAGGGATTATCTTTTTCTTAATTTAGCACCTTCTCTCCATAAATAATTTATTAATATAAGCAATGTACTCTACAGATTGTGGCTTTAAATTTAAATTTTCTTATATAATTAGTGAGTTACTTTCAAATTAATGTATTTTGTAGAACTTTCTTATTCTGAGTAAATTAACTGAGTTTTTCTGAATACAACCCCTACAGCACAGGAATGTCAATTATTTTTTCCATTTCTTTTTACTCTACATTGCTTCTTCTGGTTGTTTTTGCTTTTTCCTGAGAGGTAGACTTGAATCACCCAAAGGAATTGTGTTGGTTTTGATCCATTTTGGAATGCATGGAAGGAGTGTTTCATCTGTAATCTGTATGTAGAGATTGATAAAAGAGCAGCCTGACCTCAGAATTTCCTTGTATTTATTTATAAAGCCGTACTCACTGGAATATGTATTAGTTTTCATTCCTCCATCTAGAATCTGAGTAGTTTACACTTCTCATCTCTAGGTCTCCAAAAAAAAATAATATATATATAGGACATGGTCATAGTTTTAATTTTCTTTAATAGACCAGGCAGAATAGCCACAGGAGCATGAAGTCACAGGCTATGCTGGGAGACCTGACTGATATAACTTTTTCTGTCTTCAGTGGAAAAATGTATGAGTTCCATGCAAGCTGGTACCCAAATGATCAAACTCCGTGGCAGTTCCAAGGGGCTGGTCCGCTTCTACTACTTGGATGAGCACAAGTCCTGTATTCGCTGGAGACCCTCTCGGAAGAATGAGAAGGCCAAAAGTGAGTGTCAAGCACAGAACCTTTCCTCTGATTCCTCCTAGAGTCTTGTTCTCTTATAAACAAACAAGCATGAAAGATTTGACTGGCTCACAGGTGACCAAGAAGAATGTTTTACTTGAATTTGAAGGGCAGTAAATGATGTTATGATGAATAGTTGATGAAGATAAAGTTGCTGTTGTTAGCTGTGCAGGTTGCAGTAGTGTAGTATCTTGTAAATGAGATGCAGGCAAAACCTGTGTGAATTGGGGACCTGCTACGTCAGCTTTGGGCCTTTTCTCTGCAGGATTTCTCTTCAGGATAAATGCATGCTGTCTGGCCTAGGGCATGGACACAGTCGTTACTGAACTACATGCTTTTGTCATTTTAGTCTCCATCGACTCCATTCAGGAGGTGTGTGAGGGGAAGCAGTCAGAAATCTTCCAGCGCTATGCTGATGGCAGCTTTGATCCCAACTGCTGCTTCAGCATCTACTATGGAGACCATATGGAATCTCTTGACCTGGTATCTTCCAATGGAGATGAAGCACGCACCTGGATCACAGGACTGAAATATCTGATGGCAGGGATCAGTGATGAAGACAGCCTCTCAAAACGACAGAGGACCAGAGACCAATATCCTTTTTATACTATCTGGGAGTATTTCCCAGTGGTGGGGAGCTGCTAATGGCAGAGAGATGCCTTTAAATATTTATTTTGCTAAAAGTAAGCACTGGGCTCAAAGCTTCAAAGCAGTTCCCATTGTATTCCCTGTTGCCAGAGAGAGGAGTCTTTGGAGAGGATTGTTCTGGGTAAGGTTTGGAGATGAATGACTGGAGTGAACAGAAAAACATGTGGGTATATTCCTTCATCTGTCACTCCCTGTGTAAAGCCATCCATTTCAGTTGGAATACAGGACAAAGGATGATGCAGCACTGCAGTTCTCTCGCAAGTTCCTTCTCCTGTGCTCTGGGATGGGTAAAGCAGTGTGTGATGCATTTTGAGCATTGCAAGTCCAGTTCTTGCTGGAATAACATGAGTAGAGTTATATAATGTATTACCTTGAACTTTCTTTCGTCCCCAGTCTCATATCCAGTATTTCCTAACATGAAAAAACATCATATATATATAATGTTCAGTAATATCCTGTAGTATTCCATGTTGTTCCTTAACTCCTGTTCAATGTGGTTGAAGCAGACATTTGATGAGGCAGATAAAAATGGTGATGGCAGCCTGAGTATTAGTGAAGTGCTCCAGCTAATGCACAAACTGAATGTGAACCTACCCCGACAAAAAGTCAAGCAAATGTTTAAGGTAAGGAATGAAAAGGTGTTGTTTTCTAAAAGAACAAGGATTGAGCTGCTGGAGATTTAACATGAAATTTAGTAGGAGAGATTGTAAATGCTTCAGCAGCTGTTTTGTTTCCACTCTACTGAGAGATACTACACAGTCCATTTGGTAAATTGAAGAGAGCTCCAGAGACACATCATAAATAAATTGTTATTCATAGAAAAAACCTTTACACCAGGTTTCTTCTGGTGTTACATAACAGAAACACAGTATAAAGATTGCTTTTTTTTGCTGTTCTTGAACTGAAACTTAGTCATGTTTCCTTCTCCAATTATGTTCTCTCTGATGAATATTATCTAGTAGAGTATCCAATATTTTCTAATAACTGGTACTAATAAAGGGTCCAGCGTGCAAAACTGGATGTCTCATGGTTTTTGCACTGCTAAGAGTAGTTTGATATTGACTCACTTTATTGGGCAACTGAACTACAGAGGTGTGTATGCTTTGGGACTCAGAGTCTGTTGTGGGAAGGATCTAAGCAGAAGTGGAATCAATAGTTTTCAGCATAGTTGAATCATAGTTTGCAGCATCTTTCACACAAAGATCTGTGGCAAGGCAAAGGTGATTCTGATTCCTGATGTACTGACTGAACCATCTTTAATTCTAAGCATTTACTGAGGTTGTACAGCTCCTGGGCAGTTTGCAATCAATTTAAGACTGATTTAAGATTTCTTACAGCTCATGTCTTCATTTTCCAGAACTACTTCTCTTGTTTTGGCAATTTTTCCTGGTTTGATAAGGTACTTACAGGATGAAACTTCCTGGATGCCTATTTTTTGCTGTTGCAGTCCTTTTGGACTGCAAAAATTCCATTTTTATTTTTAATCTTTCTTTCAATGCACTGGGACAAGAACATTAGAAACCTTTAGCCCTGCGAAATAGAAACCTGAAATCACATCAGGGTCTGAAACTACTGAAGTGTGAGACTGGAAAAGAGACAGAATAGCGAGGTCTGTCAAGATTAAAGAGTAAGGAGCAAGTACAGGGTGTCCCTTGGGAACAAGGGAAGAGGAGGCTGTTTGTGTATGTTTTTAAACATCTCAGTTGGGTGCAGTAGAAGAAATTGCAGTTTATGGCAGTACTTAGTTCTTGGGCAGAGAACTGAATTCATGTCAGTTTGGCAGGACAGAAGTCCTTCGGAAAGGCCGCTCAGTGCTGCTGTCCATGGTTGTGAGAGATTAGATATCAGGGCTTTTCCCAACTGTCAGAAGTGCACACTTACGGCAGTACTTGCAGGATATTCAGTGGAAAATTTGAAGATCAGGTAAAAACTTGCCTGTTTTTTGTTTTTTTTTTTAATTTTGTAGTCCAAAATGTGCTTAAACATGTCTACAGTAAGGGAGAGGAAAGCACTTTGCTGACAACTTTGCACTGCGTGCAAACAGTAATATTGCTGATTCCACTGAGGGTGGTTTGGATCACAGGCCCAAACAAGTAAAGAACCAAAAAATCATACGTGTTGTAGGGGTAGATATACCATCTAAGAGGTTCGAAGAGGAACAAGCATCAGCACGATGATTCAATCTGTTCTAGTAGGCCATGGGATGAGTAGCCCTGTCAGGCAGTTTCAACCTGTCAATGTTGCTTTGTTCTCATGCAGGAGTTTGTTTAAAGTTAGTTCAGGCTGTTGCTGGGCAGTTGGGTGTCTCATTGCCTTGTGCTGCAGGAGGCTGACACAGATGATCAGCAGGGCACGTTGGATTTCGAGGAGTTCTGCGCCTTTTATAAGATGATGTCAACACGACGTGATTTGTACCTGCTGATGCTCACCTACAGCAACCACAAGGACTACCTAGATACAGATGACCTGAGGCGCTTCCTAGAGACTGAACAGAAGGTAGGCCCAAGCCAGGAAGGCTCCCAGTCTGTTGAGGATGCGTTGCCTTTGAAAAGGAGTGGGAGCTTTGTTGTCATCCATGTGGAAAACGGACTTTTACTCCTATCCCAAATAGCCCTTGGTCAGAAGAAGTTTGGCTCTTTCTGATATATGGCAGACCAGTAAATGGTGAGGCATCTTATTATCTGTGCCATGAGGACATTCATCCATTGCAACAGGTAACCTGGAGGTTTTGAGGACCAGACTAGGTAATGCCTGAAGCAAAGTGGTGTGACCTTGTAGTTGAGCCTCCCTTGAGGAGGGTTTTAGGCTAGATAACTTCCTGAGGTTACTGAATGATCCTATGATCTTTCATCTAGATACTTGTGGAGGATTCTGAAATGAGGAAGAATAATTAGGCAGCAAGATGCAGTCATGCAGAAGCAAATGCATTGACTTGTCTATACCATTTTCCTCTCACAGTCTTTTGAACCTGCATGCCTGTAAATTGTAAATCCCCATCAGTTTAAAATGTCTAGGAAATGAATGAATAAAAAAGCCACCTCTCTGGCAGTTATCCTTTTAGATAAGTGGGTTATGTTTCCATTTCATTGGTCAATTGATCCTCCAGATGGAGAGAGGAAAATGAACACTTGCCACAGGACACAAATCAGCTCAGCTAATCACTGGTGTGGACAACTCATGTCTGTGGGGCTTCTCTCCCCTCCCTAGTGCTTCCCTTTCCCATACAATACAAACAGGGAAAACAACTGTTCATTCTGCACATTTGAAGCTGTACCACAAAAACCTGCTGATGTTCCAGAGCTTTATCTTTTGAACCCAGCAAACCTATAATGTATGGGCAAATAAAGAGTTAGGGTTTTTTAATTCCTCTTCTTCACTTTCATTTACTAGGTTTTATATTACCCCCAGAAAAGGCATTGATCTGGTAGCAGATAAGCTGGTGGTTTCATTTCCCCCTCAGCAAATATTCCATGTTGCCAAAACAATCATCAACTTGGTCACTTCATTGGCAGTCCCCTTGAGCCACAGGGACTGTATTTTCATGTGTTATGTGCAGCATCTAATGGAAAGAATTTGCTGGACCACTCAGAATAGTAACATTAAATAAGAGCCTGGGTAATAATTGGAGGATAAATGAACAGTAAATAACATGAAAATTAAATAATAGTATTAAAATTGAACTATGAAAACATGCAAGGTAATAAAAGCTACAGCTTACCACAGATGGTCCTTTTTTATAAATGACAACCTCTACATGCATATCTCTCCCTTTGTACTCTTTCCTTTCTCAGTTGAGAATGCAAAGCAACCTTGAAGTTAGTAGATTTTCTCAAGGAGCTTTCTGAGAGCATGTTTTCCTGATTCTCTGTTACCCTGCTAGTAAATGATTTTTCTGTCTGCTGAATCAAGATGAACCATTTCTTGTTTTACTTTAAAGTAAAAACCCTTTGATAATGCAAACTAATCCTTTAATCCTACATGAGAAGAAATCCTATTGGTTTGTGACAAAGCTTGTTTTGTTTGGATGCTCTTTGTGCCTAATAACACTCTAACCAGATTTGACCTACAAAGCAGAACTGTCTTTATTGGCTGTGATCAGGCAGCTGCCAATAGGACAGAAACTTTTCACAAAACAGTCTGGTGTTGATCTGACCTGACACTGATTGACAGGAGTGAGAATCTCACTGGGTAACTGGAAATCCTTAGTACCACTATGAATAATTTGCCCAGTTGTTCCACTGTTTACGAAGAAAAGAACTAGGAGAAGCTGTGAGTTTTAGTAAAATCTGCATTTTTGCTGTGTTCACAGATGACAAATGTGACTAAAGAGCACTGCCTGGAAATCATCAGCAAGTTTGAACCATGCCTGGAGAACAAGAAGGAGGGAGCTCTGGGGATTGATGGTAAGCTGGCTGCTGTAGCTTTTGTAGGAAAGAGAAAACTCTTTAAAAGCTTTTGAGAACCTTGCATTTGTTTATATAATATATAGTCACAGAATATTGTCATGTTGTATAGAATATGCTTCTCAGTAGCTGGGTTTTTTTCTGATATCTATTTTTTGCTGAACCTAAGGGAACATTGGTACTCTTTGGAGGATTTTTAAAGGTACATGACATGATGAAGCAATAGTCATTGAAGGTCAACTGGAGCTGTATGTATGTTTGTGCTTTTGGTAACTACAGTAGAATTTAGCTGGATCATTCATGCAGGTATTTTTGGAAGTCCGTTAAGTTCTAAAGAGAGGAGTGATCTGATACAAACGTGAAGTGGGATGATGGATTAAATTTGTCTAGGAGCATACTTTCACAACCTCTGCTCCTAGAGCCCTTGTTTTTTTTCCAAGAAATTATGTTTGCTTAGAAAGGATTCAGGTATTTTCTACTTTCAAACTAAATTTTCAGTTTCTTTCAAAGCTTTTACTAATGTTAAGTGACTGTACCAGTTGACATATTCATGTTTTTATTTTCTGGTGCTTTACAGTCAGTGGCAGTCCCATAAATAATGAATCAGGTTAATTCTCTTGCCTTCCTCATAGCTAGAAAAGTCAGACTAGGAATTTCAAACAATTTTAGCTTTTCATACAGGAAAGGAAAGCATTTTGAAAACTGGGCTGATCTATAAAATTGCCTTGTCTAAGAAGAGATGATAAAACAGTTGAGAATTTATGGGTTAGGATTGGAGAGCAGTGCAACATGGGTGGCATTCTGCTGGGCATCTGCTACAGACCTTCTGGTCAGGAGGAAACAGAAGATGAGGTAATTTTGAGATAAGTAAAAAAAGCTTCACATTAGCAGGCTCTGCTCCTTGTGGGAGACTTCAGCCACTCTGGTATCTTGCTGAAAGTGCAACAGAACAGAAACTATCTACTCTAGAGCTGTGAATTTTTCATGCTATCTTCTCTGACTTGGTTACTCTTTTGGTTTTATTCTAGTTGTATTACTGGTTTGCTACTTGGTCATGATATGTGCCTCAAGAGACTCAGTTATTAG
>NW_009954555.1:4730175-4741106 GCF_000747805.2 Chaetura pelagica
TTCCCTAGTGTATTGTTCAAAAAGATTTGGATACTATTTGTATTTTACAGCTCCTTTCCTTTTGTAAAACTTACTTCCATTTAAAAAAATGTAAAGCCTATACAAACCATCAGAAAGGTGACATTTTATCCATTTTATCTTGAATTTTGTTCAAGCTCAATTTCTGTGTTCAGTAGACCAGTATTTTGAGACTGAGGACTGGAGTTATTTTGCCTTGTGTATCAAGTTCATCAAGATCTTTAGAAGTTTGACAGGATTTTTATATGGACACTGTTTTATTTATGGCACAAGCGAAATGTCAGGAGAATTAGAAATCTTGAAGCAGAGACATTTTGAATAAAGGCATTGTTGCTGTCAACAGCTTTTAAGCTAGAATGTGAACAGAAATCTTGGTCTTTCATTGGAATGAAAAGAATTTTGGGGAGACTTGAAATGGAAGTTACAGCTTTTAGTGTTACTCTGTCCCGTGAAAGTCTGTGTGTATGTGCACAATTGATCACTGTGACAGTTGGGATGTAGTGGGGTTATTTATTAATTTGTTTTACTAGTTCATGAATGTGTTTAAGCATGCATTTTTAGGCTGGTTTTAGGAAGGCTACAGCAACAAAAAGGACAAAGCTGTATTATCTGTAGTATTATCTGTTTACAGGTTTCACCAATTACATGCGGAGTCCATCAGGGGACATATTCAACCCAGAACACTACGAAGTGAACCAGGACATGAGTTATCCTTTGAGTCACTATTTCATTACCTCGTCACATAACACCTACCTCATGGGAGATCAGCTGATGTCCCAGTCTAGGGTGGACATGTATGCATGGGTGCTGCAATCTGGCTGTCGTTGTGTGGAAGGTAAGGATCAAAAAGGAACCATCAGCAAGCTCTGTGGTTTAGTTTTTCTTCTGTAAAGAAGACATGGCAAATGGGTAGCGGAAAAAGCCCGGCAAAATGGTATCTTCCTTTCACAAAGACCAAAATAATAAAGTTGCCATGTAATGGATAAATTTCTGGAGCATGGAAAGAAGGCAGACATTTGAGAAGTGCCATTGGTACTGAGGAAAAAATTGTAAAAATATTTTATGGTGGCCCCAGATGTCACTTGTCTGATGGGTGTCATGGTTTCTACTCTACAGTTGACTGCTGGGATGGGCCAGACGGTGAACCAATTGTCCACCATGGATACACTTTGACTTCCAAAATTCTCTTCAAAGATGTGATTGAAACTATCAACAAATATGCCTTTATCAAGAATGAGTATGTATACACCACCAACTTTTGAGTCTCGGGGCTGTTCCCAGGCATTGTTCTAAAGGCAGTCAGTGAAAATCTAACCTGTGTTTGCATATGCCAGACAGAATTCTGAGTTGTTTGCTGTGTGAGGAGAAAGCCTTCAAAAAGAAAAAAACAAGGCAAAACTAAGTAGAGGCATTCTGTACCTAGTTGTGGGGCTGTCTTTATCCCATTTGTAGTAGACAAGAGGATCAGCATGTTTTGACAGTGAATGGTTTTAGTGAAGAGCTGACAGTTGGACCACGTGTCTCTGGATGTGTATTCCACGGATGCCAAGGTTACACTTGATTACTCCAGGGACAGGAAGCAAGTCAGGCAGCAAAGGAATACAGAGAGACAGTGGCCCAATTGTGGGGAAAGCACACTGTTCAAGAGATACAGGGTGTTTTCCCTACCATCTACCTTTGTTAATAAAGTTCAAATTCTGCTGACATTTCTGCCCAGATAAATTTATTCTGAGCCTGAAATTTTGGGAGTTTGCCTGAAGACATGGTAAATCAAAGGGAAGCTGGCCAGCAGAATACATGGCAATGATTCTGAAATTGTTGCAGCTCTTAAAAGCTTTACTGAAAGGTTAACTGGGACCACATTACAACTTATTATTTTTGGTGTTTTTTTTCTTGATAGGTGTTGATGCTCAGTCAGCGTTTGCTACTGAAGAAAACCTATTTTAGACTTGCAGGTGTTTCCTTTTCCAGGCACCCTAAAAATGCATAATCCCTAAACAGAAATTCATCTTCAGTGTGTTCTTATATGGCACCAACCACATTGGAATCAATGATTCACAAATCTTACCCTGATGCCTTTCAAACAATCAGACATTTTTATTTCTTGGCTCCAAAAATAAATGACAACAATGAAACTACATGTAGAAATAATACTGTCTTTGTAGAAGAGACTTTATCTGCAGACCTGTGTGTCTAGCACAGCACACGCAACTGCTGTTGCTAGCCAAAAAAGTTTTCATGGAAAAACTAACACAACATGTTTATCACTTGGTTGCTGGAAGTGGGAAGGTAAAGACAAAGCCCCTTTGGGGATGTTTCAGTTCTTGGAACCTTTATTTACTTTTACCTGTGAGTACAAAGGGGCTGAAGTACAGGAATGGCTCAGACAGTAAGAAACCTTTATCCTCTGAGTGCTATAAAAGCTAAATTTACAGTTGATACTTGCATGTGTCTCTGCCAGGTATCCTGTCATCTTGTCAATTGAGAATCATTGCAGTGTCGTTCAGCAGAAGAAGATGGCTCAGTACCTTACAGAAATTCTGGGAGACAAACTGGATCTGTCTTCTGTGGGCAATGATGATTCTACCACGCTCCCTTCACCAGCAAGTCTTAAAGGAAAGATACTGGTTAAGGTGAAACTTGCTTGGTTTTTGCTATCCCTCCTGTTGTTTGTGATGATTGTGATTTCTGCCTGGTTATCTCCTATACCCTAATTTAAGTAATTTACAAAAAGAAGTCTTTAAGAACATGATACTTAAGGTTCTGAACAAATGTCTTCTCAGCCAGTAAGAACCTGGTTGCTTGCTTTAAATAATTTTTATTTATTTTTTTGAATGTTGTGATGAGAGCCGAGTGCTGACCTGCCTGTGTCACCATGTTATCTCCTAGGGGAAGAAACTTCCAGCCAACATCAGTGAAGATGCAGAGGAAGGTGAAGTCTCTGATGAGGACAGTGCTGATGAGATTGATGATGACTGTAAAATAATGAATGGAGATGTAAGTGAAATGACCCTTGGAATGTAAACATGTGTTAAATTTTCCCATCAGTGAGAAGAAACCTTGTGAGCTCCCTGGAGTGTGGATGTGGTCTAATCTTTGGGATTCACCTCAAGTCTTTAGGTTCTAAACCCTCAGGGGGACAGATTTGACAAAACTGTGCCATGGACAGCACCAGTTCAAGTGGTTATGTTTCAAGTTTGGAATTGCTTATCTTTTAATATTTTAAATAGTACTAGATTATGATTCTTCATTATCCTTTTGTTCATCTCTTCAAATGCAGAAAAGAAAAAAATATTCTCCTTATGTCAAATTGTGGTCATTGTAAAAAGCATCCCTTTGGTTCACTGAATGCTGTGTTTAGTGACTTTTACTGTAAGGAGGTGTTAAAAAGGAAGAATATTCTTATCTTTGCTTACTTCAATATGAAAATCCTGTATTCATCCTTTTTAAAAGTTAATTTTTTGTCACTTTAATCTGACATTGCATCCTACGGAAACAATATAAAATACACAGTGAAACCATTTAATAACATAAACTAGATTGCCTTGGAGAGAGATTGCATTTTCTGTCCTTCTTCCCTCAGGCTATTTCCTCATTTTGTGTTATGGATTTGATCCTTTTCATCTAAAACTAAAAAGAAACTTCTTTGTGAATAAGACTACCAGAAGGGAAAAATAATTTTATTGTTTTTTAGAATTATGTATTATCATATCACTTATCAGGATTTCAAAGCTGAAATCTGTGATGTTTTGATGCATCTTTCCAAAGTGGAAGGATTTGTGAGTTACACAAACTGAATAAAATCAGAACTGGACATTTCTTGACTTTGAAATGTCACTGTGATCAATGAAGCTCACTCAGCTTGGTTTCCTGTGCCTTCTAGTTCTCTTGTGTGTATCCCAGGCATAGCAAACTTGTTTCCAATATCCAAAGGAAACAAAGCAGGTGATTTGACAACTGCTGACATCAGAGTTGCTGTGGTACTAAAGATCCTGATTTTGCAAGTTTTCCAAATAATCTCTTCTAGACTTAAAAGTGGTTTGTTTTGAGAGGATCCTAATCTAGATGCTTGAACAAGCAGAAATGTTGGCAGGTCTTTCATTACTGGAGATTATTTTACCATGATTCTTTGAACTTAGTCCACATGTGTACTATTTATAAAGAGATGTCAAATAATGTTTATTTTGTATTAAAGGGAGAAATGGATGCCAGTAAGAAAAGCGTCATGTTTCATGATAAAATTAGATAGTAACTTGTTATGGCTGGGTGTATCATTCTCACCAAGGGCTCAGTAGGCATTGCTTTGCTGACCTCATTGGCTTAATAACAGTTCACTTTGCTGTGAGATTTACTGATGCTTTAAATCTGAGATTTGCTACATCTGGTTTGCTTGCTAAGCCAAATTTTGAAGAGCTCAGAAAACTGTAGTTTGTTTCATGACAAATTTAATTGGGAATTCTTAAGGCCTACTGAGAAAACACAATCTGTCACCTCTTAAAAGACCTGGAATTTTGAGTTTATGCTTCATGGATGAATAAGAAAATCCTGGATTTGTATTTTTGTTTCCCACTCTTCCTCACATGGGTTATGATGTACACAGAAGGAGAGAACAGGAGTTCTCTTATATTTTGCCCTTGAGTGGGTAAAATCAAGATTCTAGATTTTCTCCCTTTCCATGCAGTAGAATCTTGGGTCTGTGATATCTGCAGAGTCAACCTTGACCCAGTACATGAATGCTGTCCTTCAACCCTGAAGTGTGAGAGAAACACCATCTACTTAGAGTTCCCACATGTATCCATGTATTAAGTTTCTGTGGAGAAAGGTTTATTGGACAGAATGATGGAACAGATCAGATTTTCACCAAATATGTACTGCAAACCAGCATGTGATAATCCAGTTCACTATGGGGAGTCATCTCAGTAACAACTGTTTCTATGTTAGCACATCCTTGGCTTGTAACAGATATTAGATGTGAATAGCTCTGCTAAAAGTCAATCTTGGTTTAATTAGAATAGTTTTAATTAGTTTTACTCTCTCATCACTTCAGACAATCTGTTTACACTTTAGATTTAACACCTACTTCATAAGCTTACCTACCTTACATGAGGTCTGACACAGCTGCAGATAACTGCTTCACATTATGCAAATTAAGAATCTTTTTTTTTCTTTATTTCTGGCATGTAACATTTTAGTTTGCATTAATCCTGGAATTACTGGAATTACATTAATCCTGGCTGAAATTACCAAGACTGTTTCTCATCATTGCCTAGTTTAATGATTCTGTTTTGTTTGTAGGCATCTACTACTAGGAAAAGAGTGGAGAATATAGCAAAGAAAAAACTTGACTCACTAATAAAAGAATCCAAAATTCGTGACTGTGAAGATCCAAATAATTTTACAGTTACCACTCTACCACCATCAGGAAAGATTGGTCTGAAATCAGATAGTAAGAAGGTGAATATGTTTTATTGTACTTCACTTACCCCTACACCTGATTGTTGTTTGGTTTCTGTCTGTAGCTACATAGAACTATTATTGTATAACAATAGTGTTTGTTCTTTAAAGGTGGTTGTCTAATACTTGGGTTTTCAATCTGTTTTGAGACTCCCCAAACAAAATAGCACAGTTTACCTGAGGTCTTGACAGCTATCACAGTACTAATGAAACTAGAGAATGTTCACACTTCCCTTAAAACCAGGCAGTGGGAGTCATGCAGTACATTTGCAGAGGCTGTTGGCTGTTAGGTCCCTGTCTAGGTAAACTAGGATAGCACAACTCAACAATGATGTTCACCTGGGATGTGGGAGATCCAAGTTCACGTCCCCAGTCACAATTGTGTGGAACTTGGATTTTGAAGCTATGTTTTCCAGTCTTAGGTGCCTGCCCTGACTATCATGTCTTTGGCTATTTCAATATAGAAGAAAACACATTCCCTTTTTCTGTAATATTTCCTGTAATATTTTGTCATGACATCTTATTAAAGCCTCCTGTTGCTTATATAAAAGCTATATAAGGAAAAATATTCTTTTTGCATTTATGTCCATTTAGTAGAAGCTTTTTTATAACTTGCTGATAATAAGATTTTGATTTTAGCTAGTTTTATGATTCACATTTGATGGAGAGAGAGACTTCGTATTTGCAGATGAATATGAAATATGGCAGTACTTCCAAGTTTAAACTGAAATGCTAAGCACATCTTTCTCCAAAGTCCAATTACTTTTTCCAGTGACTTTAGCATTTCCATTTATTGTGTTTTATTAGCTTACTGAATAAATTATAAGTTATGACTTTGGATTTATAGCTGAGTTCATTCAGTTAATGATGATGCCAGGTGAACATCACTGTCAGAGATGTAAAGCCTTTTTTTCTTGCTCACACAGCAACTGGAGCTTGAAAGGTACAAATGAAATGACTTTTCAACAGGGGAAAAGTTCCCATGGAAAAAATTATGGCAATTACTGCTGGGATACCAGGTCTTGTACTCAGCTGGTGTTTAGAAAAACAAAGTCTGGATGGGTCTAGTCCATTTCTGCTGACACTTAAGCGAGGATTTCTTCCGAAACTATTGCTGATGATGTTCAAAGATGCTGTCTGTAGGACTCTGGGCTGCTACATCTTTCTCTCTGTTTGGTTGCTTTAGAGTAAACTTGAGGATGATGTGGACTCTGGGGAAGACTTCAGTGCCAGTAAGAGGCAGAGCAGGTCACTGATGGGCAGCTTTTCTAAACGCAAGGTGAGCCACTCAGCAGATGAGCTCTGCATGGAATGTTGTGTTCTTGGATAGGTTTTTTAGTTTGCACACTGAGGTGGAGAGGAGGAATATGATAATTGCACTGTGTGCACAGAGGTTTGCTAGCAGGTGGTTCACTGAATAGATAGGCTGTATAACTGGTTATGAGTGGACATAAGAGGTAGTTTCAGTCTATATCAAGGTCTAAAAGTATCCAAGATCTAATCTGATAAACATAAAAATTCATGTGTACCTTTTATCTGAGGATTTGTCGTTCCTTTATAAAAAGACTCTGGCCTTGGTCTGAGCCTTCACCGTGTGCGTGCATGTCATCCTGCAATCCTGAACCTGACAAAAGTTGTCATTTCCAGTCTTGTGTCACTAATACACTTGTTGGCACACCAAGCAGAATTGTGTCCAGCTGCTCAAATGCTGATCAGACAGTTATGATACTGTGGTTTTGTTTCCTTGTGGCACAGAAAAAGGGAAGCAAATTGAAAAAGGCAACAAGTCTGGAAGAGGGCGAAGATGATTCAGATTCTCAAGGGAACTTAGCCAGAAGCTCTGTACATTACAGCAGGTTTGTTAATGAGTGATTTGGAAATTTTGTTTCTAAAAAAGATACCTAAAAAATGTACCCATTAAATAGATATGATAAAATTTACCTCGTAATTAATGGGAATTTAATTTGGTTTTATCATTCTAGGATAAACCGGCAGAAGAAAACAATGAAGCTGTCCAGGGCACTCTCTGACCTGGTGAAATACACAAAGTCTGTTGGCACCCATGATGTTGAAACTGAAAGTAAGTAGAACTAAATGTTTGCTGAAAATAGTTATTGTACAAAGAAATGGGAAGGTTTATGTTCTCACATATCTTCTGATTAAAAGCTGGTTTTCTGTTTGTATCTCCCCCACCCTGAGATTTTAACACAAGAGCTGCAAACAGTCAAGCTGTGCTCTTTTCAAGTAGCTGAGCACTTGCCATTTGCAATCCATAAAGTGAGTCTGGAGTTATTTGTGTGGCAGCTTCCATGGAGGAGAAGGTACCATAGATAGTAGTACACGTTTGGTCTTTGCCAGCTCGTATAAAAGCTACTACACAACAGTTACTTCCTGGAAATAACAGAGGACTTAGTTACGCTCTTGGACAGAGTACTCTGAAGATAATTTCAAGCTTAAAGTTTAGATTTTTAAGTCAGATCTGTTGAAATATCAGCATTACATTTCTAGAATATTTCTAAGATTTCTGCATCTTATTTTGACAGGAATTAAGTTTTAATTAAAATTGTCAAAAAGAGAGAATTGCTGGCCAGAAAACATACTTTCCTTGAGCAAATTCAAAAAATCTTACGGATATTTTTTTTTACACTTCTTAATGAAGATTCAGGCCATTCATTATTCATCTTCCCAACCAGAACTCCAATAAGCACAATGATTTTGCTCTAATATAAGAAAAGCCTCATTTCCTCCGAGTGGGACGTGTTCAAGTGGTGCTTGGTAGTTACAAGTAACTAGTGCTACGTAGTTTTGAATGCTTTATCTAGATAATAAATACGGAGATTACTTCTAATCTCCTTCTCTCTTCTTTGTAGTCTCTTCCAGCTGGCAGGTTTCATCTTTCAGTGAAACTAAAGCCCACCAGATCCTGCAGCAAAAGCCAGCACAGTATCTACGTTTCAACCAGCATCAATTGTCCCGCATCTACCCGTCCTCTTATCGTGTGGACTCCAGCAACTACAACCCCCAGCCATTCTGGAATGCTGGCTGCCAACTTGGTGAGCAGAAAGAAAACTTGATTATTTTTGTTTTATTTGGGGGGGGGGGGGAGTTGTGTTATTAGGAGCTCCAGAATCACACCTTAAAATACTATGAGTTCTCTGCTTATCCACCTGTACTGTTCCTTTTATCGTGTGGCCCCCAGCAACTACAACCCCCAGCCATTCTGGAATGCTGGCTGCCAACTTGGTGAGCAGAAAGAAAACTTGATTATTTTTGTTTTATTTGGGGGGGGGGGGAGTTGTGTTATTAGGAGCTCCAGAATCACACCTTAAAATACTATGAGTTCTCTGCTTATCCACCTGTACTGACAATTGAATCTTCCTTCTCATAGTCTATGTTATCTAGATGGATTATCTCAAACATGTGTCTTACATGCAAGCAGTTGTCTGGCAAATGGAAATAAAATAACTTTTAAAGAGTTCAGACCCTTCTGAAGAGCTACTCTCCCTGAAGCTGTGATCTGTGTTACAGAAGAGAATGCTATTTCATAAAACATTTGAGTTTTTGCATCCAAGAAGTCAAGTGTGAATATGTGTTTAGGTGGCCATCCTTTAATTTTGTTCAACAAATAAGAATTATCACTTTTTTTCCTTTTTCAATAGTTGCACTAAACTACCAGTCAGAGGGGAGAATGCTGCAACTAAACCGGGCCAAATTTAGTGCCAATGGGAATTGTGGCTATGTCCTTAAACCAAACTGCATGTGTCAAGGTAAGAAAAGCAAGGAAAATAACTGGATCACTTGCTACATGAGAAGAGTGAGTGTGGATCCTTATTATAGTTGGGTTAAAAATGCATATCTGATTCTAGAAGTAGATAAGCAAGAAGGTATCTATAACTAAAGTCATCCCCAAAATTGAACTTCTTTTACATGACGTGACATCTCATTCTTACAGGTGTCTTTAATCCAAATTCTGATGATCCACTGCCTGGTCAATTGAAGAAACAGCTGGTTCTAAGAATTATCAGTGGTCAACAACTCCCCAAACCACGTGATTCCATGTTGGGAGACAGAGGAGAGGTATGGGACAATAAGTGATTAGTTTTTTAAAGCTACCTGCTTTTTCCCATCCTTTGTGAATAGGGGCAGATGTACCACTCTGTGACTCAACTCTGTCAAAACATGTCACCCTTTCAAAGAACACAACAGATACTTATACACTAATTAAAAATTGTAGAGGTTCAGGCCAGTTAAGGAAATATCTCTGTGGCTGCCTGGGAGAATGTAAAGACTCTGTCAGGATGGTCCCCCTCCATGATTCCCAGAAAGTTCTTCCCACTTTTGCCTTCAGGGAACTTGCAATTCAGTTGAGGTTCATGTTTGATTAACGAGGTCTTAACAGAGTCAAAGGCTTCCTAGTTTTAGGTAGTTGCACTTACCTTCTACAAGACATGCTCTAGTGTTTCAAGCCTTACATTCTAAGCAGACTTACTTCCATAAATGGAAATTTGTAATAGAAGATGTTTGCCAGTCAGCCAGAGGTAGAACTCATCTCTCAATTTGTTTTGACCATTGCCTTGTCCATTGTGCCATGATGACACTGAGACTTTTGACAGATGGTTCTCATTGAGATTGTTTTAATATTGCTGCTTTAGAACATATTTATAATAACATCTGTTTTGAATATATTTTAAAGCTTTTACTCCAATATCCACTAAATTAGAAAGCGTTCACATGAAGACCAGTCTTTAAAGTTCATTTTAGAGCAGAGAAATAGAAAAAACAGAATTTATCACAAATGGATAAAACATGATTATTCTAAATTATGCTTTTAGATTAATTATTTAGCCAGAGATTTCTCATCAGCATAATAATCCATTACAGAAAGGCTCAGGACCAGTGCTTGTTAAGACAATAACTTAAAATGCCTACATTTTAAGAACCATCTGCTTGAATTTCATCTTTGTCACTTTTTTCCATTTTTGTTACTTTCTGTTTTCCAGATCATAGATCCGTTTGTTGAAGTAGAAGTTATAGGCTTACCTGTTGATTGCTTCAAAGAACAAACTAGAGTAGTTGATGATAATGGTAAGATCATGTGGGTTTTAGGTTTTTCTATGGCTGAAACATTATCTTCCAGGCAGTTTTGGTTCATAAAGATAGGAGTAAATTAAATGTGCTGCCTGTTATAGCAAAGCACTGAAAAAATTGATTTTAAGCATTCTTGATGTTAATCAGACTTGGGTCTTGAACTGTTCAACTAGAGTGGGTCTAATGTTGTGAAGGTCTTGGTATAAAACAAGCCATTTGTCTGACTTCTCATTGTGTGTGAGAGAAGGGCATTTTGAGCTTGCTGTGGTCAAAACCCAAGTCAGGTCCAACATCTGCTGAAAGCAAGGCCAACTTGAAGTAAATCCAACTCTGTTTCCTGCCAGTTCTTGTTCTGTTGTGTCTCCTGCTGA
>NW_009954555.1:4741162-4763339 GCF_000747805.2 Chaetura pelagica
TGCTGAAGTGAGGGCGTATGCTGGGTTTTCCAAGAACAATGATCAAACTGCTAGGAGAACTAGAATGACACAGCAGTTTAGGCATTCCTTCCTTAGGCAGTCTTCTTTCTTCTTGCATCTTGTGAACAAAGTATCTAAAAGCTCATTCCTTCCTTCTAAGGCTTTAACCCCATGTGGGAGGAGACGCTGGTGTTCACAGTTCACATGCCAGAGATCGCACTGGTCCGGTTCCTCGTGTGGGATCACGATCCAATCGGCCGTGATTTTATTGGACAGAGAACAATAGCTTTCAACAGTATGATGCCAGGTAAGACAGACACATTGAACTGCCAATGGTTGATTTATTTTCTTTACAAAAATGAGAGTCTCAGGATGTGCTTTCTGTTATCTCGGCTCCTCGTCAGCTTTGATCACCCTGTTTCAGGTTACCGACACGTGTACTTGGAAGGTATAGAGGAGGCATCCATCTTTGTCCATGTGGCCGTTCATGACATCAGTGGTAAGGTGAGTGTCTCCCATGTCCAGTCACACAGCTTGTGTGGGGACACAGGATTTTTCTATTGCACCAGGGAAACCCAGGGGGTGAAGGTCTAAGCTAATGTGTTTGTTCAACAAAATTTAATCTCTGTGATTGTCATGGTAGCCTGAGATCTTTCTGAATATACATGGAGATAAAGGCAAATCATAGGGAAAGCTGTAAAAAGAGCTTCTTGCAGTGCCTTTCTGAGGGACCCATAAGGGGTTATTTCATTGCAGCATGCACACATTTATAGAAATAAGTATGGTTGTGTCCAGTGCCTTGCTGAGCAAAAGATTTTATGCCTGAACTGAGAGGGCTTGTTGCCTGCAGAGCTTATCCTGTAAAGGCTCTGCCTGATGCTTTTGGCTTTTGAATTTGAATTAATGCTTAAGGGTTATTTGTTTTGGGATTTTTCCATTAAAACACTTAAAATTCAGAGGAAAGCTGACCTTTAGCGTAGTTTTTTGGAATTATTTTCACTGCTTATCTGTTATTAGGAGTGTTTGCTTCATGTGCAGGAAAATACAATTATCTGGGTGCTCTATCTAAATACACATGAATAACTCCAAGCTGAAAGTAAAGCCTTAACTTCATACTTTCCCTAGGCCAGCTGAAAATGAGAGAGCTTCTTTCCTCGCAGTGCACTGGATTTAGTTATTTCTATGCTATTAATTTCAATGAAATTCAAGTAGCCAAGTGTCTCAGTGCCTTGAGAATCTCACTGGCAATGACAGGCTGAGCCCTCTGCCGTAGCGAGCAGTAATATCAGCGTTGTGGCAGCAGGAGGCGGCATCGAACAGGCTGGGAATTCCGAGTCCTGCTAATAAACGTGGTGAATTCTTATTTTCTGTTCTATTCTTAGTCAAAACAAGAGAGAATAGGCAGATTCTCCTCCTCTTCCCGATGTTGTGTGCATTCATGTTGCTTCAGTTGTTTTCTGCTTTCAGGTGATGTCCTCTGCACTGCTCTCTCAGTGCTATTTTAAGGATAGCAAATATTTCAGTATCCTTCCTTGGAAGTCAGAGTCTGTAGCTTAGTATCCACTGGTAAATGGGGTTTTAAAATAAAAGGCAAACTTGCTTTTTTTTTGTCTTTGTCTCTTCTGTAGTCTATTCATGTATTGCAGGATTTCTTGTGGTTTTCTAGGTGTGCGTATCTCTGAGATCCTCCCTCACTGTTATTTTGCCTTTACTCTGTCTGTTTGTAATTTCAGTGAGCTTCTCTATGTCACAAAGTCTACTTTTAGAAGCAGAGCATTTTTAGACGCCTTGAAGGTACCCCCTCCTGTCTCAGGGAGGTGTAGTGACCACCACCACACACCTGCATGCCTCTAACCAGTTGCTTCATGAGCATCAATGTTTCCTTCTAAGCATTTTGAAGCCCTTAAACTCATTTGACTTGGTCGGTGCTGTTGGGTCATTGATCAGCCTGAGAGCCGTCTATAAGTGAAGCAGATCCAGGATAAAATCCCTTCTATTCCCTGTCTCTCTTCTTTGAGTCTCTACCTGTACTGTCTTTTCTCTAGTGTCTTATGCTTCAAACCTCTTCTTTCACACAACAAAGAACTTTAACAGTGGATATTTTGCCAAATGGTGGGAAAGCTTCTCATGCTGTTTTACAAGTCTGATTTAAAGAATGGAACAGCCCTGTAAAACCTGAACTAGAAGCTGAAAGCACATGTTCTGGATCTCCCTCAAAATGGCTCTCTTTTTTTTTAAGTTTTTTTTTTTAACTTTTTATTTCTTAAGTTAAGAAACTTGTCCTTGGGTTCTTGAATCATCTCACTGATTCAAGCAATAGTGACTAGCTTAAAGATGCATCAAATAAGCTAGAATGATACCTGGGGCCCTGCACTGCGTGTCACCCATTGATTCCATCAGTGCTTTTATTTTTGTTGGGTATTATTTGTGTGTTTGTATGTGACAATTTTTTCTGGGGTTTGCAAATATTTATATTCTCTTATTTATATAGCAATAAATTCATGTACTTGCCAACCTGTCTAAATTGGAGCAGAATGGTTTTTTTCCCTTCACTCATTAACAAATGGGTAATCTTGTTTTGGAGCTTTCTAGTGAAAGTGAATCCACAATGATCCAAGCAGACTATTCAATAGTCTGTCTCACACACAGAAGGTTTATTAGTATTTTAATTACATTTTATCTGTCTTCTACAGGAAGAATAAATTCCTACCTTCTTTATCTTATCCTGCATATGCTTTTAAAGGTGATTTTAGGTTTCTTAATCATCCCTTCACACTGGATCTTGGCAAGTGGTAACTAAACTTCAGTCTATTATGAAAATAATATTCTGAATGCTTTCACAGGGCTTTGTGTCAGACAAATAAACCTTGATCCCATATGCCAGATTGCACAGGAGATTTAGGAATAAAAGCTGCTTTTATTCAGGCTTACTGTACAGTGCAGCTAACATCTGTCCATTAAGTCCTACAAAGCAAAATTTGAAATGCATGAGCATGCACTCCCGATATTTTGGGGTGAAAGATAGCCCATTGTAATTTAAATTAGACATTTCTGTGCCATTGTTTGGACATGTGGCCTGAATGTGACCTGATATGACATCACAGGGGAAAAACGGAACTGGCAGCAAGCGCCAACAAGCATGATGCCGATCACGTTTTATCGTGGGCTTTTTACAATGTGTTTCAATCACAGCCTTGTGTCCTCTCTTTATTCCTTCTTTATGCTACAGCTATTAAAGAGATCTAACTGAGAAATATAGGGGACAAAAGAGGAGAAGCAGATCAGAAGGGAAACACCTCTTTCTCTGCTTTGATTTATGTGTACAAGGCTCTATGAACACAGCAAAACTGACACCTTATCAGGCACCAGCCTGTTGCTTTAGAAGTTGGCAAGTACACCTGGAATGTTTGCAGGAATGCAAAAACTCTGTTTCACTGAAATGTAAATCAGTTGTATGATGGTGAGAAATGTATGATGGTGTATATATATGTTTAATGCTTAAATAAGTACTGAAGTATAAGTACTGCATTATCACCCTGACTAACTTCGCTAGTTTATAGTGTTTCTTCAGTGATACAAACATACATGAATGTCTGTGGATAAGTGTTGCATGGTAGGAAATGATCAAAACAGAGGTACACAGAAAAATATTTGGTGATCATTTGCCATGCATATAGTCTAACTGCTACTCATGACAGTGCTCAGTTCAACTGAAGTGTAGATCTCCTTAACTTGGAAAACAAAATATTATATTCTTTATGTCCACTGTTTATTTCTCAACAGTTCATAAAGAATGTAAATCTTGGTTTGAGCATCCAATTTGTTATTACCTCTTTTAATTCGTAAGTGTACATGTGTACTTGGTGTTCCTTCCCAAAGGAAGAGACTTGCCTTCTCTATTAAGGACAGGGGTTTTTTTTCTTTTTTAAATTTTCCAGGCCAAACAAGCTCTAGGTCTAAAAGGCCTGTTTCTCAGAAATCCAAAGCAGGCCTCTCTGGACAGTCATGCTGCTGGTCAGCTCCATCGCAAGCAACCCTTTAGCAGCCACCTCCTGAGACGGACAGCCAGTGCACCCACCAAGAGCCAGAAGAAGAACAAGAAAGGCTTCCCTGAGATTGCTTTTGACACAAGAGACAACAGCTCTGAAGGGGCTGCTGAAGACCGTGAAGTGGAAGCTGCCTCACAGCCCCGCTTTGAGCAAGAGCCAGAAAGTGCTTCTCTGTCACCAGCTCCCAGAGATGGTGCCAGTGGAGAGGTACATGGCAAGGGGTTGAAAGGTAAGGCCCATGGTTCTCGTAAAGCCAAAAGCCAAAGCTGTGCTCAAGGGGGTGCTGCTTTCAGTGAACCCATACAGAGGTCTGGCAGGGTCCGGCTTCAGGAGCACCAGAGCGAGAAGCAAAGCGTCTTTGCACGCTGTGCCATCAACGGCTCTGGTAGGATTGGAGTGGCCACCAACTGCATGAAATGCATGATTGGTTCCAAAGAAAGCCCAGACCTAGATTCCAAGTGGAGTGACCATCCAACCAGGCCAATTGCTAAAGATATACTTCACCATGATCAGTAT
Source organism: Chaetura pelagica (assembly GCF_000747805.2). NCBI lineage: Eukaryota > Metazoa > Chordata > Aves > Apodiformes > Apodidae > Chaetura > Chaetura pelagica. The sequence continues at coordinate 4,745,728 of NW_009954555.1, forward strand.
AGCAGTATAACTGGAGAAGAGAGGATAGAGCTAAAAAACTGGGGTGCTGAAGGCCAGCCCAGGCAGCAATCAGATTTACAGTCTTGCAGCAGCCCTGGAATTGCTGATGATCTAACAAGTACCCAGCCTTTTGTGACCCCAGGGAAGAAAAATGTTGAATCTAAATGTCATGGAATAAAGGCTCATTCCCGGCAGCGGTGGCAGTGCCAATCAGGTGGCAAGTATGGAAGCACTGTCAACTTGGTTGCAGCCAGCAATGGCTCTATATCCTCCAACTCCAGCAGTCTAGAAAGCCTTGGAAGCCCAGAGTTCCCCAAGTGCTGGCCTGAAACTTCTCGAAAGCAAGTGGGCACCCTACAGAGGGAAATGAACGCCCTGTTCGTTCAAAAATTGGAGGAAATTCGAAGTAAATCCCCTATATTCTTTGCTGGTAAGACCAGATTTTCTTCACCCTTCTCCACCGTAGATCACATCATTGTCTCAGCTTCTGCATAGCATCTTGACACTAGAAGCTCCTGTATGTTCTGCTATCAAGAGCTCTTTTTTATTATTATTTTTGGCAATGACAGAAAAAAGTCTGCATTTTTATTTTTTTTTTTCCTAGATGTGTCTGGTTTAGATTAGTCTTTTCCATGCCTAGCTAACCATCTGCAGTAGTGACTGTCAATAGTCTATGAATGTTTGGATTGTTTGTTCAGGCTTCTTCGTCTTCTTTTTTTTTGTTGTGTTTTTGTAGTGTTTTTTTTAATATAGTGAGTGTGGTATGATACTAAGTAAATTTTAAGATCCAAACCAGAGTATCTAGTAGAGATTTAATATGGGAAGCCCATCTTTACATGGAATATTGCTATTATCACTATTTTTGTTTCACTGAGGGATAGCCACATCAGAAATAACACCTAATGTGCACTCTGCTAACCAAGTAAGTTCGTCAAAGAACTTGCAAACTTAGTGCCATGATTTCAGGGATTGCTGGATGGAACTCTCTGGTCTGGGTCATTCAGGATATCACACTTTATGAACATAGCAGACCACTCTGGTGCTAAATGTATGAGTCCCCAGTGTGCAAACGTTTACAGATGTGCTTAGTGCTACATGTATGGTTTGGCTGTGACCTGAGGGTATGGGTGCATAACATAAAGAAGGCAGGTGATGTTCCTGACATCGGCCAAGCTAAGTGGACTGTCAGTATTTCCCAACTGCAGAGTAACATGTGCCCATGCAAAGGAAAGTTGCTTCAGTTACAGCATTTTATACTTGTTTCAAGCCAGAGATGTGCATCTGGTCACTGGGATCATGGGACAGTATCTTTACTCATGAACTGGGTATTTGTAAAGATGGAAAATAGGAAGAGGCAACCAAGGTTTATATTTTAATAAAGAAACTGGCTTTTTTTTTCTCCTGATTTGACAGGGAGGGGGAGGGAAGGGAAGAGATTTTTACAAAATTTTGTTTCATAGAACACAGAAGTAGTAAACAAATAAAGCTTTTGTCTATGACCAGAAGAGCTTCTCTTCAAATTCCTCCCCTTCTCCTTAATTGATCAAGGAATTTGGACATTGGTGGTTACATTTTCAGGAGAAGTTAAGTGACTTTGTGGCTTTTCAAGATGTAATCAATTTTTTAGTAGTAGATTCTGACTGCCCACTTATAGCAGGCATCTTTGAAAGCCTCATACAGAGATTTAAAATTTTCTATTTGTTTGATCAGTTTAATCTGGCTGTGTCTCCATAGTTTTGCTGTGTTTATCTTTTTTTATTCTTTTTTTACATCTCTTTTCCAATATCTGCTTTGGGCTTTTAGGAAAATATCAGGACAATGGGAGGGGAGTGAAGAAGTTTGCTGGTTCCCTTGACTTGAAGTTAATCCAAAGCAGCAGAACTCTTTCTGTGCCTAAATTAATGGCATTAGGCTTTTCATAAGCTCTGAGTAGTGTGACATACGAAACCATTTCCCATTATTGGTGCCAGCTCCCCCGCCAGCCCCCCAAGTCACTAAATAAATATTGTGGTATGCTTGAAATCTGATTAAATCCATCTGACTTCTCAAGCATGGAATCAGCAAACCTTTAAAATGGTGTAACATTCAGTTGGACTGGATGCTGATGGTCCAGTGACAAGCACTGTTTGCACAAACAGCAGGCTCTCCCATCCGCCTGTTCTTTTAGTGCCTTGGGCCAAGAAACCAAGGAAACCAGGAACATTGGCCTAATATGGCTGCAGTTGTCACTAACATTCTGTTATGAGAAGTGCCTCAAGGATGAGACAGGAAACTATAGTCTCTAGTTCTCCCCTTTATGGCAACAGCATTAGGGTTTCCAGCATTTTGCAGTCTAAGTGTGCCTTAATCTATGCAGATGTCCTAGCCTGGATGGGGAGAAGGGGAGCTCATTAGTCTGATCAGCTCTGGCTCCCTCCTGGAACCCCTCCAGATTCTGTGTTGGGAATGGTGGGTTTTCCTTACGGACACATGTGCCTTCTTTCCTTTAACACCCCCAGCTAACATAACACGGGCTCCTGGACAGCTGTCTCCTTTGCTAAGCTCCTTGTCACTATGGTGGATTGCAAATACTGGTGCTGAAAGGACAAGCCCAGTGTTTCCTTGGCATTTTCTGGTAGCGTAGATGATTTTCTAATTTTTTTTTTTATAGTATTAGGAAAGGGCTTTGGAGAAGAGCAGGCTAGCTTCCCTTACCCAGTCCAGTGGAGTGTGTTTCTCAAACAACAGCAAAAATTGCCTTTTATTTTTCTAAGGCAAACTAACAGACCTAACTCCTGTCCTTTTATGGATCCCATTTAGTGCTCTGGTTGGTCAGAAATGCTTAGGATCCTACAAAATGTGTGAATATTCCTGTTTGTCTCCCTTCCCTCCCTCAGCACTAATTTATCCTGTTATCTGCACCTGCCTTCCCTACATTAACTGGATTTTTCCTCTGTTCTGTCCCATTATTCTACATGCACACTCTCTCTCTCTAGTTAAGAACTGAAAGGACAAGCAAGTCACAGGTAACTGTCTGCTGCATAACACTGATTCGAGCACCTTGTTGCCTGTAGTCATGGGTTTTGTTTGTTTCCTGCTTTATCATTATCTTTTCCTATGTTCCTGAGGCTGTTGTCTGGCTTAGTGGTGCTTGGCTAGTTCTTGAATGCATGTTTGCACTGTGGTTTGGAGGTGTGGGAAGGTCTTTTTGGCATGATTGCTTTCCCTCTCAGGGTACAGCATATAAATATTGCAGACAGATGGAGCATAGTCTTCAGGTAATTGGTGGCTGTGGTCATGCTTCAGGATTGTACTGCCAGCCTGGTGCTGAACCATGTGTCTGTATGGTCTTTCAAAAAAAGAAAATACGAACTTCTTTAGGAAAACAAAGTCTGTTTCAAGTTTTTTGTTTGTTTTTAATTCCATGGTATTCATACAGATCATTTATTTGTAACCTACTTCAGAGGTCCTGTGCTGCTTCTGAGTAACTGATCGTTGGGATCGTGTCTTGGTTGGGCAGTGGTGTTCTACTTGTTACACCTGGTCTGGTTGTGATCTACTTTATTGACATACTTGACTGCTGGGAGGAGGGAAGGGAACAATTCAAGTGGTGCTGGATGGTGGAGGAAGAAAAGTTAGTTTATGAGAGGAGATAAAAGGACACAAAGAAATTGATGGGTACAGTTATTTGAATAAGAAAATCTGAACAGTACTATGGTGCTACTATGCATGAACTGAGATATTTTTAAAGCATCAGGGCTTTTGGGCAACTAAAATGGAATGAGCAGAAATTTTTTAATCCTTTAGCCAGGTATTTGATATCATAAGTAATTTTTAAAATAATTATTAATGTATGCAATGGCTACCTTAGAAACAAAATTGTAACAGAATAAATCGTCAGCTAAACTGTGTCTTGTAATATCTGTTTTTCTTGTTTCTTTCTTTTTCCTGTCTTTTCCTGTCTCCCCAGTAGATGTCTGCCATTTCTCACTACAGAGGTCAGTCACCTCTTTATGCAGCCTGGAAACGATCAGTGAAGAGCCTGTTATTGCCAATGAACACCATCATGCCAGCCTTTTCTCCCACCTACCTGTTGCTCCCCACAGTGACTCTGAGGAAGGGTCAGTGTCTGGTCATTCCACAGGATCTCGGTCAGAAGCAAGCAGCACTTCCAACCAGCCTCAAGAGTCTCTACCCACTGGAGAACAAAAAACAAATCTGGCTGCAGAAGACCAAGTGCAGGTAGTCACAAAAGCAGCTGATACATATTTAGGAGTCCAAGAATATGAGAAGACAAGCATGACAGGATGTGTCAAAGAAAGTGGTTGGACACAGGCACACAATAAAGCTGAAGATCAGCATGGATTGGCAGCCTGGCCAGTAGGGGCAGCAGGTAAGGATGCTGGCCAACCTGTTGAAAAATGCCAGAAGGAAAGTGACCAACCAGGTCAGATATTAACAGACATGAAAAGCACCATTGAATCCAAAGGCCAAAAACTTGGTGTAGCAGCTGTTAAACTACAGCAAAACAATGTGATTAACAACACACAGACAACTTTGCCTCCAGATAGTTTCCAGAAAGCCCAGGCTGCACAGGCTGTACCTGTTTCTGGTTCTCAGATGAGCTCTTACATGTTAGTAAGAAGGCCCAAGAGTGAAGGACTGAAAATGTCAGACTCCTCAGCCTTAATAAAAACTCCAAGTAGCCTGTCTCCAGCAGCAGAAGTGTACTTTGATGCCACTGTTAACGACCGGATCTGGAGCAAGCTCGATGGCAGCAATCACCGTGACAGCATGTCTTCCTCTTCCAGCATGTCCTCCAACGACACTGTGATAGATCTCTCCCTGCCCAATCTGGCTCGCAAAAGCCTCCCAGACCTTGGCATCCGTCATGAAAACTTTGAGCCCCTTGTCATTAGGAAGGGGATGCGTCCACGTTCAGCTACAACATCCAGTAATGAGATGCCAATGGTGAGCAAGAGCAAATCCAATCCCAACCTGAGGTCTGGCCAACTGCCTGCAGATGAGCTGTGCCCCCGGCCTCTTGCCAGGAGCCCTCAAGATGCATTCTCATCCATCCCTAGAAGGCATACCTGGAGCAGACTGTACATAGAAAGTCTCAGACAGTCTTCTAACAAATCCAAAGCACAGGATATGGTTGGGAATAGCCAGGCGAAATCTAAGAGTCTTGGAGACCTTACCTCTGATGATATTGTGTGCACTTTTGAAAGCAAATACCGTAGCATCAGCAGGAGCTTTGTCACTCGATCCATGCGCGAGCAGCGCCGCTCTTCAGGCCTGAGGTCCTCGGTCAAGTCCCAGGATGAATTGACTGAGCAGCTGAAGAAGCTGAAAGCCTTTCAGCAGACCTCCCCTATCAGTCTTGATCCAACTGAGTCTGAAGAGGAAGGGGAGAGCCTGGGACTCCTCCGCAGGTCTTCATCCCGCAGCCAGAGCAGAGTGCGGTACATCGCCAACCGGGCCAAGCAGGCGCAGGAGAGACAACGGCTGCAGAGCCTGGGCCAGCTGGGGGGCAGCCCCATCGAGGAGAGGGGCAACCCAGAGGGAGCCTGCAGTGTGGCAAAAGCAGTTTGTATGGATGTAGCTTCTCCTGCCGTGTTTACATCCCAGCCTAAGAACCAAACTGATTATAATGCTGACACAGAAGTCTTCTTTATGCTGAAACTGTAATTCTGGGCAGCACTGATGAGGCAATGTTTACATTCTTGTCAAAACGAAACATAGTGACCTGAGAGGCACCAAATATCCTCGTGTGGCTTAGTGCTTCCTGGCCTTCCCCTGGCTGTGAGGGTACCCAGGGCCATGACCCCAGGAGAGCTGAGTGTTCAGTTTGTCAGCCATGTGTGGAACCATAACAATCAAGTGAAAGCGGAGACTGATATTTTTACACTCCTAAAGATCTGACATCCTGGGTTTTTTTAATTACACTTTTCCCAGCCTCAAATTTGGCCTCCTTTGTATGTGACCACTTCCTTCCCTTTGCAGTTTGCTCTGTGCAAATCTCATGTTCTTTACTAATGTCAGTAATTACTTATAGCAGGTAAACATCTATGTGTTGTTAACGAGAACTAAGGTAAATTTTGCTCTTAACCATGGATCCATGAGAAGGGGCTGGGTCTAAAATAATCATCCCTGTTCTATTTTATTTTTTTTAAGACTTTGAGGCCTCTGAGGGTGTCTTCTCTGGGAAATAGTAAAAATTGCAGTGTAATTGTTTCATTAATTAATAACGTAGTAGATAAAGTCCATGATCCATTGTGGACCTGTTAGTGAAAATCCACATTGTCTTACTCTTTGAAGAAGAGCTCTCACTATGTTCCCAAGCAATGCTTTTTTAAATCAAGCTCGTTTATATATATAAAAATCTATATTCCACATCTGTGTGTATGCAAATATATGTCTGCACATATATGTACACATGCACAGACTTGAACTGAACTGTGACTGTTCCTTGTCTCAAAACATATGTGGGAATGAGGCAGGAGAGTGAAGGGAATACCTAAAACTAGACAGGAAATATCTTCTGACTTTAACTCAGAAATGGCAAAAAAAAAGCATGCTAGTCTTTTCTTGAAAACAGCACTGTCCCTTCTTTCTGGTATTTTAACAATGCTGCTGTACATAGCACTTTTGGATGAATTTTACTATTTCTGTATTGCACTGCCATGCAAAATTTTCAATGATATGTTTTAAAAAAAAAAGAGCTATTTAATTTTTTTAGATAGACATATTTAGAATTATCTATCAACCCAAACAGAATAATAATTTTTCCTCCCTTTTTTTTTACTTTTTATTTTTAGGGATGTGTTCCCCTCTCCCCCAGTTATTATGTCATTTATTATAGATGTACATTTTATCAGTGATGGAGAAGAATGTTTACTGAAATGCATTTTGAAGAGAAACAGAGGTTTAATTTTATTTCAGGCTGCATAGAGTCCCTATTATTGAGAGGATATTTTGCTTTTGTTTGTAATGATATTTTTGTGTATATTGCAAAATCTAAAAAATTGTTTGTAAAACCACCTCACACTACTAAAATAAACATCTTTAACCTTCCAGCTGTTGACTCATTAGCTGTAACAACACCTTTTCTATGCTGTCTAGAATTTTGTGGTATGCAAACATAATTATATCTGCCTTGTTGTTAAAATTCCTTCCTGGATAACTTTTGATTCTACTCTTTTTCAGAACCATTTCAGATCCAGCTCAGATTTTCTCAGGTCCACCAGAGCAGATGCAGGTATTGGTAGGGACTGGTGTTCTGTGGTGTGATAAACAGCACAGGGATTGTTTCCAAGTGGTATCTTTGTTTGGCAGCCAGTAATGAAAATTCTAGGGGAACTCATGTAATTAGTAGCCAAACAGACAAAGTCCAAGAACCTAATCTATTCTGTTACAGCTTTCCAAGTAAGATAAATAGCCTTGCTTCATCATTGAGATTGTTTCCAGTAATTAAAATTCTAGGGGAACTCATGTAATTAGTATAGACAAATACTATAGTAAATAGACAAAGTCCAAGGACCTAATCTATTCTGTTACAGCTCTCCAAGTAAGAGAAATAGCCTTGCTTCATCATTGAGATTGTTTAAACTCTGCCTGGAAATAGTGCAGCAAAAATTGGCTTCTTCACCTGCCTCATTAAAAATACCTTCTATTCCAGTCCCAGCAGAGTGCAGAGTGAAAGTCTGTGTTTCTTGCTCATACTGTCTCCTGGAAGGGTCATCAGGTTACTTGTGGACTGTGGGAATAGAAAGCAGTTCTTGGTTCATAATTTCATTATCATTTGGCCACAAGCATTTTAAACTCTGAGATATCGAAGTATAATGCTAAGGGTAGTTAGTGATTTCATGACATGGAAATATGGGCTGCAAGGGGTTATATTTTCCAACTGAATATTTTCAAATGGTTTTCAGTATGTTTTATCTAAAAATATTTCTCAGTTTTTCATCCTGGCTCACATCTTCATTGTTTGTCTTCATAATTTGGAGGAGAGGCCCTTGAGGTATGTGCAACAAAGGTCTGGAACATGCACTGAAGTAATCCTGCAATGGCATTGCAGTCCTGGAGGGAAAAAAGGTAAACCAGCAGCAGAATGTGTGATCTGCCAAGATTAGTCTCATGTTGTGTCTTAACACAAAGCAAATTTCATTAACATTCCCAAGAGGAAAAGTCACTCTGTAATTCTGTAGTTTAGGGCTGAAAAGCTTCAGGGAGTAGCTGTTTTTTTATCTTTAAAGCAAGAAAGTACATGCAACTTGACAGCTTTAGAAAGGTACTGCTTAAAAGGTCTACTTGTTTCTTTTCAAACACCAAGTTTCACAATCAGATTATTTTTATCTTTAATTGATTAAGCAATACTTGTTACATTAATGCACCTCACAGAGGACTGTGTTTGTCTGTGCTGAGATAGTTTCAGCTGCTTGTAGTGGAGCTTACCAGCCCTCATTACCTGCCAGCTGTGAAAAATCACATACCATAATGTGCATTGTATTAAAGCCTAGGAAATAGTCATGAAAAGCAGCAAAGACCAGATAAGATGAGGGTTCCAGCTAACTTCCCTCTACAGTAAGCCCCTTGCCAGCATCTCTAGGGCATAGCTATCAGGTGAGGATGTGAAGAATAAGTCATGTTCAAACTACCAGAGGGAGCACCTGGAAATGAAGCTATGAACAGGTCAAAGCCTCTGGGAGAAATCCAAGTTGAATAGATCCTTCTGAATTCTTTCTTTTTGTCTTATAGAGAGGAATTGTCCTATAGAGAGGATTATCATCTTGCCATAACTTGCAGTGCAAGAATGAGTTACACCATCTGGGGTCTGAAGTGCATGAAAAGTCAACTAAGGACTCCTTAATTGCAGTGAGCTATGAGTTGAGCCCTTGAACTCTCTTCAGTCTTCTAAGCATTTTTTAATTGAAATATAAACAATTTTTTACTCTGCAGAAGACAGGCTATGTTGATGTTTAATAACTGATTTACTCTGTGGCATGTATAGAAAAAACTTGGGGAAGAGGGGCAGGATGTGTGAGCTGCTTGAGAGTTTTCCATCTTAAACAGTGCCTGAAGTCAAGCAGGGAGTAAAACTGTGTTTCTTTCTTAAGTGTGGGCAAGTTCCAGCTCTCCTGTAGGATGAGTTGTAATAGTTCAGTCTGCTGAATTCCTGTGAAGACACTTTGCTATTTCAGTGCCTTGATGTGTGTATTTATAAATGACCAGGCCCAACCTCATCAGCCCCTTGGTAAGGTTGTACTTTAGCTCATTTTTTAAAGTGAAACTGGTAAGTAGAAGGGGGCAGGATTTTCACTTTTGTGCCTGTGCATTAAATAGAACTGTTCAATCCAGAGACAAATGTAATGGTTTATCTTGAAGCTCAGGCTTTCCCTCAGCTCTCCAGGCATTGTGAGGAAGTACTAGATGCATGGAACACTTTGGGGGTTTGGGCTTTTTTTGGTGTTATACATGAATCCCCCAGCTGATCTGAGACAGTCCGGAGTGGAGAAAGTCTTAAGGAGCTGATACTGTCCACAGCTGGGCACAGCCTGGTGGGACACTGCTCTAAAGAGAGGGCTTGGACAGGACCAGACAGCAGGCCAGCAGTAGTGTTTTATGAGTCTCAGAATAGTATTCAGCTGCTGATCTAAGCTGCTTCCAAACATTGTCTTTTTGCAGGGTGTCATCTCCCCTTCTCTTTCCCCACGCCCAGGGTGCCCTGGAGTTTGTAGCACCAGCTGCTCTGCAGAAGCCCCTTCTCTGGCTCCTCCCTCCCTTTAGTCTGTATAATAGTGTTGGATGCCCCGTCTCCCAGCAGTTCCATTGTGCCTGCTCATCAAGCTGCCGCTGGTCCCAGTCAGACTGACGGCCCTGGGAGAGGCTGAAGGAATTGCTGTAAGTGAGACACTGCCTTCCATCACTGCTGCTCTTCTAGCTGAGGAGGCTGGAAGCCTGTGTGGACGGGTTGCCTCCTGCCTTGCTGGTGGCTGCTCATCTTTTCCTCTGCTGTGCTAGTGCTGGTGCCTTCCCTCAGCACTGCCTCCAGGAGTCTGCCTGAGGAGTGGTGCTGTCTTTGTTTACATTTGGAGAAACTGAAAACCTGCTGAGGAGTGAGAACTGGTTCTGGAAAAGTAACGTTAAAAAAACCTTTCATTTGGGTTGCTGTAAAGCCAGCATGAGGAAGCTTTGCAGTATCTCCTCGGGTAGATGTTGAATGGATGTTGCAGGGGTTAGATTAAGCAGTATCTGAGGAGCTATTTGCAGCTGAGGAGGCACTAAATCCCTCTGCCCTCCTGCTATTTTCTTTCTAACTAATTCCATTTATGCTAAAGTGACTCTAGTATTAAGTTAGAGCTAGAGAAGTGTATTAACCTTTGGAAACCATTTTTGTACTTATTAAACTCTATTCTTTTAGACAGTATCCAGGGTGTTAACAACTTTTTTTTCAAGGTGATGCAAGCACCTGCTCTGATTAGATTTTTTTGAAGGAGGCCACTTGAAATAAAGATCATTCTGTGGTACGTACTGAATTGTAAGGAAAAAGTAGTAGTACTTTATGAGTTAAATTTACCAGGAAAAATGCAGTTCCTCACTGGCTCTACCTGAAGACTGCTGCTGCTTTTTCTTTCTGTGCTGTGGTGCCTGGTTTAGCTGTTCAGTTCATGTGCTGCTCTGGCAACAGCTACTTAGTCTGTATTCTACAGTTACTTTTTAGAAAATGTTATTTCAAGCCATGCAGAAATTCTGTTGCAGAGCTTGAAATTTAAAAAGCTAATAAAATATGAGGGTTTTCACCCTCCTTCTCCCAGCCATTTTCCTTGTTCTGTTAAGAGCAGGAGGTTGAGACAAAAGAGGGCTTCAGAAACAATTTCTCCTGGGTGTGTGCCCCCCCTTACTGCACATCCCTGCAGCTGCCCCTCTCCAGAGCCACTCACTGCCTGTGGCACCTCTCTGCTTTGTGGAGAGCTGACTGGAAGACAAACTGTGCAAAAACCAAGAGATAAATCCCCTTTTTAGGTTTGTCCCCCTTTTTTTTTTTTTTCTTTTTTTTCTTTTTTTTTTTTCCCCCTTGCAATAGAGTGGTCCCAAGAATCTTTTATTTACTATTTGTTCTGGCTGGTCTCTGAAGTGACTGTGTTTTCACCTGGGGACCTTTGTTTGAATTGGGACTCATCAGAATGAGGTTCAGAAAATGCAGAACATACTGATTTTAACCCAGCAATGAGGAACCTAAAAACAGTTTTAACTACTTGCCTTTCATCTCTAGCAGGAACTTTCCATTAGACAGTAGATATTTCTGCTCCTATGGACCAAGGTCTTTGCTTCATGTTCTGTGTGATTACAGCCTTGCTGCTCCTGAGAGAATCAAGCCAGACAGGTGAGAAAAATGATCCAAAAATGCTCGTGCAACCTTATCTGTTTTTGTTGTTCTTTACTGAGTGTTAATTCTCCCATTCTTGAGCTGCTAGTGCTCACAGGATTTTGTCTTAATCTATGGATTTGATTTTTAATTGGTTATTAAGACATCACAAGGGCTTACCTTACAGGTACAGGTTACCTGTTACAGGTTGTGATTGTGACTCATCATGCTATGAGTGCTGTCTTTGCTGCTGTAGCTGTAAATCAGATGGCAGAGACCAGGGAAGATGAAAAAGCCTGGAAAAAGGGTGGTTAGATGTCCCTGAGCACATTGGTGTGGTTAAAGCTGCTCTTGAGTCAGTGGTCCCTTGAATGGCAGCAAGGTACACTGATTAACTTGTTTTCTAAGTACTGTTTTCCATCATACTTGTTTAGCCCCTCTGCTCGTGGCTTGTTATGGGAAGAAGGGAGGATTTGGTGTGTTGTGTGAAGTTGTCAGGTCTGTGAGTCCCAAAGGGTAACACCACGTTACCCCTGAAGCTCCTCAGGGACAGTGGGAGCCTTCCAGGGGCTTCTGCACCCACAGTCATTTCCTGCAGGCACTGACCTTTGGGGAACCAGAGTGGAGGGATGAGCCTCGTTTCTTGGTCTTACGTGTTTTGTAGACCCTCACAAAGGATTCTCACAATGAGGACTTGGCTTCTCAGAAGTGTCAGTGCAGTGAACTTCGAGTTAGTGCTGCAACTTGGTTACTTATGGTCCTTTCAGTTCTTACAATGGGGCTTTGAACAGCTGCATCCAGTGCCACTGTGGGGGAGCTGAAGCCCTCAGTACAGCCTGTTTGCTTCCAAGAAACCCTAGCAGGTCTTCAAAAAGGAGCCTCAAAAAGCTTTTATTTCCTGTAATGAGTTTCAAAAGGGAGACAAGAGAACTCCTTTGTGAAGATTTCCAGCTCCCATGGAGAACTGTAGTGGAGAGGGGAAAAAACAGGTTTTGTTTTACAATAATGTAGAGTTGAGCACAAGGCCAAAAAATGCAAAACCAAAGAATGAATATGTTGTTATATTTAATGAAAAACTCAGCTTTTGCTTGGAAGATTGAAAATACCCTACATTTTTTTGTTTTATCTTGAGGGGTTTTTGGCTTTTGCGCTGTGAATTCTTTAATTGCAAGGAGCAATTGCTATGCACACAGGAGAAAAAACATCCTGGGCAATTAATGAGTCACATATTGACACAATTATGGTTTTAATTCTGCATCTCAGTCATTTTAGTTTGGCTGTCTTGCAGCTGGGGTCGGATTGAGGTATTCTAAGTACTGTGAACAGGGAAGTTGTGGATTAAATAATTTAACAAGACTGCTTCCAAATAACACAGCAGATCAGAGTAGAACCCAGGAGCAGGAATGAAAAGTCAGGGTGGTTATAATTTCAGGGAGGGATGGAGTAGGATGTGGTGGAGATGGGTTTTCACCCCAGGGGTGGCAACCCCTCTGGCTGCTTTGACAGTAGGAACCTACCTTTAGTAGGGGAAGGGAGGAATAAGTAAACCTAGGGGCTTGGAACATTATGATGATGAACTTTTGGCTGGTTACAGGGCTTTTCCTTAGGGGCATAGACAAGGTCTTGCAGGAGCCAGGGGACATCTCAGTTGTGTGCAGCAGCAGGAGAGCTTTTCACCTTGCCGGTGGGGGGCAGTAGGGAAATGGGGCAGCGGGTGCTGCAGAATCCATCCTCCAGGGTGACAGCCATAATCATGATTACAGTGAGAGTCTCTGCAGCCTTACCCTGGCTGCGTCCCTGCTGCTGTTTGTCTCACACTAACACTGTGAGGAAGCAAACCTGACAAAACCTCTTTGAGTCACCTGTGAGCCAAGGAGAATAATTCAATTTGTGAGTGTTTGAAACTTCACTTCTAAGGAGCTGTAAGTATAAAACCTGCAAGAAGTTGATGATGTTGTTGCTGTGTTGCAGGAGCCAGAAGGACTGGTGATGCTGTGGGGAAGGTATGTTCATGTAGAGCTACCACTGAGGGTGTATGTGCAAATGGTCTTACATTTTACATGCAGAAAGGTGTGGTCATAGTAAGCAATGCTTTTAGGCTGTAAGAGTTATTGTCTTAAATATACTTTTCAAATCCTTACATTGCAAAGGGAGAATTGAAACAAGACCATTTAGCTCCTGAAAGAACCAGAGCTCCTTTTGCAGATACTGTACTGCAAAGATATATAAACACACACACACTCTCACTCTGTCTAGAAACATTACTATTTAATTTTAAAATAAAGGGCTGCATTTAAGACCCTCACACCTTACAGAATGAGGCTGCTCTGCTGGCAAAAGCTTGAATTGCTCCCAAGTGCTGATCAGAAACCATCTCGGGTTGTGTGACTCTGGAAGATGTGCTCTTGTATCAGCACTCTGCAGAAGTGGATCTGTGTTTCCTCTCCTCCTCCTCTCAGGTTTCCTACTGTTCTGTGTCTCTTGGAATTGCTCTCTAATGAGGCCTTAATTGGCTGCTAACTGTTTTGTGAGCAACATGAATTGATCCTCTTGAAGTCTATGCACGGTCTCTCTGGAGAATTGTGACAGCATTTAAAGTGATTTTTATTCGAACCAAGTATGCTGACAAAGTAATGATTTATTCATTAATGTTGGGGATCAGTGTGGTGAGGTTGCTGCAGGGGTGGGTTTAAAGCTGATTTAACACATCCACACACACCCCAAGTTATAATGCCAGTCCTAGCTAAGTTGGGTCCACGGATGCAACTTTAAAATCCAATTATTTTTTCTTCATTTTTTTATTTGCAGAGCTCAAGGGGACCAGAAGAGGGTCTTCCAACTTTGACTGTCACAACAATCCCGGTAAGGACTTGGGTCACAACACTGGCAGTGGCTGGAGGGTAGCTGCATTTTTTTTTCCACCCATGTATTTGCAGGTGGTTTCTTGGGTTCTTGGATTCTGATGTTCCTGTTCATCACAGATAGTCTCTGTGGAGCACTTGATTATCAGTTCATTCTGTGGTAGGTGTGGCTGGCAGCATGCAGCTGCCCTGCTGGAGCTGTAGCCTGGGACTAGTGGTGGCACATGACTTCAGTGAGCAGCTTTCAAGTCTGGAAATGTTGTCCCCCTGATAACGTGGGTAGAGGTCTTGTGGAGGGTTTGCAGAAGGGTTAAATGACCACTCAGTTGCACTGCAGGCTGTGGGAGCATGAAACTGTTTTTTTTCTGAATATGCAGGAGGATCCTTATGTCATGGTGAGGAATGCTGAGCTGGAGGGGTACTGCATTGACCTGCTGAAAGCACTTGCTGGGATGCTTCACTTCAGCTACAGGGTGAAGGTGGTGGGTGATGGAAAGTACGGAGCTGTCTCTGCCAGTGGGAACTGGACAGGGATGATTGGAGAGATTCTAAGAAAGGTAATTTTCAGTTGATATTTTTGACCACCTGCAGCTCTAGAAGGAATGGACAATTCTAGCAGCTCTTGGGTTTCAGTAGCATTTGCTCAGGGACTGAGCAACTTGGAGTCATCCTGTTTGTTGTGTAGGACTAATGAACTTGACCCACTAAGTGAAACTTTTCTTTCAGAGTGGTAATTCCCTTAGACTCATCAAGGAAATGCTTGAATGCACCTCTGGCCCCATTATGACCTGTTTCCTATGGGTCATGTTCTGTTTGAACTCAACATTCTTTGCTCCTCAGCACTCAGTGCTGTGTCCAGCTGGCTGTGGATGCTGCAGGCAGACAGGAACATGCCTTCAGCTTTGGTAAACAAAATCAGTGTGGTTCATAGTGCACAGTCTCAGCTTCTGCACCTGTGTTGTAGTAGGAAACCAGTAGCCCCACATGCCAACAGCAACATGGAAAATTGTCCTATTTTTTGGAGCTGGCAGTCCAAGCTGGCAGCTGTCCATTGACACAGAAGTGATTTGCCATGTCAATATCTGCCCACCCTGCCTGGGAAGCATTCGGAGTGACAGAAGCCTTCAGGAGGATTGCATGGTTGGTTATTTTTTATCTCCATCTTACAGGAAGCAGACATTGCAGTGGCTCCACTGACAGTCACGTCAGAAAGGGAAGAGGTGGTCTCCTTCACCACACCATTCCTGCAGACTGGGATTGGGATCTTGCTTCGAAAAGACACCATTTCTCAGGATCTGTCCTTCTTCCACTTCCTGGCTCCTTTCAGTAAGGAGATCTGGACTGGCCTTTTATTTGCTTATGTGCTGACGTGCTTCTGCCTCTTTCTTGTTGCCAGGTATAAATGAATTCGTTTCACAGGTTTTGTTTCTAGTTAACTGCTTTCTTAGCTGTGGAGACATCTCAGTTACACTGAGCTGCACTAATGTTTCTGCAGCTCCAGTCTTGAACAGAAGCTTTTGTGCTGCTTTTCTAGTTTTATGCACAACCTTTATAGGTAAGGGTTTAGTTCCAAGGAGCAGCCTTTGGTCTGATATTCCAGAACGGACCCAACATTGCCACTTGGATATGCCAGGCTAAGAGTAGTTTATGCCTTGGCTCAGGGAGAAAGGGTCTGGCAACACCCCAGAGCCACCACTGTTGCAGACTCTTTGATGCATTGAGCATCCACTGCACTGATTCAACTGGAACTCAGGTGAAGGAGGAGCTACTATGGCATTTGCAGGCTCTCTGTGCTGCTGCAGTCACACTGCAGGATTATTTAAATGTTTTTCCCTGAATGTCTCGTTCTATCCTGTCATTTTCCTACAGACTGAGCCCCTGTGAATGGAATGAGCCAAAAAATGAAGAGAACCACTTTACCTTCTTAAATAGCCTCTGGTTTGGAGCAGGAGCACTTGCCCTGCAAGGTGAGCTGGGAGGAAGCAGTGTGGGGTTTTACTGGCTGTAAATCCAGCTCCTTGTCTGTAGCACTGTCTGTGCTGTCCTGCTGGGGAAGAGATGTTCCAATGGGACACTTGGCAGCACTAAAACTCTCAGTTTGGGGAGTTTGGATTGCAGACTTGTGGGAATTGTACAGGTCAGCCTTCAGCTGAGGAAAGTCTGTTTTCTGCTGTAGCAGCTGGCCCAGGGAAAGCCAAGCTAACCATGGCTCTGGGACTTGGCAGAGTGGAGCTGTTTGTTGCACTTGGCCACTGACTTCAGCTCTGCGCTGGTCACTGTGGCTTGAACCAGGGCTTGTCAGGCTCCTGCATTAAGGAGCCACAGGGCAAGTTTTGCAGTTTGGCTTTTCTTTACAAGGAAATCTTTAAATTGAGCTCGTGGATCTAAAGTTCTTTGGCTCCTCTGGTGGCACAGGTGTCGCCCCCCAGCCCAAGGCGCTCTCCGTGCGGGTCATCGCTGCCATCTGGTGGCTCTTCACCATCGCCCTGCTGGCCGCCTACATCGCCAACTTCACTGCCCTGCTGAGCTCGGGCACTGAGCAGCTCCCCATCCAGACCTTTGAAGATCTTGTGAAGCAAAGAAAGATCGAGTTTGGGACCCTGGAGGGCTCCTCTACGTTCTACTACTTCAAGGTGCAGAGAATCTAATTGTGCGTGCGTGCCCACACACACACCACGGGGCTGCTGGGCTGGGGCCAAGTTGTCTAGCACATCCCTACAGGTCCTTACACCACCTTCATCACTGTAGACTCCATCCATTTTCCTGTAATGCTTCATAGAATCACAGAATGCCAGGTTGGAAGGGACCTCAAGGATCATCTGGTCCAACCTTTCTAGGTACTACTACAGTTTATATGAGATGGCTCAAAATCCTGTCCAGCTGAGACTTAAAACTGTCCAGAGTGGGGGGATCTACAGCTTCCCTCGGGAGACTTCAAATAATGTGATTGGTATCTTGTTTTGTTCACCTGTTTTTCTACCTTTTCTCAGAGGGAAAGGCATGCAGGGGGCTGGTTTATAGAGCCTTCTCTGTTAAGAAAGCAGTGCTAGTCTTCAGGGGCTGTCCTTGTGTACTCTGACCATGAGGTAATTTCTGGGTATATTAACTGGATGCCTGCAAAGGTTGTTTTTGAGGGGGAGGTCGGTGGGAAATATTTCATGTTTGTATCCTTGTGACACTGTGTTGTAGTGGAACTCTGTGCTACTTTTCAGTAGAGAGCTCAAAGGGCAAATGGTTTAAGTACTTTTATTCTCCACTGTTTTGCAACCATTGCACATTTGTGCTGAGTTTTTCAGATGATTGTTTTACACTTCGTTCCTTGGATTTTTGGGCTGCAGAACTCCAAGAATCCCATCCATCAGATGATCTATGAGTACATGGACAAGAGACGAGACCACGTGTTG
>NW_009954555.1:4763349-4785405 GCF_000747805.2 Chaetura pelagica
CGGTTCAGCGCGTGATGGAGTCAGACTATGCCTTCATTGGGGAGTCCATCTCTCAGGACCTGGCAGCTGCCAGACACTGCAACCTGATCAGGGCCCCTGAAGTCATCGGAGCCAGAGGATTTGGCATTGCTGCCACCCAGGGTTAGTGGCTGTGCACTGCTGCTGTGCCACCTCACGTGGGTTTCATGTGCCTGAGGCAGCAGATTTGACAGAGCAAAAAGCCTGGCAGAGCTGAGGGCTGACACTTGCACACATTTTCTGCATTAACTCTCCTGAACTAGTGCCCTGCTACAAAAAAGTTTCATTCTGTGATGAATTCTCAGTAGCTTCTCACTCACTCTCACTTTGCACTGCAATATGCCAAAAATTGCAGCTCTTAGGTGTCACTGGTCCCAGTAATGCAGAGCTGCCAGGCAGTTCCAGGGCTGACAGTCTGTTTCCCTGTGGAGTGTGACTGCTTGTATTTCTCCAAATCACTCTGTCATTACTCTGCAGGTAATATCACATCCCCAGGGATGGGCCAGGACTAGTTGTTAGCTGAGAGAAGTTCCTGGCTTAGATTATTGCACTGTTTGCAGAATGAGCCCTGCCAGCTGGGCAGCAGCACCCAGCCAGGCCTGCTGGGCAGGAGAGCAGGGGTCGCTGAGGAGTGTTCTGGTGGCTGGGACCTCTCCCACACTCCTCTCTCTCTCTCTCCTGCTGCCAGCATCCCCGTGGATCAAGCAGCTCTCTGTCGCTATCCTCAAGCTGCGGGAATCCGGTGACCTGGACTACCTGCGTAACAAGTGGTGGGAGAGCAGCTGCCTGCACAGGAGCAGGGATCGCTGGAGCCCCCTGCAGCCCCAGGCGCTGGGCGGGCTCTTCCTCACTCTGGCCATCGGCCTGGCCCTGGGGGTGATTGCAGCTCTGGTGGAGCTCTCCAGCAAGAGCAGACACGCTGCTGCACATGCAAAGGTGGGTGATGGTTACCTTCTCCTGTCCTACTTCCTTCTTATCCTTTCTGTCCAACACAGAGAAGCTAGGCAGCAGTGCTCCACTCTGCAATTCCAATTAATTCCCACTGCAATGACCTTGCTGCTTCTCAGGAAAGCAGTGCAGATTGGGGAGTGGGAGAGGGGCAGGATGTGCAAAGTATTTAATCTTTAAAGCACTGAGATTTCACAGTGTGGGCTGTGATAGTTTCATAGCCTGAGCAGGCCAACAATAACAAAGTAATTCCCCACCCAAAGCACTAAGTAGAAGTATTTAGTGCAATTCCTGGCTGCCAAACTGCATTCCAGTATGCTGAGTGTGCACAGAGGACAGTAAAGCATCAACAGCAAGTTTATTCTCAAGTATGGCTGTTCTTAAGTCATTGGACAAGCAGGAAAACACAATGAAACTGCTCTAGTACTAGAACGTGCACCTTGGGGTTCCTGTTCTCCAGCCCCTCCAGCGGTTGGGCTCTGCACGCTGAGGAGGAAGGTGGGTTCTCTGACAGAACAACCCACCCCCTTGTTTCCTCCCCTTTTGTTTTTCAGAAATCTTGTTGCTCTGTGTTCACAGAAGAAATGTGCACTCGTCTGCGTATAAAAGAAAACACAAGACAGAGCCAGGAAACTTCAGGGAGGGCCAATCCTTAAGAATTTTTTTTTTGCTTACAAAATGGGCAGTTATTAGGTTTATACCATATATATTTTATAGGAACTACATCACTGTAGAAGGATGTTTTTCTGTAAGTCTAGAGTGTAAGTTTTCTAATTACAAACAGACATGGAGAGCACTTCTGGATTGGTGGTGGAGCTGGACACAGAAGAAATTAAATGGCTTGGAAGAGTTTAAAGTGATAAGGGATAGAGGGTAACTTAAAAATAAGGAAGGTTAACAACTTGGGTGAAATCAAGTTGAGGTGGTGGATCCATTTCTAGTGTAGAAGTTCACTGTGTAAGTACATGAAGGCCTGTAGGAGTAAGTGACTTGCAGCGGGTTCATATGGAGCCTCCGGTTCCTAATTACAGTGTGAGGCACAACAGGGAGAATAAAAGCTCTGACTGTTCTAACCACGAACCAACAACTGCTTCTGGAACGGTTTAGCTATGGATAGGCTGGACCCTTCCCTCTTCTGAGCAGCAGAAGATGCTGGTCACTGTGGAGGTCACTTCTGAGCCAGAAATGTTGCATAAACCCCAAAGGCAGGACAACCATGGAGATCATGCCAGGGAGGAACTCTGAGATGTGGGGAATGGACTTGGCCTTTGTCAGCTGCCCCAGGCAGGAGGAGTTTTGCTGTTTAGCTACAGAGGCTTCTTGGCCAAGCTGACCTGATTAAGAAGTATTTAAGAAGAAGACTGACAGCTGAAATCCAGCAATCCTAGAGCAGGAAGTTTGGTAACCACTCAATTAAAATAAAGTCCAAGTTTCCCAGGCAAGGGCGAGGTAGTGGGTCATTATTTTGCATCATTCTCTTGCTCTCAGAGAACCCAATTTGAAGTTCATGGGGAACAGCTATCTCAGCTGCATATTAAATAGTTTTCTGATTAAGCTGTTTTTCATTTCAGAGCTGGAATGACTGATGCATGCACATGCTGGTTTGTAAATTCATGGTTAAATCACTCCAATAATGTACTGCACATCTGATGGAGGAAAGAAAAGCCAATTCAGTTACCTAAATACCTTTAACTGCACTGCCTGAACAAAGAGCCTAATTCTTATCAGTCATTAAATAACTGAAGGCAACAGAAACTAACATGTCTATGACAGGAAAATAGCTGACTGTTCCTGCATAAAGCACTACATGTTCACTTGAGGATAACTTAGTAAGACTCAACTTCCAAGTAATTTAGTATAGCTGCAAAATTCCCCTCCTGCCCACCTGGTAACAAGAACAAGGAGTGAAAGCAAGAGCTTTTAACTCACAAGCTCTTCCAACTCTGTGAACTAGTGCTGCCCAGTTACCTGCTCTGTGCTCTCAGACCATGACAGCTCTATTTTAAATACAGCTTAAGCAGTGGTGGTTAGAAGGTGGATCAGTCCTTCAATGAACTAACTGCAAAAAGCACGAGACATTTTAGCTAAGTTGAAAAGCTGACATGGGAAATGCAATGTCAGCTTCACTGAGCACTTTAAAGACTATTTGGTATGTGCCATGTCATTGCTGGCAGAGTAGGCAGAGATGTATAAAAAAAGGTTTCATTGACATTTAAATATATTTCTATATGAATGTCTCACAGAACAAAAAAATAGTCTTTTCATCACAAATACTGCAGCATTAAAATAAACACTTACCAAAATAAACAATGAGTGATATACATATATATATTTGAGTGTGTATACTATAGAGTGAATCATATTGTTGCTTTTTAAGTCACAAAAGCACAATATAAATATGGAATTTCCTGTGAACTCTTTTCCCTGTTGTAATAAAAATACATTCTTTACAGTTAAAGTAAAACTAGTGCAAGTCCATTCTGCTGCTCCTGCTCCCCCCGCCGACCAGATCCACATCATTTACATGGCACTTCATACTTAAAAATGACACTGAAAATCTTCCCTCCCAGCCGGTCGGCCAGCCAGGAGTTCTTGATCACGGCCAGCTTGAGGCTGTCGCACTTCAGCGCCGCGTAGTAGTTGGTGTGGATGGCCCGGCCCATCCCCTCGATGATCACCAGGTCTGTCTGCCGCTCCCGCACCAGCGCCGCCAGCCCCGCGTCCAGGCGGCTGCAAGAGAGGGCGGGTTTGGAGCGGCCGGGCAGATGGGCCAGAGCACAGCTGAGCTGCTGAACTTGGTCAGCAGCACACGTGAGACCAAAGGAAATGAGTTTGAAGCAGTTTTAAAAGCTTCATTAAATGCATGCAGACTTGGGGTTCCCCAGAAAACACAAGCAGGTTCTGCCTCCAATAGAGAAATGAATTAAAAATAGGCAGGTTACTGACAAAATGCTTCTTATAATCAAGTGGAGCTCTTGGTCACGTACAGGATGTTATAATATCCATAACTAAGCTGCTCATGAACCTGTCAATGTGTCACTGCTGAACAGAGAGATGATAAAGAGTATGAACAACTCGTAAGGCTTGAGCAGGTTTATAGGTCTGTAAATCCAGACTAAGCAGCTCTGGATGGTTTTGTGAGTGATTCAGTTAGGAGAGGTGGCTGAGATACTCCTGAGCTCAGTCTCTGAGCATCCTGCAGCCCACGGAGACAAATCACTAACTGGAATTTGCCAACCTACCTCAGATCTAGACACGGAGAACTCGAACCTGTCTGAACCAACAGCAGCTTCTCATCCCTCAGTGCAGACCTTTATTTAAAAACAAACAAACAAAAAGCAGTAAACCAGCCACCTCGGGTGGGTCCTGCCAGTCTGGCAAGAAGCCAGATGACAATATCTAAGTAGCTTCTGTCAAGGCTTCCTTGCTGCTTGGGCTTCAGCAACAGAAACTTTCCTTGAGCAGAAGCATTAGTCAGGTATGTGTCCTCCACTGGGGATACATTGCATGTGAAATAGATCTATTTTCCTCTGTTCTTTTTAACATATAAAATGTATTATTTAGTAGCCTGAATGTTTATCAGGGAAGGCAGACTCAGGAAATACAGTTAGGGGTGTTCAAGAAAGATCTGGTTTCTCAACATTTCACCTTAATCAAAGTAAATGATCTGCCTTATCTACCTTCCAGGCTGCAGCTTGCAGTGATTGTAACAAACACATTTAAATATCAACTAAGTATGTAACAAGGACCTTGCATTCTCCTTCTATGCAATGTGTGATGGAGCCTGGTCAGGTGCTTACTGGATCACTGGGTCCATGGCTGCGATCCGCTCTGCCACAATCAGGGATTCACTGTAGGTCACGTCATTGAGGGCTGGGCCAGAGTTACAGGCCAGGATAACCTGGGGTAGGGATGGCAGAAGAGTTGTCTGATGCTGCAGTTCATGCTTGGTGACAGAGCTGCTTGTCTGTTCCAATCCCCCACCACCCAACTCCTTTGCCCAGAGAGGAGGTGCACACAGGAAGGCTGGAGGCCCAGTCCTCCTTTTCCCTCAGCTAACCAGCTACTTCAGGGCCTTGGACATTGCAAAATGTTCCAGGCCAAGTTGGATGGGGCTTGGAGCAACCTGCTCTAGTGGGAGGTGTCCCTGCCCATGCAGGGGGGTTGGAACTAGATTATCTTCAAGGTTCCTTCTAACCCAAACTATTCTGTGATTCATATGATTACAAACCCTTGCTCAGACAGAGCTCGTTTTGTTTTGCTGCCCTTCACAGCCAAGACTTGGGAGCTCAGGGGCTTGGATGATTCCCAGCTGGGATGTCAGGAGCCAGCCTGGTGAAGCAGGCTGGTATTCAGCAGACATTCCACCAGTTCCTCAGCTCTGCTACACAGTGAACTCACAATGAAAGCCACTTACCTCTGTCCCTCTCGAAAGGAGCTCTCTGACAAAAGGAAAGACTCCTAAAATTATGTCTATTCCACTGTTATCTGCGAAAATTAAGGCACATTTGTGAGGGGGACCCTCCTGAAAGAGAAAACCAAGGTGTTCAGGATGGAGCTCACAATTCATTCCAGTGAAGAGTTCCTGTTATTCAGAACTACTTGCTTTAAGGCCCCACATTTTATGCCCTCAGTGCCTGGCAGTTCTGGTTGTCCAGAGCAGCACAATTCCACAGCCCAGCACCTGACCCTTTCATTTAAAGATTATCTGCAATAATCTGCTCATACCAAACATTTTTGGCTATCATTTCCAACATGGAGATTGACACAAAGAAACAAAAGCTTTTCAATTAACCTTAATTAAACAGTAATAGAGATCACACCAGACAAAAAAAAACACAACACAGCTTTGCTAATTAAGAAGTTAATTACTTTCAGCAAGTTCTTAAATTAAGGTTGGTTTTAGGCTGGCTATTCAGATGGAGGAACAACTCAAGCACTACATTTAGTCCCAAGATTTCAAATGTATGGGTTTAGTTGTATAAAAATAAGTTCCCTGGTAAAAAAGGGATACAATATGGTTAATTTAAACAACTCTGAAGGCTGCTGGGTTCCAAGTGCTGCAAGTTTCTGAAGGAGTTTAGCTAAGAAGCTTGGTGAGTAATGAATGTCAAACTAACTCCTTTTATTTCTTTCCTTGTGGTAAGGCTGCTGGATTGTGCTATGAGGATTTATTTTGAATTGTCTGAACAGAGTTCTGTTAAATCTGTTTAACAAGCAACATGAATGAGGTGGTTTTACAGCTCACACACTTAGTTACTGAGTGGTTAGTACCAGTGGTGGTGTCCTACCTTCAGTCTCTCCAGCCATTGACTGTAGGAATCTTCCAGCCAGGGACGTTCTGTGGCACAGACAAAACCATGTTAGGTTTTCTTGTGGGCAGAAAGAGCCCTGTGCATTGCGGAAAGCAGAGTCCCTAATGTGGCAGCATTTGGGCTTAGGGTCTGAACAGTAAATGTGTTGATTTAAAGGGCTCCTGAGCTCTTAATGATGGGCCAAGCTCAGCCAGAGCAGCCTTGGAATGTCCATCATAAAGCCATGGAGCCATGCAGGTTGGCTCTGCTCTGCCTCCCCCGAGGGTGGATGGTTCTGCACCCCTCAGGACACCATTTCCTTGGCAGGATTACAACAGTTAGGAAGAACAGCACGGGCTGTGCAGACGTTCTGTCTATCTGTGTGGCTGGGACTGCTGTTCAGGGAGGGAAATTTCCACATTTAAGTTCCTTTAGAACACAAACATCCCACCAAAACTCTGTGGGCTGCGTTTCATATACCCCCAGCAAGTGCTGACGACTTCTTGCCATCTGGGCAGCAGAACTGCCCCAACAAACACGTTCACTCTCCCCTCCACTCACACTGACACAACCAACCACCACCACAGATCTCCCTATACCTTGTAGTTTTGACTTGGCTTCTTCAAATCCAAATTGTGGCTCAGATTCCAGAACGCTGTATCAGAAGAGAAATAAAGGGTGCTCAGTTAAGCTACTTTGTCTCAAATAGAATTAAAACATCACTTTAGCAGGTGAGCAGCAATTTTACTGCATTGCTTATAATGGGGAGTGTGGATAGGTCCAGTGACTGAGAAACAGATACTTTGTGCTTGAGTTTAAAACAAAAGGCTCAGATGCCCATTAAATTGGCGTTCTTATGCTAAAAAAGCTTCAGCAGTATAAAAATGTTTGCAAGCACTAGACTACAGGCAAAAAAGAGATCCTTTTGGTCTGCAGACGATCAGAAAATATAGTAATGATCTAAAATATCTGCATGATACAACAGTCCTTTACAAAGTCTAATCTGAAGATTAGCTGACAAAAGTTTTTTAATGTTTTAACTGCATAAGAAAAAAGGAATGAAAATAACCAGACATGGTTGTTGACAGGGTATAAGAAAAAAAGCTCTCCAGATGGTAACAGAAATGTATGTCGGTAAAAATCATTAGTCATACATGATAAAAGTCATCAAAAGAGAACATGCACCCTAACTCACAGCCCACTAAACAGATCCTGTGCTACCAGGGCAACTGAGGGTTGCAGAAAAAGTTTGTTTTCCATTTCAGGAACCTCTTCCCAGCCTCCCTAGAGCAGCACTAAGAGCAATGCTAGAAGCAAAGCAGCCAGGCTGGAACATTAAATGCTCTTTCACTTCATTCCAACATCCACATCTGCCAGACTCAAAGGGTGGAAATGTGAACCTTCCCACACCACAACAAGGCTTGTCAACACACAACAAAGAGTTATGGTGAAACACAAGGTTAAGATTGCTGTACTTTTTTTCTTTTAAAAAAAAGAACAATTGGATATTCTGTATTTTAAAAGGGTGCTTTTAAAATATTTAACACCTACTCTGAGACTGCTTTTGCTCCCCAGTCAAAGACATTCCCCGCAAGAAGTCCTTTCACCAGAGCAAACTGCCTCTCCTCCCAGCCTAATGAATCCAAAGATTCGATTACGCTTTGAAAACATTTTAAGGCTATGCCATTTTCTTTCTGCTTTACCTGTAAGAAAGACATGAAACATTGAATTTATAGACAAAAATTTCTTACCCATCACTGGTTGTCTTAGTCCCAAGACCACGTTCAAGCAGTCTCCTCTACGTTCATGGCCTCTAATGGACCAACAAGTTACTGTTATCAGCATGCTTAGTATCAACAAGAAAAAAAGTTTCCTGGGATTCTAACAAAAGTGCTAGGATACAATTTGTAGCCCCCAAATTACTTATTAAGAAAAGTTAGAGGTGTGATAGATCTTGAGCAGATTGGGGAACGGGAAAGCAGACACAAAAAAACCTTTCCGTTTAAATCATCAAACCCAAGGAATTCCCACAAGAAGGAAAACAATAAATGGAGAAGATTTTTTGTTTGTTTGTTTGCATCAAGACTTTCATCATCCCAGATGCTTAAAAGCTCTGGAATATTTTTCTCTGCTTCAGTCTGCAGTGGCTCAGGGTTACACAGCTGGTTAGCATAGAAATGTAAGTGATACTGGGCACCATCTTTACATTGAGATCTTTTCTTGGCAATATCTTGTCTGAATTACCAAAAAGCAAACAGAAGTAAAAGCCACCTCACAACCTTTTAATGTCTTTTTTTAGAGTGAATTGAAGAGCTGACAATGCAGCTAGGGAGAAGATAATAAACGTCAAGTGTGTTTTAAAGCTGTTTGCAACTTACGTATTTATTGGAAAGTACTTTCATAGCTACACAGCTTTAAATCTGAAAATGGTTTCTACACCATGAAGAGAATCATGAGGAGAAAAAAATAAATTTCTGCAGCCTGCCAGGCTGTAGTAGTAGCCTCAGGATAAAGAGGAATAAACTGATTGTCCTCAGAATTAAATTCTCAGGTCAGCTGTGAGGCACTCACTAATCAGAAGTGCAGCTGCTCTGTGCAGCTTCTGCAGCTCTTAACTGGAGGAAACCCCTCCTCACTGATGCAGCCAGTGACAACTTCTGACAAGACACCACATGCTCCTCAGGAGCAAGACTGACATGATCAATTCTCAGTTGTGTCAGGGAGCTGAAGCTCATCACGGCTTTGGTTGCTATTTTCTCATCAGCAGCACATGGGAGGTCAAAGGCTTGACAGCCTGTTACCCATCGCTGTTTGTCCTCAGTGGCAACTCAGCTGGGCAAAAATGCCACAAGGGACCCAGGGGCTAACATCTCCCCTGTGCCTTATACAAAGTTTTAGAGCATGGAACAAGTATCTTGAACTTACATGTTGTCCACCCTGTAAAGCAGGAACAACTTACCTTGGAATAGGGATCCGGAAAATTGAACTCGTTTAAACAGTGTTCCCTGGTATCCAAGAGACTTCTAACTGTTAGGGTACCATAGGCACTTGAAAGAGGGAGAAGGGGGAGTAAAAAGATCAGCTACTCCAAGCAGGAAAAAGGTATTTCCTCCTGTTTCCTCCATAAATCACAGCATTTTAGATTAAAAGCCTACACATGCCATGTGTGCTGAACACTGTCTCCAAGTGGTCAATCTGCTGTACAGTTTGTTTAAATACAAAGAAGGAGAATGTTCAGAGCAAAGCCAGACACTGGAATCACCATGCTACCACTTTTAATAACCATGTCACCACTTTTACCCGTAAATTTTCTGCAGAGATATCACTTTTGTGTGAAATTCCAGTATGTAAGATGGGAAAGTTCTGTGCAAAGGACCTGATGTTTTGCACATCAACTTGAACGGCCTTCAGCCTGCTCAGCTTTGTTTGCCCCCTTCATAACCTCCTTAACTTCTATTTCACTTTCAGTTAGATTTTTAGTCAGCTTCTCGTTTGCTCTGCTCACCAGGAGCAGCAAGTGATGAAAAAGGAAACTAAAGACACTTACAAAGGCTGCTGCCTGAGTGTCTGGAGCTTATTCCAGTATTTCTGCCGGAACTTCTCGGCTCTCTCGGCCGCGTCCCCGGAGTCAGGCTGGCTGGCTGCAGCGCGCTTTGCCACCTGGGAGAGACACAAGGCAAGACTGGAGTTACCAAATCAACTCTTGCTCCATCTAACTGATCTAAAGTGCAAGCTGAAAAATAACCCGTCCAGCTGCTGTACAGTTCAGTGCCTGCAGACTATCTTGTCCCTCCCACACAGCAGCTTCCAGCTTTCCTTGAGTCCAGTCAATAAAGTATAATGTCCGGGGTTAACACCTTGGCCCACAGATCTATCATTCCTACACTAGTGTTTGGTGACATTTACCCCATCCAGTGCCTCCTCAAAGCAGGTGAGCCAGTATTTTCTGGCCATGGCATCATCTGTGAGGTCAACAGTGTCTGGAACGTAGGTGGATGGGTCTTTCAGCAGTGGCAGGTTAACGAGCGGTCTCTCCAACCTGTCCATTTCAAGCATGTCAAACTAGATGAAAAACGAGAGAGATTTATTAGAACTTGCTCAGAAATTTATTAGTGACAAATTAAACCTGTACAAGGGCTACAAAAGTCCATCCATGGTTAAGACTGACAAATTTGCAACTACACTGGAGTAGAAGCCATCATAAATAATCCACTCCCCTGCAGGGATTATTTATCCATGCCCACCTATAGAGAGATGACCAAGTTTCACGTTGATAACTTAGCACAAGCCCTCTCTTTATTTTCCCTCCCTCCCCAGTACTGTTCAGTCTGCTGGGCAGTCAGGTTCAAAGCCAGGAGCACAGAGAGCTGAGCACAGGAATGTTCACATGCTGCTTTACATCTTCCTTTTACAATCCTGAGCAAGTCTCCAAAACTTCTCTTTGCACCTTGTGAAAACAATGCTTGTGACCAAGCTTCCAAGGCTAGAGATGAAGTTCATGTGAAATATGTCTAGTTACACAGCTCTGTACATAAAGTGTGCCTTGTTTCTTTTGTCTAAAATAACCTGTGCACATTTATCTTTATACAACTGTCCAGTGGCACTGCCTTTGAGAACACTGCACGGCCTAGAGACATTCAGGCTAAGCCAAGTTTCAAGCCCACACTGCAGTAAGACTTTATGTACATAAATCAAAGTGGTTGCTATAGAAAGATTGTCTTCAGCATTAACATCAATGCTGAAAAGTAGACATTTCTGAGCTATGATTGTTGCAAAGAGATTTCACTTCAAGTGAACAGAGTGAGTGTCCAGCAAGAGAAGAATCCAAAACCTCACAGTGGTTTGACTCCTGAACCACTGCCAGCATGAAAAACATCTTTTCCCAGATTAAAAGGTTGACAAACAATAAGGGATCATTGCATCTGCATAAATAGTTTTTAAAAGCTGTCATAATACATCTTGAGATTAAGAAGGATGTTATTTGGTCATACTTTTAATCCACAATTTCCTGACAATAACTACAGTTATGGCAGTGGTTAAAATTAGATATACTTTTATATAGATGCACCACCCACAGAATCCATCGTCTGCAGCTCCTAGTGGACTCGTGTTAAGGCTTGGTCTGGGAAACCATTCAGTGAGAGCTCTGCACCTCATCTCCAGGCCTAAAAACACTTAGCAACCATGGGACACAACAAAGCAACACCTGCAACTCCCCCACACCCTGCAGCAACAATAGGAAAATTCCTGAAAACTGGGAGAAGATAAATCAAAGACAGAATGATATTATTTCTCTTCTCATGCAAAGTAAGCAAATGCTGCTTAAAGACAGGGGAACATCAGATTCAAAATTCTGAAGCACTATATTTCAGCTATAGCAAAATACAGCTACTTCAGAGAAAGGGTAAGAGATGAATGTTCCCACATACACACTTAGGTGAAGAAGACAACACAGCAGCCACAACCCGCTTTTATGGGACATCAGATCAAAGATTACACAGGACAACATCACACATGACACAAGACACCATGTTAGTTACTTCTCCTGGTAAGCAGGAGTCCCAGAGGCAAGAATCAACTAGCTTGAGAATAATAATCCATTTTCAAACCCCCATTGCTAAGAGAAGGCACTTGGTTCTAGAAAAGACAAGCACATACTGTACCACTCCTTGTTCTCTGCATGGGGTAAACATCAGGTGATGTGCTCATGAGACCAGAGCTCCCAGCGTAATTCTCTCCCCAGCTGTACTGATTTGGATCTAGAAGAGAGAGAGACAGAGACACACAGAACCTGAAAATAAAACTGAAAATACTCCTGTGAGTGGGGCTAGCATTAGCATCCCTCCACAGAAGCTGCTTCACTACAAAGGCCATTTTCCTTTCTCTTTGTAAATATATATAATTTTCCCTCTAAGACCCAAAAGAAATGTTTTATCCACTCAGTGAATTACCTGGCTCTAAAGAGTTTCAACCTGAATGAGGCTTAAGACAGTTAGTTGTAAAATAATAATTTTTTTAACCCCCTTTCCCTGTCATTAAGGGCTATAACCAGCACGCCTTCATAGCACCATCACTGATCATAGAGAGAACTTCCTGTTTCTAAACCTGGATCCACTATTAACAAAATGTAATTTAAAAACCCTCAAAGCATAATGTAAGTTTCATATAAACGGTGAAGTTGCTTCTGTAATTTTTTTTTGAGAAAAAGTTTATTGAAGTTCACATGTACAACACATGCTGCAGAAGCAGTGTCTTTAATTCCTCAGTAGTTGATTCCTTGCCCATATCTATAAAATGAACATGAAAACAAATCCACATCCATTATTCTGAGATATATTTGATATTTACTAAAGCCAAGTACCACTAACAACCTCACTATCTGCTCCACTATAACTACTTTACTGACTGGCTTTCTAGTACATTAAGAAGACAAAAAAACAAAATAAAGAAGGCAGAATTCAACCAAAGCACCCTGTACCCAAAGAATGCAGGACACAAGTGTCTAATCCTTCATAAATGTCTGTGAGGCTTTTCACTCCCAAACAAACACAGTTTTGAGATGCTGGTCTTCTTCAGTACATTAACTGAATTCAGAAGCTGGCCTCTTTAATTAAAGAGGGGAAGTTCTCAGAAGCCACATCTCCTGAGTTTGATTTAGAGTTAGGACTGCAGAAATGCAGGAAAAGAGAAGAGCCAAGCTCTGCTGGCTTCTCAAAGGTGATCAGGAAAAACAGTGAGAAATGAACATGTCCCTGCCAGAATACATAAAACCAAAGCCCAGCATCTGTTTTTATTAGTGCCAAATGTATTTATTTAGGCAACAACTTACATGCAGCCTCTTAAGAGAAACTTGGACATTACACTGACATTTCAGAACACAGCATATACAGAACATAGCAGGGCTGTACTTACTGTCTTGTTCAGCTCCTTTTAAAAATGCCCCAATGGCTCCCAGGTAGCCTTCATGTCTCAGGAACAATGCCTGAACCTCTCCCTGCCACAATATGAAACATTGCAATTGGATGGTCCCTGATGGCTAACAGGTACTTACTTCTTTGTCACTAGTTTTACACTTAATTTAATAGAAACAACTAGAAGATGGTAATATTAATTTGTGCTACATTTTAACACATTCAGTAACTTTAATGGTGCTTCTGAAACACAGCTTCAGGAGAAACTGCTTACACACATCATTCCACACTTATTAAACAGCTGGGGGAAAAAAAACACATGCAGAAGTGTTGTGTGCTCTGAGCCTGCACACCCCCAGAGCAGAGGGAAGCCAGTGCCCTCACTAGAAAAGACCACTGCATCATTCCATGAATATTCAACTCCTCTTGCTTGAACAGGCTGGAAACACAAGGTCATCTGATTTCTAGGTCATCAACCTAAGTGTGTGCCACTGTGCACCCAACCCGTAAGAGACATTGCTTGTTATTTCAAGCATTGCTGTCCAACATTCAACAACTTACAGACACTGTATGTTGTCCATGGGCAAGCATATTCCCCATCAAATTCCTTAGTTTAATTGTCAAGATAATGCATGAATACTAGAGAGAAAAAAGAAAGCTCCCCCCCCATCCCAGCAGCAGGGGCCCTTGGCTCTCCTGGGCAAGGCTGGGTGAGTTGCTGCCTTCCCTGAAGGAAAATCAGCTCTGTCTGAAGCAGGGCCAGTAAGGAGGGTCAGCACTCAGGCATGCTGCAGGGAAAGATCAGCTACACTGCAGGGCAAGATTTGGGTCTGAATCACTGATCAAGCTATCCTTTGAAGGATCTCATCTGTAGTTTTGCAATACCATTCTTGAAACCCAACAAAGTTGTACAGAAAGGGACTGCTATGGTGAGGAAAAAGGGAAAAAACAAGCAACCAGCAGCATCCAGGAGTCACTTGCCTGAAGAACTGAGATGAGAAAAAAACGGTGTCATATTCTAAAAAGCTGTACAAGTGCAGGAGCCAATGCACCTGTAACAGCCATGAAGGCAGCCTGTTGACTTGGCCACTTTTCTAGTGAAAAAGTCTGCAGTATCTTCCAAAGCTTCAAAACCTTTCAAGAGCTACAGCTTGGCTGTTTCTTTGTGGTTTTGTTTTGTTTTTTTTTTCTAATGACAAACAAAACAACAACAAAAAACAAACCCTCAGTGATAATAGCTGCTAACTATCTCAGCAGAACAATCCCACACTGCACAGCCTAGGGGTGAGAAGAAATAGATGCAAGTCAGCAAGAGGAATTGAATAACAATGGTAGCTATCTAAGCAAGTAGTGAAAAACTCATTACTTGGCAGCTACAAGACAGACTGTCAATCAAAAAATAGTAAGAGAGAGAGAGAGAAAGAGAGGCCAGACAGAACTCCCACGCAAATCACATTCATTTTACCCCTCCCACAACAGATCTTTATAATCCTGCCTTGCCTATCTGACCAGCAGCCCTCTAGGCTTACTTTGTGTGCAAATTCATTTATTAAAGTCTCCCAAAAACCTAGAAAGATAACTAAGCACGTGACTTTGCTATCAGGAAAATCTCTATTTTCATTACCTTGGAGAAGAAGTTGATGCTATAGGTTATGGTACGCATGGTAACAGGGTGGCCCCGGATAAAGAATCCTCCAAAATATATTTTATCCAAATTATGGAGCTTGGCATAGAGGCAGGCAAGCTGACCAATATCATTGCTGATCATGTGCAGTAAACTCTTTGCCATATCTTCTTTGGAAAATTCTTAAAGGAAAGAAATGGTAAAAGCAAATCAAACACAAAGAACGCTCAGCTGGGCTGTACTTTTCTAACAGGCTACAGCTGGAGAAACAATAACCAGAGTTTGACCAGTCTCTTCATGTGTGTAGAAGAAAGGTGTGTGTCCTTGCCAAAAATCTTTTACAAAAAAAACGTACTTCAGACAAGGAGGAGTGTATATTGGACTGAAGACACCATGAAAAAAACACTAAGTCTGTGAAATACTGCTTGAAAGAAATCTAGTGGAAAGGGCAACAGTAAATGGCAAAAGCTCCATTTCGTCTCTCTAAGAACCACAGATGATGGTTCCTCCATCCATCATGACCTGAGGTGCACTGCAAGCCTTTTATGATAATACTGCAAATAAAATTGCAAATTATAGTAAATCACTGCCACTGCCATAGGTCCTTTTCTGGACCAAGAAAGCCACAGATACTTCCCACAGGAATGAATTAATATTGGTCAAACTAGACAGGTATTTTTGTTGTTCATCTGGACTTAGGTGACCCCAAACTGAAGATGTGAATGCCTGCTTGTCAGGCCAGCACTATGTAATGCTTTTAATCAATAACGTATTTTGTGTGTAGGCAAGATCATGGAAAGGACTGGTGGGTAATTTCCCAGCTCTTTTAACAAATTTTGGGTAGACCTTTTGTACTCCCATACCTTTATCTGCTGTGGTGGACTTCCCAAAGCTGCTGGCGATCAGGTTCCCGCTCAGCCCCAGGGTCTGGCAGGCACCTCCATACACATCCTTCACCAGCATGTCTACATTCGTGTGCTGCCCCTTGGAAGCCAGTTGCAGCAACTCATCAAATTTCTGAGGATGAGAAGCAGAGTTACTCAACCTTCCCAGGAGAGCCAGAGAACCTTGTCCATAAATCCACAGCTCTGCAGCATCTTTACTGACCAAAACCAGGGGGTTGTTTGGTCTTAGAATCAACCCTACCAGCAAAAGATACATTATTTCTAATTACAGGGACTTGTCCAGAGTCCGTATCTTATCAGACAGGCTCATCTTAAGTGAAGGTTCTTTAATGATGAAAAGCACAACCCTCCTGTTATCTGCAGTGATCTGCAAATAGTTTGTTCAGTTTCCCCTGAAAACTAGAGATGGATCAGCACATAAAATGGCCAGAAGCCTCATTGATCTCTTATCTTGAAATGAAGTCAGAAGCACAGTTACCAAAAGCAGACACAATTATGTCTTCTTGAGGCACAAGGAAAAAAAAGTCTAAAAACCAGAAGACTAAGACTGCCTTTATTGTTACAGAAATGCATTAATGCCCCTGCAATGAAACTTGCACACACTCTGAGTTAACCCAACACTTAATTGATAGGTCTGTTTGCCCTGTTTCTTCTACAAAATCAGAGATAATTAGGAGCAGGCATTGTCATGTTCTAAGATTTCTTTTTTAAAAGCATCAAACAAGATACGGCAAGTATGGGTCTTCCCTTCGACATTTTCTGATTTGGTGTATGTGTAACTCCAGCTTTTTCCACACTGCTGACATTTAGGGACATCTATTTCAGCTACATGGATCTCTGAGGAAGGGAAAACCAGCACGATTCAAGAGCTGTGTCAGGCAAAGCAGCACTAAATCAGGTCTTATTCTGGCACATTACCAACCTGGGGTTCAGCTGACGAACCCCTGAAACTGTGATGTGTGACAGGGAGAGTTAGAATTCTTGCTCTTCACTCCCAGAGAATTCCTTCTCTCTCCTCCCAGACATTTTGCACTAATTGGGCATTTTCAGCTCTGCTCCTGTAGATAATGTTGCAGGAACTGGGCGGGCATTTCATGTTTAGACAAAGGGCAGAAGATTAACAGGACATTTTGAGGAGGCTCTTTTCTACACTATAGAAATTACTTGTCCTTGTTGACAAACTTGCCACCTATGGGCATCTTACAATTTTTGTCCCTATATTCTACTAGTATCTTTTTGCATTTAAAGTTTCCTTTTATGCACCAGAAGCCTCCAAACTTTGAACACAAATCAAGGACTCAGCCTTGTTATCTAATAAGCACCTAATGGAGAATTTTTAAATGAAAATTAAGATCCTGAGCCTGTTCTTTTCTCTAAACCTGCCCAAGAGGCAGACATAATTTTTTTCATCTTCTAGTACACTAATGTTGGACTTCTGGTTTCCCAGACAAACACTACCTAAAAAGAATTATTTCTCCCCATTCCAAGAGTCTGGCATTGCAACATTTCAAGATTCCTCTTACCATCTCCCATCCCACAGCCTTTAAAACTGACACACTGATACCTTTGTTTTTGTCAGCAATGCTCCAAGACCCCAGAAGGTTCCACCTCCAATTGAACTCCCTCCAATCCATTCAAATTTGTCTTCTGTTTCTACCTGTCAATAAAACATGGAAGATCTGTCAAGAAGGTCCTAGTTTTTTTTTTAACAGTTGTTTTTAACAGTAAAATTACTGTAGGTGCAACTATTTAATTCCATAAATATGAGATGAGACGTTCTCCAGAGGTACATGTTCCACATACTTAAACCACAAGCAGTTTCTGAAATCTTTGTGTTTAATTCTTGGTCAATAATCCTAAATACAGATACTAAATTTGGTCCCCCCACAATGTTCCAAAACAAACAAGCAAACAAATATTAAAAATCACTCTCATCTTGGCAGCCTTTGTCTTCATAGGTTAATACAACTTCTCTAAACACCAAATTAAATGTGATTCAAAAGAAACTATGGTAGTCAATGGAAAAGCATTCATAACTCTGGAAGAAATGGAAATTAAAGAAAATTTACTTTCTAAATTTTGCATTACCCAAGAAGAAACAACTCCAAACCTGAAACAGTAAGATGTTCTAGATCACTTTTATCATATTCCGCAGTAACACATTTTAGCAAGCACTTACCTTAACTATAGACACACCAGAGCCAATATTCACCAGCAAATAAGGGAAAATATTTGGGTGGTTCATCTGAAAGCGAAACTCTGTGTCTGAATCTTTCTGGTATGCAAACACTTCATGGGGTATGTTCCTCAGCACAAAGTTGCACCCTTTAATTAGGCAAGTCATTACATCTTCTTTATCTACTCTGAGGGGAAGGGGGAGAAAAAAAAACCTTTACACAAACTTCTCAGTCCTATTGATAAGCAAGTATATTTTAAGAACAATAGCTACACACAGGAGATAGTGACACACCCCACAGAAGCCCAGATCATATCCAGATCATCCAAACATAGATTCTGATGTTCATCTTCCGTGCCAGAACACACAGTCTGGTCAGACTGGAGTCACACAGTAACTTTAATCTCACATTAATTGTGCTGTCATTAAAAATAATCCTGCTCCCGTTTGCTTGTTTTCAGTGCTGCTTTGGTGCTCTAGTGCTAGAACAAGCACCTGTGAAACAAAGGTCAGGACACTTATCTGGAAATTAACCTAATAAAACAATTTTCTAACACAGAATAATTTTGTATTGCTTTTCCCCTTCTTTCCCAGTCAAGGATAAACAGTCCCCCTCAACATTTCAGTACTTGTTCATGACAAATTGAAGTGATGGTGAGGAGCCTGCTACTGGGATTACCAAAGAGGGAAAAAAGACTTCTCACAAGAATCAGAGGATGTGCAACAGCACAAATCCTGAGTGTGGGGTCTGGGAACATGACACACGGTATAGGTAAGGTTAGGGATGCAGTCGAGTCAGCTAACACTGACATCTCTAAACTTCTGTATCTTATGTATTATTACTGTAAATATCTTAAATGAAATATGCCCAATTTCTCACATGAGCTATCACAAGCCTTGTTAAAAACACATGAACAAAGCACAAATATGTATCTCTCAATTAGTGCAGAATGCCTTATGTTTGCCAGGATGCAGAAGGTGCTGCTTTTTGGGGCCTGTGGACCAATTAAGTATGTCATGACCTAATAGGAATCAAAGAAACAAAAACCAGGTGTACCACATGAGAAAGGAGAGGAACTGCCTCCTTGTCTTGACTAATTGATACTTAAGAGACAGCCAGTAAGGTGCTGCTGTAGGCTAGTTTGAAAAAAAAGTTAACAGAATCTTATCTATCAGGAGAAGAAGGTAATTTGGAAAAGTAGTATAAAAGAAGGTGAAAGCAGTACCTCAGAGAATGAAGAATGTGATATATAGGATTGCTGTGTGAGGAGTGTCTGGAAGGTCTCTGCAAGAACATCAGGTAAGGTTTTATGTTGGTGTAAGTTGATGGTATTTTTAATCTTTACTTGCTGCAGCTTTTCAGCACATGGTGTTTGATAAAGATGTTTGAATGGTAAATTAATGAGACTTCCCTGTAGTTCCCCAGAAGCCCACAACTTAAAAATGGGATAGATGCAAGTTAGAAACTTCACAGAAAAAAGCTGTGATAATACCCTGCATTCCACTGTTTGTTGCTCTTCTCCTGAACCTTGTGCTCTTGTCTGCTGGCTCTATTCCTGCACCTCTACTGTGTCAGTTCATGATACAGTTATCTTTTTGCAACTTCTGTCCTCTAACAAGTCAATTCAGCTTGGTCTGACCAGGGCTTTTGATACCAGATGGGTAAAATGTAAAGTTAGCCTACTGAAACTTCATCAAAGAAGAAATACACTTCTATAAGTTTGAACAGCTATACTTACTTCAACCCCAATTTCTTCTCAATAAGATCTTTGAATTTATAGGCACCACCACCTGTGGCTTTGATGACTTTTGTCTCTGTGTTGACGAGATGGTCTTTGATGAAATCTAGGCAGGTTTCAATGTAGATATTTTCAAATTTAATGAAGTGAAGTCGTGCTGTAATCTCCTCCTGGACGGATATTTCGTACAAAGGTTCATTTTCTATGTCCTTTAAAAGAGAAAAATTTCTTACAGTTCACTCAAAATCCTTCCTTGAAAAACAAGGTTGTATGCTAAATTAGTGAACATCAATACCTGTGCTTCCTTTGCCTTGAACTGTGTTAATGCTATTAAAAATATAACTTCTCAAACTATTTTTAAAGAACATAGTTCCAACAGATTTGAATTCTCCTTAAACTAAGAATATAATAAACCCTCTCATGTATTAGACATGCATTACAGAAGGCAATACTTGAACTATAAGAAAATTCAAGATAGAGTTTTATATAGAACATGTTACTTAATGGGTTTCAGATTAAATTTCTACTCTCCAATGAGAAGCCAGCTCAGTACTTTACTCCTTCGAGTCAATCACATGCAACTAATTAATGATACAATTCCCACCTTTCCAGAATGATCAAAGGATCTCACTCTTGCCACTTTGTGCTGCACAGTTGAATAATAAGCCAACTTGGTTAATGAACCACCTGTTAATAAGAATTTAACAAGCAATGATTAATACCTCACAGCAAACCATGTAACTTATGCTTATGTATGTTTTAGCTAAGAGCTCTTGGCTTTTAAAATCTCCTCTGATGAAGCCAGATATAATTAAGCTAAATGCATAATGCAGCGAGTCTAGAAACTGATTTGGCACAATTCACTCCAAAGTGAACCCATCACTGCTGATGGGAAAAGCTCCACAAGTTAAGCTTCCACACAAGTGATGTGGGGATGGCTGAAGATGAGCAGGAATAAGTGGAAGTTCTTAACTGGTTAGCTCTTATTTATCTTACTTGAAAACTCTCTAAAATCCTTTTTTGAAGGTTTCTATATAAGCAAGTTTACCACCATTGAGCAATGTGTGCCATATGCACAATCAAAAAGTGCTCCTTCAGCAACACTCATTCTTAACCTGCTTCCAAGGACAAGCTACAGATTCATAGCTGGTTAGAAAATGACGTCAAATACTGCATAACTATTTTGCAAGAATATTTCTGGCTTTGGGTTAAAAGACACTTGCAACGATATTATGACCAATTATTGGGTTAAAATTAAAGCCCCAATAGTAAATAAACCTGGTAATGACAGATCATATCCTAATGGCTAAATTCAGTGGGCTTACACTCTGGTGCCTAAAAATCATGTGAAATCAAGAAGTGCAGCATGAGTAAGTGAAGGCTTATACTTTTGCCTTCATAATGGAACTCTAATTTCTTCCATAGTGAGTAAATAAACAGGAACATTCTTGCAACCTGTAGAAGAAAAATGTGGGTTTCTCCTGCAAAAATCTAGCAAGGTCAATTTGGAGTGATCACTGACAGACAGTAACAAAAGCAATAAAGCTTTCCTGACCTCAGACCTTACTTCAGTGTACTACCCAATGCTTTGAAGTTTCCAGCAAACAAAATCCAAACTGTTCTGCTAGCTCCCTGCTTAAAGATGAGGTTTTTCTTAGATTTTGTTGTTGTTTTAAAAAAACTAAACCTGGTAGTTCTGTGCTGTGAGGAAAAACTTCCAAACCTCTAAGTAGAGGAGTTGTGAAGCTTGTGTTGGAATGTCTTACTGCTTGTGCAACACTGACAGATACAGGTTCTTCAGCAATTAATCACCAGATAAACTGTATCTAAAGCTATGCTTTATACATTTTCCCATTCCTCTCCTTGTTTTTAAAGACTTAAATCCATTCATAACACCAGCTGAGACACGTGGGATTAGTTATAAAGCCTAGTTACAACTCTAATTCCACTCTGACCCACAGAAAGGACCAACTCCAGCTGTTATTTTAACAGGTGTGAAACGAGTAGTTCTGAAGGAGTTAAGTGACCTGGTGATGTGACACGATGACATGTTATGGTGAATATATTCTCTCCAGTGCAGTTGGTCTGTGTTAACCAGAGGATTAAGTGAGGTCTGCACCAGTACCACACAGTGCTGGGGCTGAAAAACACTTTTCTGGCTTCCCTACCAAACAGCTCCCCTGAACTAGTAACTCCACAACACCAGCAGAACGTGTGAAGTGGCGTTTTTGGTTGTGCAGACCCCCAGGGAATGCAAACTAATCTCTTCACAGGTGAAACTATTGTTACCCGGCTGAGCGGCCCCCACACCCACACGATTCCCCGCGCGGCGCTCAGGTGCAAGTCCATTTCTGTGTCTGTCGCAGGCTGCTGGACGCGCTCGGGCTTGCCACAGGGTGCTCCTGGGGGTGCCTGAGGAGCAGACGCTGCCGCCCCCCGCC
>NW_009954555.1:4787572-4806681 GCF_000747805.2 Chaetura pelagica
GTGAGCCCCTTCCCCTGTGCGGCGTTGATCTGAGCTGAGGCGGCTGCCTCACCTGCAGGCAGGTGTGGAGCAGCTGCTCCTGTCCTGAGAGAAAAGCCTAAATTACCCGCGTCTCAGGCTGTTTTCTGACTCGGCTACAAGCCACAGGAACGTCACACGTAACAAAATACTGCCTGGGCAGAGCTTACGTGTTAATAAGAATTATTTTTCTGGAGTTCACGCTTGATGTGTCCTTACTTGACAAGTCTCCTTGGCTCTAAATTTCCAGAGAGTTGTTGTGGTTAGGCATGCCTCTGTTTTGTCTTGGGTTGAGAGAACTAGGACTTAGTTTTGAAGCTTTGTGTTCTCTGCTGGGGAAAACACTGCAGGGCTTTCAAATGGACACAGAACTGGTGAAACTGTTAAATACCAATTCTGAGTATCTTTTACTGAAATCTTTGTCTCATGCCCTTTAACCCCTGGAGCAACAGGGAAGCCAGCCATATGAACTAATCAAAGAATTGACTTGCTGATTTATTAAGTAGATTTTTATTTATTTTTGCACTGTTAAAAAGTTTCTGCAGCTTATGAAGTTCAAGGTAATTTCTGGCACAGATTTTACAGTTGGTGCAGCTCACACATGTCATAGCATCCTCTAAGGACAGTAATGAACTCACATTCTCCCCTGGTGGTAGGGTACCAAAGAGTAAATACAATTTGTACATTTGCCTTTCATGAAAGACTTCTATAAATATTTACCATAAAATCAACAACACAGCTGTAACTTCCTATCCTATAAGGATATAAAAATGAGCTTTTGCCTTTATAAAAGGCATACATATCCTGAACCTCACAGTACTCTGTGAGCAAGACATCCCGAGGAATTTCCTCTACGCAGTTTGAGTTATGGTTTAACCATTTTCAGAGCATGCTCAGTACAACCTACAAATATTATAGAGCCCAGTATGGCACCCCTAGGAAAGCCAGCTTTTCAAATGTGTCCAGTCAGACTAGCTGCTCCACTTGAGGCACCTTGAGCCCCCAAGCCTGCAGCTGCAGCCAGGCAGTGCAGGTGTGGATAGCTTGGGACACTTGGGAGTCTCCAGTGGGGCGGATCAGAGGAAAGAGCTCCTCCTGAATGGACACTTTTGAAAATGCTAGCCCAAACATCTTAGAAGTTACTGCTTTCTCAAAAGATATACATATGCAACCTCACTAAGGTTAAGAACAGTCAGTGTTCCTCTCTGAACAACTCCTCTCAGTCCTCCTGGCAGGAGGATTACATCTCACATTCTTTTAGAATAACTTATTCTCCACGTGGTGGGATCATTTCAGTCCTTCTGGGAGAAGGGATGCAAACATCCGAGCATAGTAATGCTCTGCAAAAGAAAAACATTCTTCCCTACTTATGAGAGGAGTGGGGGGGACTTGTATAGCAAGTCACAATCTCCTCTGGAATACAAGCAAATGTCCAGGAAACACAAAAGTGTACTCTCGGCCTACCAAGGCCTCCAGAGGCTGCAGGATGGTTTCGGTGCTGCTTGTTTTGCAGAGGGCTGGTGGGTGGAAGTAGGTAGAGAAGAAGAACCAGAGTCCTTAGGCACTGCTTGTGACCTCTGGAAATGGCGGATCAGCTTCATCCGGGTTTCTGTGTTGGCTGAATGGAGAGACAGAAATTGCAGAGCTTCCTTGAGGCACCAGGCATACCCTTCACAATAATCCTGCTGTAGGTTTTTGGCAGAGGCTGCAAAAGCTGCAAGGGCAGAAGAGAGAGAAGTGTTACACAGGGAGGCTCAGGCTGGAGTTTTGCCTAAAAGGGCAGCAAACGTGATGGGGGGGTGTACTCACCTCGGCTGTATTTCAGGTAGCTGACAGTCATCTCCAGGATGTCAGCTTTCTCTAGCTTGGAGTTGGGCTGGTGTCTCTGAAATTCCTTCTCCAGCAGCAGTTTCAGCTGCTCGATGCTGCTGTTAATCCGGTCGCGGCGCAGTTTTTCTACGATAGGTTTCCTGAGCTGTAACACAAAATGGGAAGGGGACAGTTAGCATTGAGGCTTTTCCATTCCCCTCTCCATATAACCTGTTGCTTAAGGATTTCAGCCCTTCTCAGCCCTTTACCCTTGTGATCAGAGACAGCAGATACTTACTCTGTTCTTCTCTTTGGGCGTTAGAATTTGCAGGGAGAGGGTGCTGGGTGCCATTATCCCAAGTGCTGGTTTAAGCTCGGAGCTTGCTGGTGAGCGGGTGGGGAAGGGAGCTGGGAGTCCCTCTATTTATACGAAGTGGCTGCATACAAATGTATGGGTCCTAAGCGACTTGGAATTTCCCACAGTCGATAGCCAATCCTTGCGTGCCCTGGGACAATAGAGAAAGCATCTATTACAGCATGGCAAATTGACTGTGAATTGCCTGGGGATAATACCCTGCTCCCAAAGGAGCAGGTGGACTGGGGAGTGTGTGACACAATAGGGCTTGGCGTTACGGAGCTGGGGGAAGAACGTGGGAAAGCTTTGCCGTCATTATAATCCAACTTCTGCCTGATGTTTGGAACGTCAACATCTCAATGTGCTGCGTTTTCCCAGGCTGTGGTGAAATTAAGCACAGAAGACTGATCCAGGGAGAGATAATGCTCTGTGCCCACGACCAGAAGGGAGGTTGAAAAGGAAAAGATGCAGAATTAGAGGGACTAAACCCTTTCATTGACATTAAACCGTGCTTAGATGAATACAGTACCAGATAATTTTTGGGCAACTAAGGACTAAAATTGAGGGAAGAACCTTTAGAACAAGTTGTAGCAAATAGTTAGCTTGAAATATTTTCCTCTCTATTGTTGAAACACTTGAGGTCCCTCTAAATTATGTTCAGAGCTCTTCCTTGCTTTTGTTTGGGTAATCTGGGCTTTTCTGTGGCAGCCTGTGACATGTAATGATTATGATGCCTTTCCTAAACATGTCCTATTTAATTTCATGCTATTTTGCAAATGCATCCCTGTTCCCTTGGTCCTGACTCTCCACATAAGGCTCCTAAATATATTTTTCCCTTTGCAGACATTTGAGATACAGTGAAAAGCCAGTTCTTGTATATTACTTAGCTTGTGTTATCTCCCTTGCAGAATGCAAATACAGAGTTTAGGATATCCTGTGGCTCTTGTTCAGTCTTGGGTTTTCTCAGTATGTGCCATGTGTACTGCAATGAACACAGATAAGGAAGTGGAAAGAGCCAGATAGAATTCACGATTAAAACTGCCTTTTTTTTCAGGCTATTTCAGGTTGCAGTCTCAGATCTGCTGCCCCCAATGCAGAGTTCAATGCATAGCGAGTCTCAGCTAAGATCTGTCAGACAGGCCTCATATTGACAAATTCCCAGTTATGCTTGATTGCATGTCGGTTTCAGCTGCAGTATGTGGAGCTCTGCAGGTTTAAGGGGAGTCATGCATGGGCATAATGTTTTTTTCTCTAATCTATCTTCCATACTCAGAGGCTAGAACAGGGAGTAAGCCTAGATTGTTGTGAACGTGCTAGCAGATTTGGGCTCTTATTTTTTGAATACCTGGTTCTTACCACAATATTCATCAAAACCCTACCTATATGCTGTGTCTGCCTTTTGACACCAGAATGGAAACCTTTCATTTCATTGTCAGCTGCAGTCAGCCTGTTTCACCTGCCCTCAGGATCCCCCTCAATAGGCCAGGGTCAAAACCTGTGTCATGGGTACAGAGTTAGCAGTGTTTTCCAGAACAGACAGAGTTGTTGCATAAAAGGATATGATCCTGCAAAAGGTGATTCTGTAACTCGGTATTAACCCCAAGCTTAGAAAGCCCCTGTTAATGTCCTGGCTTCTCATGGCAGTGGTTTTCATAGGTCAGCCATTCTGCCCTCCTCCCTTTCCAGCCAAAGACATTCTACATTGAGATGGATCAATTAGGGTGTAATAATTTTAATTGTTGATGGTTGTAAAAAATCTATAACTGAACAGGGAATATAGTTCCCTGAATTATTTTGTCAGCTGGTCACAAGCAGTATTACTTGCAGCCAAGGTGATCCCTGCCTACATGTACCTGTGCAGTTAAGGAGATTGAAGTCAAGCCCAGGCTTTGTGCATCCCTTGGGTCACATGACAAGGAATGGACAGCAGGTCCTGCCATGCTCCGTATGGGCAGGAATGTGTTTACAGCAGCAGCAGGCACAGGGAGATGGGAGGGAAGCTTTGACCCAATTTTCGGTTCTGGAAATATGAAATGAGTGGTTTTAAATAATGCCATCCTATCCTCAGCACAATGCCCCTGGACTCCAAAGGGCTAAACCAACTCCCACTGATTAAAGCATTATCCCTTCCTTTAAATGCTGGGCAGATGGTGCAGCAGGCGTTAGCTTTCTTCCCGGGACCCACAGAGGCACACTTCTTTTGTTGACAGTTTAACACTCTGAATGGGGTAATGTGGGAAATCCTCGGAGCTGCGGACTCGCACCATCTGATGTGAATGGTGAACCAGGCACGCTGCCTTGCAGCCAGCACACAAAACAGCAGCCCTCTGGGCTCACAAGCTCCCAGCTTCTCTCCCCCTCTCTCTGACAGTTGAAAATATAGCAGTTGCCTGCTTCACCTACCCTCTGTATGCTCTTAATGAATAAGAGAATCAAATATCTTCCTCCCCAATCAGCTTGGTTTGATTTTTAAGGCCTGAAAACTTAATGGAAACACTAATAATAAATAGCCTACACTCTGGCTGTCCCTAGCATCTATTAATTATGAAACTGGGGGCAGTATGCACTTTCTGCAAGGATTTCCCGAAGGGAAAAAAAAAATCTTGTTCTGTAGACAATCCAGTTGCTCTTTTTTAAGAGTCTGTAACTAGTTTGCTTAATTTGGGCTGTTTTAAAGTTCAGCTTTTAGTGCAGTAGTCTGTCCTACTAAACATGTTTCTGATCCACATCCTTGTCACTGTCCTTCATATCTGTGAGAGGAGTTTGTGCCTCTCTCTGACTGTCACTGCAGAGCCAGAATGAAAGATTGATTGTTTTAGGCTCAGAAACAGGGGGTTCCCTGTTTTTGTAATGACAGATTAAAAGAAACAAACCCCCCCAATTACTGCTGTGACACAATAATTCCATTATTTGGAGGATGGTGTAAAATCTAGACCTGCTTCTGAGATACGACAGTTATGCTGCAGAACATGTGCTTTGCTTGCTTAGTGGCCTTGTTCTTCTGTGAACTACATCACAGTCAAGATTGGCACCATG
Organism: Chaetura pelagica; assembly: GCF_000747805.2. Taxonomy (NCBI): domain Eukaryota; kingdom Metazoa; phylum Chordata; class Aves; order Apodiformes; family Apodidae; genus Chaetura; species Chaetura pelagica. The sequence goes on from NW_009954555.1 coordinate 4,792,791, forward strand.
AAGATGCAGTCTTCAAAATCACACATGAAAACAGGAAGGTGTTTCCAGGCTAACTTGTTATAGAATATTGCAGAGTGTAAGGAGAAACAGAAGTTTGCAAACAATGGCAGAGTGTTGGTGGTATTCAGCCTGGAAAAGAGAATGCTCAGAGGGGATCTTCCAGTGCCTGAAAAGGCTACAGGAAAGCTGAGGGGAGGGCCTTTTCCCCAAAGAGGCTTGTGATAGGACAAGGGGTAATGGTTTTAAATTGAAAGAGAGGAGATTTAGGATAAAAATCAGGAAGAAATTCTTCACCATGAGGGTAGTAAGGTGCTGGAATATGCTGCCTAGGGAGGTTATGGATGCCTCCTCCCTGGAGGTGTTCAAGGGCAGGTTGGATAAGGCTTTTCGCAGCCTGGTCTAGTGTGAAGTGACCCTGCTCGTGGCAAGGAGGCTGGAACCTGAAGATCTTTAATTTCCCTTCCAACCTTAACCATTCTGAATTGTCTATTCTTACAGACCTAATGTTTGAGGCAGGAAATCTAGCTTCTTCTAAGGCCAGAAACATTGTGTAGATGCTGCTTCTCATTTTACCCTGAGCTACAGTTGCAATCTGTGTGCATTGAGTTGAGGAACAGGACAGGAGAATCCAGGAGAGGTAACAACCAACCCCAAGGCTGTCATCAGTAGGTTGTGTTCATTATAGTTTAGAAATCAGACCTGCTGCAGGACTGCTAGCCTAGGAAATTGGTACTGGACCATGGAGCTTTCTGCTTTTGATTTGTAGGTGATGATTTCAGCTCACGTGCAGACTTACTACACGTGCTGTTTTCACAAAAGATGCTAATACTTGTAGTACCAATGGGCAGCTTTCCTATCCCATCTGATACTTAGCTTTCTGTGGAGGAGAAGACAGTGTATGGCAATGTAGGAACAGGCTTGCAGGAAGATGGACTATGAGAGAAGAGTACAGAAAACCAGGATTTCATTGTTTGATATAGGTCTCAAAATCAGTGCTTCTCTACATCTGGGGCTCTACTTACAGTACACAACTCGACAGCATAAAGCTTTCTTTTCTATACCATTTTTAGAGCATTTTTATTTTAGACCATTTCCTACAGTCATGTCAGTCTGTCTCACAAATGCTATTGATGGTGTTTTTTAAAGAAATAATTACGATTATTTTTTTTCTGTGCCTTCCTTAAATGATTTAAAATCTTTCTGACAGCCCCTCTCGAGACACCTATTTGGTGTCAAAGAGCATAAGGTTCCCAAGTTTTAAAAGGGCACTTGCATAATACTGATCGATCAATGTGCTTCTTGGGAAAATAGCTCTCCAGATGGTCTATCGGGACAGGAATTGCTGGTCATCACAATGCAGAGCCAAAAAGCGTCACTAATGTGGGCTGTTGTGAGGCACGCTTCCTTTGTGGTCCCTTTGAATGTCATAAATAGGGAAGAAAGTGTGGGAAACTCTGAGAAACTCAAGCCCACACTCTGAGGTTAATAGGGGCTTTTTCAAGAGAGTATTCCTGGGCTGTGGGATCAGCATGATAAACAACATCTTCCCTAAGGGCGGGAATGTGTTAGAGCAGGGGAGAATCACCCCAGGGGACAGAGGAGCAGTAAGAAGCTTTGCGTTCAGTTATTTTATGTGATAATAATTAATAAATTGTAAACATAACCTTTCCTGTGGTAAGACTGTTGAAATGGGCGGTCTGCCTTTAAGTAATTGGTGAACTGAAGCCCAGAGGGGCAAGGCTTTGGCTAGTGAAAAGCAGAAGCAGTGTCCTTGCACCAGTCATAGATCTGACCCACTGGAGAGGCTTTCTGGTGGCGTTTGGTTTCTTCCCCCTGCCCAGAAAGAAGGTGTTTACTCTTCCAGTCCCTTACACCACTCTGCAAACAGCAGGTCTGAATCTCATGTGTGGTAACAGCGAGGCATGCTCAGCTCACCCACTGTAGCCAGAGTAATGCAGTGCAGCCTCAGTGAACATGAGAATCAGACTATGTGGTTTGAATGACAGTAGCCATGTGGCTCCAGATTTATGCCGCTATGGGTGGCAGGAGTTTTGGGTGGAGAAGTTTGTGATTTCACATGAGTTTTGCACAGTTGTCATTTGTACGGCCTGTTTCTGTGTTAGCCTACAGCTAGAGAAACTGGGTTCAAATCCAACAGTCTTCAGTTTGTGCAGCTCTTCTTTGGTTTCCTTTTCTGTTTTCCATTTATGCTGTAATGATGCTGCCAACTGTGACATCCACAGTGTGGTTTACTTGGATGTTAACACATTAGCTGCAGAAGTTACTGTCCACATAATAGCAGCTGCCTTCTCTGTGCTGTGTGTGACTATTCCCAGTCCCTGTGGTGTCTAGTCAGGTTGTGGTGTGCTTTGGGGCATATTGCATTTTGACTGAGTCTGAACTCCCCCAAACAGCCTTAATTAGACTTGATTTAAAAATGCATAGGCATGGATGAACAGCTTGAATTTTCCTGGGATTTCGAAGGTTATACTAATTGACAAAGACAAGTTGAGCACAGCAAGGTGAAGTGGCTTTTTCAAGATCACTAAGCAACCAGAAAATCTAAAAATATCTCTTATGAATTATGTAGTTGTTCATTAGGAAGAACAAATCTATCTGCAGCATTGGTACCAGCCCCTCATGAATTGCGGAACTGTACCAGGACCCTACCCTGCGTTGCGTTGGCAGACAGATGAGGAGCACTCAACCAGCTCATGCATTCAGGGTAAAATAATAATGAAAATGATCCATGCAAGCATAATGAGGTAGAGCAATGTGTTCTTGACCTGGCTAGCTGGCTTTTTGCCCCTGCCTTTATGTATAACAAAGGGTTCATGACAAATTGAGTGAGGACTGGCCAGGTACAGCTAGCTGTATTTGGGTGCAGTTTGGTCTTGTCAGCATAGCAGATCAGAGTTTGCTTAGTGCTTAATTAACTAAGCAGCTATTTGACAAGATCAGATAGTTTCCTTTTGTTTCAGAAAAAAAGCATATGCTAGAAACAAAGTTTTTCGAGGGCATTTCTGCCAGAGAATCTGAGGAGAGTGAAAGTGGTTGACCAATGGTGTTTCATGCAGTTATTGTTTTTCTGGACTAATGAGAGGTTTCTCTGTCATATATCCAAATCAATGTGTTACAGTGCTTAGAAAACAGTTTTGTGGACTAATAGTGCAGATTTATTTTACTTTGAAGAGAAAGGAAAATAAGGAGTGAATATTCCCCACTGAGCAATGAATAGGAACTCTTCTGAGGAAAAGTGAGTGAATGTTATTGAGGAAACTGTTATGTTTTGGAGAAACTGTTGGTATTTAAGATGCTCAGGGATGACTTTGGGACCCCCTTATCTGCCAAATGAACTTCACAAATATAAAGTATACTGGAATGAAGGGCTCAGAAATATGACATCATCTGATAGCTTCCCACTGCAGCAGGAGTCTACATGCAACACTCAGTCCAGGAGTATTATAGTTTAATAATTTCAAACCAAAGGATTAATGAATAAAACATTTTTTATTGTATTGTACAGCAAAGACACTGAAGTGGAGCATCACACAGGATGAATACATCACAACTTTATAAAAGCTTTTTAAGCTCTTTAGCATATTCAATGAATTATTATAAAATACTTATTGTCTCCTTTCCTCTCCCTTTTCCTTAAGGTATACAGTTGTTTCCTTTACAAAAGGCATCAATTACCCCTCAACTGAGAGTAGCACATACTGACATTAAAACAGTTTTCCCTAGAGCTATCTGTTATCATAACTTTCTGTAAGAAGGTATACTAAAAATAACATAGGAACTTCAGAAGAATCAGCATTTCTTAATAACACCTTTCACTCAAAAGTTAAAGGCACAACATTCTCTTTATGATACAAAATACATTCTTCAAAGTGCTCCTTCTTTAGAAGGTCAATACATTATCTAGAGACAATAGAGCACTTGAACCAGTGACCCAGGCAGTTAGCAGAGAGATTTCCACTGACAGCCACAGGCTCAACAGCCTTGCCAAGCAAAAGTGTGATGGAAACTGAAAGGCATTTGGCTTTCTAAATCACTGCAGGACTTGCTCCTCTCTTTGAATGGGAGCCACCAATAAAAGCAGCAAATTTGCTGCAAGACACAAACACATTCCTTCACTGTGAAGGGAAACTACTCGGCAACCCTCATTTCTTGTGACAGAAAAAAAATTACTGCCCCCCTCCCACCTTTGGAAAACAATGTTTCCTACTTCAAAGAGGAACTATTAAATCACAGGTCCTCTAGTTTTTGTAGCAAAACTTAGATATAAAATAAAGTTCAGGAGGTCTACCAAGGTCTCCAGATGGTAGGAGCAGAACCCACAGTCTTCTGGGCTGGTTGCTTTCTGGCAAACAGACAGGGTGGCAGGGGTGGACTGCGCAGAGTAGGGGAGTACATGACATCTGCACCTATCTGAGATTTGCAGAAATGCTTGATCAGCTGCACTTGTGTTTCCTTCTTGGGTTCATAGTAGGACAGAAAATGAAGGGCTTCCTTGAGGCACCGCAGGTATCCACTGTTGAAGTCCTGCTCTAGACTTTTGTGAATGAATGCTAGAAAAGAGAGAGAGAAGCAAATGCACTGGGTTAAAATCACAGTTAAAACACGGGACAGTGGTGATTCATGTGTTCAGTTTTTTTTCAAAAGCCTGAATCCATGGGCCTTGTTCATGTGACTGGACCTGGTGTGTTACAGCCCTGCATAGTTCAGGGGCTGGGCAGGAGGACACAGGCCTGGGGCAGTGGTGTGCAATGTATGCTCTGCACTCACTTTGGTCCTGCAGCTGGCTCTGCAGCTGACTCTGCTGCTTCAGGTAGCTGACAGCCACTTCCAGGATGTCAGCTTTCTCCAGCTTGGAGTTGGGCTGGTGTCTCTGAAACTCCTTCTCCAGCAGCAATTTCAGCTGCTCGATGCTGCTGTTAATCCGGTCGCGGCGCATTTTCTCCACCACCGGCTTCCTCAGCTGTAGGAGAGATGGAGCAGATTGTTAAGGATTTTGAGACCTGACCTAATTCCCCTTCTAACACCCTGATACACGTGTTCAAAGACACTTTCTTTAGGTAGGAGAGTTTTGTGATGCTGCCTACCTGTTCCCTGCTCAGTTTAGTTTTATAAATCTATACAGTCTCACTTATCTCTCCCTAAGCTATTTGCCTTCCTTCAGACCATTTTCTCCCTCCTTATCTCATCTTTTCCTATGTGGTATTTGTTTGAAAGAGGCAGCCCATTGCACATAGCACAGACCAGCCTTTCTAATCCTGTCAGGGGCTCTACTTACTTTATTTTTTTCTTTTGGCAGCAGTTTCTCCTCCATGTGGATCATGAGAGTATTACTGGGAGCCATTCTTAGTGCTCTCAGTCCTGGGCACAGACCCCCAGGGTGGGCTGCTGTCCTGAGCTTAAGACTCTGCTTTGGCAGTTCCCAACTGCCTCTATTTATACATTGGGATGCTTCATCACATACGTGAGTCTAGGGATTGCTGGTGTTTCCCACAGCCATGCAGCCAATCCAGGCACACAGCTCAACAATAGAGGAAGCATCTATTAGTGCATGGTACATTGATTGCAAATGCCCTGGAGAGAATAACCTTCTGCCCACGCTGGCTGGTGGAGTGTGCAGTGTGGCTCCTCGGGGCTGCTCCAGGAGCTGGGAAAACACTGACCCTTCAGCTGGTCATCTGGGATCAATAGCATTCCTGAGTCCCTGCTTGTGCCTGTCACGTTTGTGGTGTGGAGGTGGCACACTCTGGGGAAAGGCGGGAAAAGAAGGGGACCACTCTAAGGGCCAAAATCATCAGCACCAAGGACATGTCTCTGCCCTTCCTAGAGAGGGCACTTGACAGGCAGCATCCCCGGTGCTGCTGTGTGGAGTGTGGGTGTGTTTGTGCTTGTCCATATAGTCATTGTGCTTTGAAGGGTTAAGCCAGAGTGTTACCATCAGTGTGAAACAACAGGTTTGTTTTCAGGGCATTTCTAAATGCTATGGAGAATCTGCAGCCAGGATGGTGGGATGTTGGATGGACAGGGCAAATAAATAGGGATTTGGTAGCTGAGCCCCATATTCAGATCTTAAGCAAGGAGGTCAGTTCAGCTTCTTGCTTGAGATTTCTGGTGCTCTGTTTTTATCACACTGCCCCAGTGCAGACTGGACCTGCTGCTGTTTGCAGTATGTGTGATCTCTGAGACTACATAGTCACCTCCCTGTATAACCTTTAGCATGTCATCCCCACTCCATTTTCTTATCTGAAAAATTGAGATAGTGCTGTTGCTTGCTTGTATTTGCATGAAAAATTCAATTAAAATTACAAAAACATTCTTTCTTGTGTGGTAAAGGCAAGAAAAAGAATGAAGTTCTGTGGACACTTCAGGTCAGTTCTGATTCTGTCTTACAAGAAAAATCTGAGCCTGGATACAGTCCTTGGGGCAGCACTGAAGATAACCCAGAACCTACCAGAGGTCCTGTGCTGTGTCCTGTGCTGTGTCCTGCCATCTGAGAGTCCAGCCTGTAGTGCCAGAGGCAGAGGTGTGCTTGTCTGCTCCCAGTTACCTTTTTGTGCATGGGAGCATGGCTGAGAATCTGGAGATGGAAATGGTGGGAGACAAGTGTGCAGTGAGGTAAGAAAGCTAGAGACAATTTCTTACTGAGAAATCCTGAAGTGAAGCCTGAGCTTAATGGGCAGTTGGCGGGAAGGAGGGAGGTGTCATTGACATAGCCAGCTTCATGGGTTTTATTGTATGGGCCTGAATGGGCTTAGCTCTTTGTGAGGGGCAGATGTTGTCCTTGGAGCCCTTTATTCCCTGCCTTGTGGGAAAGCCAGGAGACAAGACATCTCATGAACACTTTGAAGCAGTCAAAGGATTATGATACAAAATAAGATAGAGCTCAGAGACCATGACCTAGCTTTTGCCAACTATAATTAGGTGTTACCCTTTTTCCTATATTCTTCCTCCAAAAGTTTTTGTCCTTTGTTTTCCCTTTCCTAGCAAGGTAGCATTGGTAGCAGGCTCTGCAGCTAGAAGCTGGCAGGTAGGTCTCTACCAAGCTGGTTGAAGACTCTTCACTGTCAAAAACCATTCTTTTCTCAACTCCTGAGAAGCAGCCCTGACCTTTATTGCTGTATTATAACTGATAGCCAGATGGTCTTTTGGGAGTTGGATTCTTTTCCTTTAAATCATTCAGGCTCAAGCACCGTCACTAATGTTGTGAGTAGTTGCAAGGCACACTTCTATTGTCCCAACAAGAAATGTTATCAATAGCGAAAAAGTATGGGAAAGGCAGAGAAATTCAAACCCACAGAGCCTGGTGCTAATAACTCCTTTGTGGAGCCTGCTCTTCTGTCAGGGCACGATGAACTCACATGGCTTTTTCACCAAGCAAGGCTGAAAAGCACGTGTTTCACCACGCAGGCAGGGGCTTCAGATCTGTGTTTACCAAGAGGAAGAGGCAACATGGGGCAGGGAGGACAGAGGCACTGGTTCACTGGGGTGGCCAGGAGCAATGCCCACCTCAGCTGCAGTACCGCCTGTCCCAGGTCTGCTGGGCTTGCTTCACCATGACCCATTTTGCCCTTCTGGGAAATGGGTGTGGTGCTGCTGAACTCTTTTGCAGAGCTCCCTTGGAACTGGGAGCTGAGCCTGTCTGTGCCTGTGGTGGGAGGTAGGGGCAAAGCTGAAGGGGTTCTCCTGCTTTTCTGGCACCACTTGGTGATACTGAATACCTGGGAGAACAAAGTGGAGAAGGAACATCTCTGGGGGTAGTGGTTCTCTCAGTGGAAGTGCTGAGGGTGGCCTCTTCCCTCTGTCTGGCAGAGGAGTTTCTTTTCTCCCCATCTGTTGGGAGCCTGGCAGAGATCCTTCTTCCCTGGGATAGCCCTTTGTCACCACAGCTGCCTGGAGAGCAGGGCCTTGCAGAATCTGTCCTGTGTGCAGTGTGATCTCAAGTCGGCTTTTGTCTCCTCCCCAGGCCAGCCCATGGGAGTTGCTGAAGAGGCTTCCTTACACAGGTAACATGGAAGGCTTTTTAGGACCAAGCTGTCTCTGACCTGGCTTTCCCAGGTATTGTGCTAGTGGCAGCATCACTGAGGCAGGCAGTAACTGTGAGAACACTTAACAGGGTCCAATGTAGACCTATGCTGACATGTCGGTATGGAAATTATCATCTTAGAATGCTTGATGAAACTATTGGGTCTGTATGCTCTGCCACACTCATACCTAACTGTTGTTGGGTTGATATATCTAATGTTTTAGATTCCTGGATTTTACCACCACAAATCCCTGCAGTGTTGCCACGTTCCTTCATCATCCTCATACTCTTATGACTCTGTTGGAGGTTTCTTGGATGAGGTTTGCAAAGACAGGGTACAGCCTATTTGAGATGAACACTAATGGGCCTTTGACAGTTTTTAACTTACGAGCCACTGCTTACTGTGGTGTTGTAGATGAAGATCCCTTCTCCCAGCCCCCTGGGTGCATCTGACTTGCCTACTGTGTTCTGCTTGTAGTGTTTCAGTGATACTATGCTTTACACAGTAAACAGTTTAAAGAAATGGTTTGACAATATGTAGAAGGCAATACTTAAAAGAAATTATCCTGCCAGACTTGGTCTTCAGGACTGGCTTCTGCTCTCACAAGCCAAGCATAATTCTACTGTCAGACCAGCAGAGTGGCAGTGTAGTGAAATTTGCCCCTTTCAGGGGAAAAGGTTGTGTTGTTCTTAGATCTATTGTATAAAATATTCCATTAAATGTCATTAGCATGGCATTATCTTGCTTCCTTTAGACATTAGAACCCTGACAAAAAGGAGCCTTTTATTACAGTAAAGTACATTCTTCACAGATTTAGCCTTTTTTAATTAGTTTTTCTTTAGATCCAGAATGCTTAATACACTGCCATTCCCAGGTGGATAAATGAAGGAAAGTAGACTTTGATCATTAAGAAACATATGAGACAGTTTGATCTGCATTTTTCAGGGTTGTTAGAGGCAAAGGCAATTTCTGTAGCTGCTTGTGTGGGTGACCGTGAAGTAGTCATGCACCAATGACAAGGTCTTTCTATAGTGAGTATTCCAAATAATTAAAAATTAAGAAGAATTTATTATTTTTCTGCCCAGCTGAAATTCCCACAAGTCACCTCTCGGCATATTCAAGAGTGCACAAGAGGGATTTATTATTTCCTGGTATATTGACTCTGAAAGGTCTGGGGATTACAGCTGCTTTGCACATGAATAGCTGGAGTGTGTTGTACAAAAGGCATGGTCTGTGGGATAATGGGGTTGGATGTGGGAAAGCGCTGACCCTGGGGGAGAGCAGGCTGGTGCCTGATGGCAGGAATCAATTACGTCTCAAAGGAACACATTGCCCTGGAAGCAGGCTTTGCGGGAGCCACCATGTTGTATGTTTACCACCCTCCTTCTTCAAAACCCCCTATAAAACAACCAGAGGGTGTATCCTGTCCTTTACCCGTGCACTCAGCTGCACCTTTCTCTGTAGTTAGGCCAGTCAGTGACAAATTAGTGCTGCTCTCAGTAATGGACCTGTTCCCACCTCAGTGACAGGGCTGAGACCCAGCACCCATCTCACACGTGCTACCAGATGGGCTCCAGTTTTGCTGTGAAGCACCACAAGTAGTGCTGACTTCAGTGGGAGCACACACGCCCCAGAAGTCGCTGCAGCACGCAGACTCTGTCAGGCAGTCACCTACTCAGTTCTGGCTGAGGCAGAACAGCCTGTCACTAACAATGCAGTGGAGGGAGCAGACTAAAGCTGCCGAGTTCATGCACTTCATTCATTGTTTTGGGTGGTTTTATTTGGAAGATGGCAGTATTCAGTTAGTTACAATGGACTCAGCATCTCTGAGGATCTGGCATTACTGCCAGCCTTTCAAATGTCAACATTCAGGCTTCAATAAACCAATAAATGGGGTAAAAATCAGGGATTTAACAAAAACATTTCATTTCTAATAAAATTAGAAGTATTTTGATGGATTTTTTTTACTTACATTTTGATAAATGAGCACTTGGACTTTGATATAATTAATTTTATTTATAGCTTCATGAGGCTTGGACATGATGTCTTACTGAAGACCATAAGTGTTAAAAGCCTCATGATAAAAATCACAAGACTTACCAAGTACTGCTTCAAGGAGAAGGTGTCCTGCAGAGAGGATATTTCAGAGGAGCAGATTGAGATTTGGGAGTGTGGTTTGTGAGGCCTGGCCCCAGCAACCACTTGCTGTCATTGACAAGGTGGCAATGGTGTGTTGATGCCAGAGGGGAGAGCAGTCACCTCTCCCCTCATTAAGAGCAGCAATTAATCCTGTCTGCATGTGTCAGATATTTAATCACTCAGCTCTAGCTAGGGCAGGAGTGGAGAGGGGAGATAATAGTCACAGACTTCCCTGGCATCCCCTGAGCCTCGTTTAATTGTTCCCTACCTTGGGAACAAGTTTGTAACCTGAAACTGATACTCCCATATGTCCCACTAAAGTTTTCCCCTTCCCTTAAGGTCAGCCTGAGTTTTGGGATGTGAGCTTCTACCAGAATCCACTTTCTCTTTCTTGGCAGCTGTCAGTCACCATGCTGCAGAGAGCACAGTGATGTTTGTCTGGTGAAAGTGTCTTGGGGCTTAGTGTCAGATCCTGTCTTGCCAGGCAGGTGGAGTTTGGAGGACTGGGGAACATCTTTGCTATGTTCTGCTCCAAGCCCAGAATAACCATAGGCACTGGGAGGCAGCTGGTCAAAATTGGATGGTACTGACAGACAGATCTGCACAAGGACTAAGGACAGCTGCAGCTTAAGACTGAGGTTTTGAGAGGTCTTCAGGAGCATGAATACACAAATTAAAACTTGGTTTATTTTCTAGAGAGATCAAGTTATTTTCTGCTAAATAGATTATTTAGTATTTCCTGATCAAAGTTGTGAGTGCATCTTCTACGGGCTTGAGCAAACTGTACTAAATAGCATTTTCAAAAACCACTACTGAACTGGAGTACAAAGGAGAACTTTTGCATCTGCTGATCTAGGTGGTGCATGGCTGTGAGTGTGGTCGGGCTTGTAATCCAAATTCTCCTGTAAGCTAGGGAGTTGGCTCCTATTCAGAGATGCAAAAGCTGATTAAAACAAAAGTAAGTGCCAAGCATCTTTGCAAACCAGCTGTCTCCAATAGGCCACTTGGCAATAGGAGCAGTGCAGGCAGCAGGCTATTTGAAATATTGGCATTTTGGTTTTCTCCTGTCTGCCTTATTTTTCTTCCTTTGTAAAACATCACTAATAATACATCCTTATCTCAGAGGAGGTTGCTGAGAATTCATTAGCTGGTATTTGTAAGGCACTTTGAAAATGCAAAGCCAGAGCATTATTCTTAGTCTTCTGGATGCTTTCCATGTTATTAAAATCAGGATTTCAAAAAGGCTTATCAGGGATCAAAACAGCATCCCAAACTTGAAAGGAAGCAAGACTGTTAAACCATCAACTGTCGCCTCTCCCTCCAGCCAGATGTTAAGCCCCAAAGAACTGAAGTGGCACAAGGAATTACTTTCCCAAGTTCCCCCAGCTGGGCTGACAGGCCTTGATCAATGGTTTTCTCTGCAGCGAGTGCTATGCAGATGGTCTACCCAGAGCAAGGTTTCTGTGAAGTACAAAGGGAAGTCAAACACCATTTCTAATTCAGCTTGTAGCATGGCACACTTCCTTTATCCTCTGCCTGAATGCAGTGAATAGAAGAGCAGTGTGGGAAACTGGAAGAAACTCCACACTCACACAGTCCACGGGTCTGTAAGACACTCCGGTCCTCAAACCACATCTGCCTGTGACAGAGGGGGCAAAAAGTGACAGAACGAAAAATCAGATTAGAAAAACTTCATGAAGGGAAAATAAACCTTGACTAAAAGGGAAAAACTGAAGGAAGCTATGCAGGCAAACAGAAATTATGCCAGCCTCAAACAGGGGACTACCGAGTGGCAGCATGAGGAAAGGCTAGCAGGAAATTACTGGGAAAAGAGCTGCAGGAGCAGAATCTTGCTCACTCACCAGTAAGGCCAAAGAAAATTGTCCCACTGAAGATGGCAGGGGTGGCTTTGGCCCACCCTGAGATTTCTGAGCCACATATTCTTCTTACCTCTTTAATTCCCCAGATTTGTTTAATATGTCCCAGAAAATACAGCCCCTTGATGATAGTCAGGCTGCTTGTATGTTTATGGAAACTGCTGCAAACAGATAAGGAAGCTCCTCCAATACTTAATTGCCCTGGCATGTTAATCTGAATTGCTGTTTGCTGTAATTTAAATAGGGGGGGGTTAAATACAGGACCTATTTCCTCCTACCAGCTTGTAGGTCCTCTGCTGGAGGGCAGGCATTGCCTCAGTTTTGCCCAGAAGAATAAAGCCCTTTTTTTGCTAAGGGCTGTCCTTGGAGTTATTGACAGAGACCAAGAGATTCTCTCTGCTGCCAGGGGTCACCTGACAGTCAGGCTGCCCCTGCCCCAGGCTGCTCAGCCCCTGTCTCGTGCTGTTCTCTTTATCAAAGCTGGCCTGCCCATACATGATGGCACTTACTAACATAAGGCTATGGAAGTTTGGGTATCTCTGAGTTTCCCACACCATTTCTTAACTATAGTCATTCCTGTCATAAAGGAAGTGTGCCTGACTACAAACTGCATTAGCAATGGTGCTTTGCCTCTGCATTGTGTTCAGTGGGAAACCCAGCTCCCAAAAGGCCATCTGGGCAGCACGTTTCAGGAGAGGAGCAATGAGCATCTCTCAAGGCTTGGGAAAGCAACAGCATCTTTAAGTCTTCCTAAAGACTAACATCTGGCAGGGATGCTGGGGGAAGGCTATTGCTAATGCCATATTTCAGACATGATCCTCGTAAGATTTCTATGCAATATATATATTTGGAACCATGGTGGAAGGTAATTGAGAACTCATTATCCTTAGTGTAAGGTCCACTGACTCTGCTAACTTTATAATAGGGAGGAATGTTTGCTAATGCTTTTCTTTAGGATTTCCTACCAAAACAGAAGCAGAGCATGTGTTTGGGGTAACTGAGCATCTAATTTGAGTAACTCTTCGAAGATGGTCAGCAATTGGCCCTTTTCCCCTTCAAAGACTGTGAAAACAAATAGAAAATTAAAAGCTATTTAAAATATATGCCTTTATACTAGATGCTTTAAAATTAATATGCAAAAGAGTAAGGAAGTAGGAACCTCAGTATATTTACCATTGGGGATAAATTCACTGTTACATACACCTCACAATAATACATTGAATACTGTATTTTTTTATTACCACATACATTCTAAATATTTGAGTCCTCCAGCACTAGAGTTAAGTGAATTTCTCAAGGCCACATAAGGTTATCAGGTACAGGCATTAAGGGACTTGCCACATCCTTGGGGTGTATGTCATAGAGCATGATGTGCCTTCACCTGCTCCCAGACTCATGCTTCACTGTGTCAGTGGCAGAGTTGATGGCAGGAAGTCTGAAGATTTGGGTTACAGCAACGATGCACAACTGTGTAGTTATTAAACAGCAGGAGAAAAAAGGTCCATCATGTCTCAAGTGCACACAGTAAAAGGCATGGAACAGGACCTGATGCTTGGGATCTTGAGGAAAATCAAGCAGGCATTTTTGTCTCGTACAGTTCATTCCTTCAGGAAGGTGTATGGAAGTTACTTGCTCAGAGCAAGAAAGGAGATAGAGGTTTTAATTCTCTTTTAACTTGAGCTAAATGTTGTAATGGTGAATTTAGCAAAAATTCTATCAAGACCAAGGGGAAAGGTGGTTCAGGCTAGCGTGACTATGCAGTTCTCACCAAGTTAGTTTGTCCTCCCCAAAATAAAAGCCTTCTGGTGCAGGAATGGAATAATGCACAGATTC
>NW_009954555.1:4806692-4823308 GCF_000747805.2 Chaetura pelagica
AGGAATGCAATAATGCACAGATTCCTGAGCAGAGGGCTTAGTTTCTTGTTGTGTCCTGTGGGGAATTGCAGGGAAAGCACCTGATACTTCAAACAGCTTCGTTCGACTGAAACTGGGGTGCCTGTTATGTGACTTGTGCTGGAAGGGGAAATTGTTGCTGTTCTTATAGCTGCTTATTAGTGAGTTAATCTGGAAAGCAGAAACTGCCTCTAGCAGCATGGCTGGTCGACCCTGCTGGTCAAAGGATTGGCACATTTCTTCTTCATGCACTCGATTAACGAGCTCAAGAAATGAGTGACTACTCAGGAGTTTCTGTTTCAGAGAATCTCCCCAAGAGGGACACGCAGAGTGAAAGATTGGTTTCAGAGGTGGCATTACATGGGCTCAGAGATAATCCACAAGCTTTGAGGAGAACATGTGAAATGGTGTCACAAAAGCTTTCCCACAACTTGACATAAAAGACTCCGAGCTCAACAGCTGCTGCTCTGTACGAAAAGAAGGGAGCCTATTCAAGAGCAGGACAATAGGAATGGAAAGGCAGATCCTGGAAAAGGTCATTTAAGCCTTACCTGGTCTTGGAAATAATGAGTTGCAGAGTGGGAGAGAAATGTGCCCATGTGTATTCACATGAAAAGATATGTGACCACACAAGTATATATTAATATATACATGAAGACACACACATATATTAATGTGTATTTGTGTTACTGTGCAAACAGCATTTACTTACTTCCCTGTATTTTTCAGTAAGAAATCCCCAAACATAAGCCCTGACATTACTTGACAGTAATTTATCTGATTATTATTATTCCTATATTGAGTCCTAAGGACGGAGATACTGATGCTCACAGAGAAGTGTGTTGACCTGAATAGGTCACATCGCACGTTTAGAATAAATCTGGGACCACAACACGTGGTTCTAGGTGTGTGGTTAATGCTGCTAGTCATTTTATATAATAGTAATTCTGGTAATTTTGTGGGCTGTGTGAATTTCTTCTGCATTCAGTTTTCGTTTATACATAGATTAAATGAAAATAATTAGAGTAAAACATATTCTAGGGAAGAAGTGAGAAAAGTAGCATGTGGACTGAATTGATCGCAAAACACTATGAGATCCATCTCCTCCTGGATTTATCTTGCAGGTATTTGAAAACAGAAACATAAAGTATTTGTGACATGGCTTGAGAGTGCTCTAAAGAGGTGCATAAAATATCAAGGGTAGAGATCAAACACTAAAACAGAGAAAGTTTCCAGTAACTGTGTGTACTTACAATTAAATGAGTTTATTTGCATTAAGCCAAACTGGAAAAACATATTTTCTGTTTCACGTGGGCAAAACTGGTGCCACAGTCACCTGAGGGAGAGCGACTGGCTCTGGCTTACTGAGAAAACAGAGCAAATGGATTGAAAGAAATGCAGCTTTTGATCTCAGAAACCCAGAAAGCGTGCATGTGCATTTGTGCGTGGTTCAGCATGTGCCTCGGTGCATCCCGGAGAGGAGCAGCCCCAGGCAGGAGAGGAGCAGCCCCAGGCAGCAGTTGATTTCCCGCCATCGGCAGCTGACCTCCTCCTTCCTCACACATCAGAACCCGGGGCTGCCTCTGGAATGCTATTGATCCGCGGCATTAGTCAGCAGCCTTTTCCCATTGAAGGCCGGCCGTTTTCCAGCTTCTTACACGTAATTCTGATCCCAGCCTTTCACGTAGCACACACTCCCCACCTGCTCATCTGGGAGAAGGTCATTATCCCCAGGCTATTCACTGGCAATGGAGCATGCAAGAATAGATGCTTCTCCTATTGTGCTGCCTATCTCCGGGATTGGCTGTGGAGTGTGGGAAACTCCACCAAGCTGGAGACCCACAGACTCTCAGCGAGGCTGTATAGTATAAATATCAGGCAGAGGCAGCTTCCAGCAACACGTTTCTCCTGGACTTCCAGTCTGAGACCTTCCTTCCCCAGGACAGATGGCTCCCAGCACTGTGTTCATGGAGCCCAACAACCTGCTGTCACCAAAGGAGAAAAACAAAGTAAGTCCAGGCACAGCAAGGCAGCATCTAGCCACACTCAGCAGTGCTCATAGCAGTCTGCACCAGCTGAGAAATTGTCCATATGGTTTAGGAACAGTGATGGGCAACAACCAGTCCTGTGACATGGCAGAGAGGAGCAGAGAATAATGGATCTCTTTTCCTTTGCTTTTTACAGCTGAGGAAGCCGGTGGTGGAGAAACTGCGCCGCGACCGGATTAACAGCAGCATCGAGCAGCTGAAACTGCTGCTGGAGAAGGAATTTCAGAGACACCAGCCCAACTCCAAGCTAGAGAAAGCTGACATCCTGGAGATGACTGTCAGCTACCTGAAGCAGCAGAGCCAGCTGCAGATGAAAAGTGAGTATTGAGTTTTCTTTCAGTCTGTACCTTACTGCAAATCTGTAAGTTTTATGAATCTTTAGCCATAAACAGTTGCTCTAAACTATTCTTTCTTCTCCCTTCTCTAGTTGCTGGATCCTTCCACAAAAGTTCTCAGTTTGACTTCAGAGAGGGCTATTCTAGGTGTTTGCAAGAAGCTTTTAATTTCCTCTCTCTTCATAAAGTCCGAACTGAAACACAGACCAAACTTCTAAGCCACTTCCAGAAGAGCCAGTCACCTGCCATGGAGGTCGTCTATTCCCCGGGGACCCCCAGCACCCTGAAACAAGCATCTCCGAAAGTCACCAGCACTCTCTGGAGGCCCTGGTAGTCAGAGGGGTCCTTCTTCCACGGACCTTTGCCTTTCCCAGTCCAGAGGAAGGGTCTGACTGCATCTGGTAGTCCAGCTCTGATCCTCTTTGCTGTAGGAAATTTTATTTCCCCATGTATTTTATTTATGTGTGAAAAGAATGGCATGCTTTTGACTTTTATGGGATCCTTTGGCAAAAGTTGAGGCATTCTGTTGAGTGGTATGGAAGCTGTGTGGTAACAGCACGCTGCCCAGTCAGGGGGCGAGTGGCTTCAAAATGAAGGAGGGTGTTTTTGTAAAGGTTACTGTTGTGACAGGAATTGCTGTAGGAGAGGTTTCTCTAACATTGCTGGTAAGAGCTATCAGCTTTGCTCTGGCTTGACTAGCAACTCCTGTCTGCTCAGTCACCCCGGAGGATAAATTTACTGCCCTTTGGTCCATTCACACTTGATTAAAATCAGTGTCCCTCTGCTTGTAACTTATACAGCATCAAATCTGGGTTTGGTTTGGTTTTGGAATTTTCCCCAGTCGCCCTTTCATAGTCCTAGTATATAAAGTGTGGCAGATGAACAGAAGCTAGGAAACTATGTGGAATATTTCTACTATTTTGCTGCTTTTTTCAGTTTAGAAAAAGGGTATGTTACTGCTTTATGTTAAAGAAAAGGTAGGGGTAAAAGGATTGGTCAATGTTATACATTTTGAGTGTAAGCTGTGCTTTTTCTAGCATTTTCATTATAATAATGATTTTTGTCTGTATTGAGTGGTTTAATTCATGCTGGATAGTGTTTTTCCCACTGCTGGGACAGCCCTATGGCTTTGTGCATACTGTGTATGCATCTCTGTGTTTGTGGAGAGCAATAAAATGCATTTGTGTGCAACTTCTGTCTGGGTCCTTTCCTTCTGCCACTTGCACTCCTAAAAAAGACTAATATCTTAGTCTTCCAAAGAAGTGGGATGTTTTGTAAAGTGAAAGGAGCTCGTATTTTCATCTATTCTATGTATTCTGGCTTCCATCATGTACCTTACACTATTACCCCAAGAAGCAACTGCTCCTGTCACACAAATTCTCCCCCACAGGCAGCAGCTGGAGTGAGAGCCCTCTTTTCATATGACTTTTTCACCTGAGACTGAAACAGACTCTGTTGCTGCAGCACTGTGTATCCTCTGATGCCTTCCCAGAGTTTTTTCTTGGAGAACTCAGAGGGACAGAGAAACTGTCCTGCAAAGCCTTGGGAAAGAGCTGTAGTTCATCTCTCCAGGGTGCTGGGAGAGCTGGGGAGTGTCCCACAGGCACGGACGGGAGTGGTAGCCAGCAGGGACACACCAAGCTAAGTGTAACACCCACCTGCACTAGGGCTCCCTCAGCATCCCTCAGGGGACAGCAGTACAGTATATCCTTGGATGTGTCCCCAAACCAGGGAAATTACCTACAGCTCACTGCAGATTCCCTTCTATTGACAATAAACCAATCATGATAATAAGGTGAAAAACATTATCTTTTGATAAAATCAATATGGTAATTCTGCAATTTACATACCAAAGTTGCAGAAAGTTTTGGCTAGAAATATTTAATCCAGTTCTGTTAGCCAGGAATCACGTGCATGCTCACAGGTTTTCATTTGCCTTTTGTTATGACAAGGAATGATTCATTCTGCTGTGTTTTGTCACTGATGTGTCATATATGTGCTTTTTATTGCAATAGGAGAATGAGGATCTGTGGTAGGAGATACCATTAAGTGACAGTCCCTGCAGTCTTTCACTCTGGAGCTCTTGGCAGTAACTTTGTAAAGTGATGGGCATTTGGGGATTTGGGAGGCTGCTATAATGTAAATAGGAACAGTAATAATGACACAACATTTTTATTGTTATCCAGGAAGTGAATTGGTTTGTGATACAGAGAACTTGCTATATAAACTACTCTAATTATGCAAAACTATTGTAAGAGTATTGAGAATGCTAAAAAGTCCTTACTGAAAAACATTATTTCGATGCATGCTTTTAATATTTCAGTGTGAATACAATTTTATGAAGCTAAAGCCCTTGCAAAGTTTATGAATGATATTTTAATTTGTTTTTATGCTTGGCCACCAGAGGTCAGAGTTACTGTAAAACTTCAACAATCCCCATAGAAGTCATATTTATGAAAATCTTTACATGGCAGTATTCACAGAAGGACAAACTGTCTACAATTTCTTTTCCTCCTATTTTCATATAAAGAGGATGCCCACAGTATTTGCAATTCCAATGTGAAAGTTCTAAAAGTAACTGAAACTCAAAGGGATACAGCCTGTGTTGATCCTTGTATGTCTGCTGAGTCACACAAAAAGAACTCAGCAAGCCCTGACTTAATGGCATTTTTAGAATACATTTTACTCTTCAGTGGCCAGATATGTGACAAGTCCATAGGGCAGCTGTAGCATGCTGAAAATAACCATGATGGGACTTCCGGAGTATGTGACAATGAACAGCAAAGGTATGTGTTGGGCAAATACAATTACTATTTTTTTCCTGAGCTTTTTTCTCCAGATTAGTTCTTTGCTAGCTGGTTAATGTTTCATGAGATTGGATGTTTTCCAACATTTGATTGGCTATAGAGTTTGCTAATTGTTAACCACTGATTATTCTACAGTGTTTGTGTATGAAGGGTTACTTCCATTGTCAAGTAAAAAGCTTCCTTGAGCAGCTTTTAAGATAAAACCAAAACCTCAAATGGAGAGAGTTCAGAGAACAGTGATATGGCAATTTCAGCAGTCTCTTGTGTGACCTGCCAGCCTTGGGGGTAAGTTCTGGCTTTTCCTTATCTGCCAGTGCCTCAATCTCTGTGTTGAAGCCCCACTTTGGCAGCAGCAGCATCCTGCTTTCACACCTGCAGTTGTGATCTGTTTGGTTTCTGCAAATCTTACAGCTTTGCAGCTTGGTGCTTCTTTCAGCTCACAGGTAGCAGGTGCTGCTCAGTACCTCACTGCCTGCCACGCACACTGCTGCTTTTTTCTAGAAATGTGAATGGTACCATTTATTACCTGGCAGTAACACTTCTGACAGGGTGCCTGGCTTTTTGGTGGGCACAGAGCTTGCTCTCAAGATGGAGATATTCAAGTTTTGAATATTTCGCTGCTGTAAATCTCTGCATAATCCAAGTAAGTCTCACCCTGGGTTAAAGAGAGTTCATACAGCACTTTATGAATCTCAGTGGACACATGTAAACCTTTTGTAGGTTATGTGAGTGTGCTGGGCCTGGGTAGGAGCTTGTGTTTTCTATGACTTCGGTTAGAAAAGGACACTGAAGATAAGCTGGGAACTTTGCACAGTCAGGTAGGGAGACAGGATGCAGCATCAGAGCAGGATCAGCAATCTACCATGTAACAACAAACATTTTTGGGGTGCTTGCCATAGCAGCAGTGTCTAATGTCTCCAACGAGTGTGTGTTTGATGGAGTCTGGAAAAACTTGCTAATGTTTGGAGTTCTCTTTTGGTCAGTTTTAGAAATTGGTGCCTGATTTGTCACCAGATGGCAGCATGGGAGAAGAAAAGACTTTTCTTCTCGTTGTGGGAAACATCTGAATCTCTTATTTTCCGAAGTATGTAATAAAGCTTCTCTGGTGCTTAATTGGCTACGAGTCTAAAACGGAATCAGGTCTGCAGCAACACACCTCTGGGTACAGAATTCTCCACTAGGCTGAAGTACTTTCTGCAGGATCTGTTAATAATATATTTGTCCACTATCTTAGTTATTGATGGAGGTGCTTTGTTGTGGGTGGGGGATGTTATGCAGGAGGTGCATGGAATTTTAGGGGGCTAAAATGGAGGTTTCTCACCAGAGTCCCTAGACTGAGACATAACTCTGCCTGGAAGCAGCTGCAAATGAGGACCAAGTGCTGTGGGTGTCAGTCTTGCTGTCTGCCAGACCCTGTTGGTTTGGTAGGGCAGTGTGATGGACCGAAGGGTTTGGAAGCTTAATCTGGTCAGAACCTGGATCTTCCTGGAAAGGTTTTATCATTTCTGCTCTGAACTTTGGATTGACAGTTGGGTTAAACAGTTTTAAGGAGAGCTTACAAGTGGCGCAGGCAGCAGGTGGCAACCTAATGCTGTGAGGTGACCAAAGTGCACAGGGACAGGCCCTGTTTAACAAGCTTCCATCATAATTGGAAAGTCCTCTGTGTTCACCTCTCTGTGGATGTTCACTCATGGACAGGTTAAGGTCAGTGACACTGCTGCTGCCCCTGTCCTCAAATTGTTTCTCACAGTAGCACATCTCCTCTTCTGTGATCCTTGTGCATATGATTATGAAAAGGAACATAGTAGTCAGCAGGGAGTGCCATTCCTGTGTTGCCTCTTATTTCTCTACCTGTTCCACCAAGGTCATTGGCAGCTGGAGTGGTGCTGGGGCTGTAGCTGGAGAGGGAGGTGGATGCAGGAGGGTACAAGAGGAGTGTGGGGCTGTGAAGGAGGTTGGAACTCATGCCCAGGGTTGTGCTGGCAGACACAAAGTGACAGATGGGAAGAGTCTTCTGCAGGTGGGAGGTGTAATAAACGGACATGAAAAATAAAGTAACTTCTATGTGCTGTAAGAATAACTTGGAATAAAACCTCCCAGGCACATTTTAATTATCCCTTTAGCAGTTGTATATGCCAGAACTTCTAATGGCACATCTCCAGAGCTTAATGATTTTGCAAAGTAATTAAATTGTCAGCTATGTGAACCTCCTCCACCTGTTTGCCTTGCTTGGCACACAGATGCAGTTCCTGAGCTCCACAGGCTGCCTGGCAATCCAGGATCAGACAGTTTCACAGTCCCTCTGCAGAGACTGCAGCAACAAATATGAACGGGTGGAATTCTCAAGGCCCGAACTATCCTGTGAATATGGTAATGAAGAACAGTAACTTGTACTTTGATAGAAGAATTATATGCAAATCTGGCCAGCCCTAGGGCCATTTCTGGTATCTGTACATGCTCAATAATATTGCTGTCCTATCTGTAGTGTACTCGTAGCTGCTCTAGTCTGATTAAAACAGTAGCACTGGAATACCGGTCACAACTTTGGTTGACCCTTTTTCCATAATCTCATCTTTTTGTTCTTGTGCCTATCACTGTGACCTGTCTCCTGGGCAAGGGACCTTTCCAGCATGTTGGGAACATGCTGGGCTGTATACCCTGCTCTCCAGACATCACTAGTTCTGTATTTCTCACAGAGGGTTGAAGAGAGCTGCATCTGGGAACAAAAAACAGGAGCATGAAATAGCTAAGCAAAGATGAAGCTGCAAAGGCTGAGTTCTGTTACCCCCCGTTTGTGGTAAACTAGCCTTTTTGCATTAATATCTCGTGTGACAGCTGAACCACTGTGAATATGAGTGTTACATGTAAAAGTAACTGTGCCAGGGTCTATCCTTCAATTTCTGATATTTTTTTTTTGTACTGGCAGTCAACAGTTTGTGTTTATTTCTATTTTTCCCTTCATGTATTGCCTCCTTGATTTTCTATTAAAAGGTTCCTCCTGAAATTTGCTTCTTTTTTCTGATATTCTACTGCTGAAAGATGTAGGTTACCCAATTTTTCTGTCCCTGCAGAGGAATTCCAATTGTAGTTTATCCTGAGATGCTGTCACTGGCGAGTTATTAGACAAGCTAAACTCCTGAACAGTCTAGTACCTGAAATGTCACTCTCTGCAATCTAATGTGGGAAATCTGAGTAAGTGAAGATGGACAAAATGCAGTTAAATACAGTTTATTTTGCCTGTCACCATACACAAATAATTGAATAACAAAAGCAGACTTACCAGAGCACTTGGCTGTCTTGTAGACAGTCATTTAATGTTAAAGCAAAATAAAGTTCTTTCAGTAGCAATCAGGAGTCAAATGATGTGAACATTAGTTTTAGATATGATGAGATGAACCTGATTTCATGGCCAGGACAAAGCTTAGACAGCATGTCAAGGGTTATGGACAGGTGAGGTTTTATACAAATAGAAAAATAACGTTCCTAACCTATTAAATGTATAATCCAATCCAGGAGCAAATAAAAACCCAGTCTGTATGACAGTTTTAACAAGACATGGGGCATGAGCATTTGGTTAATTCCAGAGCAAAAACTGTTTTAATGTGAATAAAAACCGTAATGGAGCATAATTAGGCATGTCTTCAGCATCCAGTTGCAAACATCTTGGAGCACTGTTGTTATGCAGAACTTGGTCTTAGTTCTCACCAGGTTACTGATGTATTGGCCTTTTGCCTCTCTAATGATGGTAGGCAGGAAATAATAAAATTGGTATGAAGCCTTTTTGGGCATCAGATCTTACCAACCTGCTACTACATCTGGAATCTAACTCCATGGTTCTAGTCCTGGATGGAGCCAAAAGTCCGTCGTTAGTCATGGTTTGAGTTGAACCTCAGTTAATATTTTAGTTACTGTCCCTTTGGGTTTCAGAGTCCATGTAATCTCCTTGCTGGCTTTAGCTTGTATCCATTTTGATAGTCTTTTAAGTTGCATGGATGATTTAAGATGATACGCTACAAAATTGCTTTTATAGTGTTTTAGGAGCATTGTTAAGTCTGACACAGAAAGGTGTTGGCATTTCAGTATCAGAGAGAACTGGAACCTAAGGGACAAGCATTTGCTGTAGTAAGAGGAGAGTGAATTGGGGGGGGATTGAGTTCTGGACTGCTCTGGCTCTGAGGTGAAGTGCTAGGAACACACAGTTCCCCTGTCGACCAGCAGGAAGGAAACATCTCATTGTGTGTCAGCAGAACCAGTATGTTCCAGCATCTGCAGCCCCTCCAGCTGTGCAAAGGGGGGAGGAGGACACATACATGCCAGGTTCTGTACCTCCTAAGAGCTTGTAAGTCACTTGAAGGGCAGCTTAATCCTAGTGTCAAATATTGTAACTTTGGGGTGTTTGTTAGGTTTCTTTTAAAGGGCTCTCTGGAGTTGTTGGTGCACTCTCCTATTCACCATTTTGTTGGTTTCTTTAGTGTGGCTCAATCCTAAAGTTTTCAGGCATTTATAGATGCAAATCCCAAAATTCCCATCTGGGAAAAAAAAAATAAAATCCTTTCCTTCCACTTAATCTGCCTTGAATCAGGATGTTTGTTAGAGTTGACATGGTCAATGCAATTCTCCTCAGATAACAGGCACAGCTGGGATGAACACAAACCCAAACTGCAGCTCAGGCTGCATCCCCTTGGAGAGGTCTGTACACACAGTCATCTGAGGTGCAGTGTGGAAAAGAAGATGTGAAACTGTTTCTCTGTTACTATTAACTATGTTGGAAGCCAAATTCTATGATTTTGTTTGCAGTGGGCAGCTCTGCTGGTGGGTGCTGAACAGCGTGTTCTTACTCTTTTGGAGAGAGATTAAATAAAGAAACTTGGAAGTAAACCCTCTTTACTGCTTATTCTCCCTTCTGTACTTAACTCAGATTCTGAGGGCATAGAAGGGTGGTTAATCCCTGAGATAGCACTGATGCTCTGAGAAAGTCACCTTCCAAGATTACTTTTAAGATAGAAATAAAATGTAATTGAACTATATATTCTCACTACAATCAAAGCAGCAGTTTCTCTGTAGGCTGATTTCACTTTAGCAGGTGAAATTCATGAAAAAATCAGGAAGGTTTCATTGAGGGTTTTAGCCAGCTCTGATGTCAAATGGCCAGGTTAATTCAGGGGGTCATCTCTTATGGCAAAGCTGCTTCTTTTAAATTATTTTCCTTTCCTTCCCTGTTGTTCCCATCATCAGCCCTTTTGCTAGTGATTTGCTAATGAGATCTGTGAAGCAAAGAAACAGTGTGATTTGGCACTTTGCAAGCTAAGCACTTTTAGCTGCTCTTTTGCTTTCCAGTGATTTCTGTGCTAGAAAGAAAAGCATATGCTGGAAGAGTATTTTAAATTCACTATTAGGTGTTGGCAGTTAAAAATAGTATGCTTGTATTAGAATGTTTGCTGAGGAAAGCCACCCAAAACTCTACAATAAAATGCTTGCTGAGTTGGCTACTGTGGGCTTTTATTATTATGATTAAAAATTAATGTGTTACATTTTCAAGTGTAAATACTGAAAAACAGCCTATGGCAAAATGCAAAGGCACAGGATTAAAACCAGCTTGATTGTTTCCATGGATACACGTTAGCTATTTGGCAAAAAGTATTTTATACACTTTCTACAAGAATAAGCATATTTTAAATAAATCTCTGGAGGGAGGCACCCTGTAATTTAAACCATAACAGCAGAATTTGCACTTTCTGTCTAGCAATACCTCACTTCAGGAGGTGCTACAGTTGTTCTTTGGAGCTGAGGAACCCAAGTGCAGCAGGAGAGCTCAGCTCTGCAATAAGTGAGCAGCCAACAGGCAAATAAGGTACAGCTCACCTGGGGACAGGTCAGGACAAACAGCAACCTCTGAGAAGGAAGCACTAATCAAAGTGCAGGGACACAGAGAGCAGGAGTAAGCTAGCTCTAACCTCAGCTGGGCAGGAGGCACCAGAAACTCAATCTGAACACTGGAAACCAGTGCAGTGAAACATCTCAGACAGGTTTGCTCAGTCGCAGCAGGCGCAGTTGTAAGACAGACTAAAATTATTGTTCCTTTCTGAAAAACAGATATATCATTGTTTGTTTGCTTTGTTGTTTTTTTTATTTAAGAATTAGTCTTTGTAACCCTGATGTGGTATCTTCGTAACAGTCGGGACGTCACTTAGAACAGTCAGTTCTGCTCTGGAGACACTGGGGTGTTCAGCACAGCCCACCAGGCACAGGGACACCCCCATGCTTCCCAGGGACCTGCAGCAGCTGCAGTGCTGCCTCCATTCTCACCACAGGAGCTGCACCATTAGCCTTGGCTGTGACTGGATGGGAGAACATCAGGCACGTGGTCGGCAACAACTGTTTTGTTGTGTCAGCAGAGCATGTGTGATCCTCACCAGGTTCTTGTTTTGGTTACCACACTCTGCACTTCTCTGCAGGGTGCATGGCTGTGCCTCTTTTACAGTGGAACACCTCTGAGAATGCTTCAAAGTTCTGCAAAGATCCCATCACCCTAAACAGAGAGAAGGAACTGATTTACATGGATACAGTGCACAGAGATTGTTGCTCTGAAATACAGAAAGCCATGACCAGGGAGTGATCCCGAGTCTCATAACTCACAGTCTCAGAATACTTTGTGCAAGAAAAGGATAGTTAATATGAATAATGAAATGCTAGAACAGGGCATAGAGTGAGTGGATTCTGGCCCATTCTCTATAGATTGGCAAATTTACCTAGCCAAGTAAAGGAATGTGCTCCTCAGCAGTGTCCTACAAGCCACGGGAGCAATTCTGAAAGTTGGATGTGATTTCTGTTGTCTGACAGAACACAACTGCTAGCAAGGAGCCAGGCTCTCCTTTTGCACCATGTTGGTGCAAGGGGTGGAACCAAGGAAGTATCAATTAGTAACTCAGTTATTAAAACCCACCTGTACTTCAGAGGGCTGTGGACATCAGTCTTTATTGACTGGCTGGCATATTCTGGTCTGTAGGAACCACACCAAACCTGGACAAGGAGGATTCATCATTAGTGGGTCAGTCCTAAAGGGAATTCTGTTTGGGGACCTGCTCACTTTTTTTTAGGAGCCATCCCAATTTGTTACAATCTAGTTGGAATACATTTTATAGAGGAGGTAGCATAGATACAGTTATTTACTAGTTAGTTTTTGTTTTATCAACTTCTTGGATCAAGATCTGATGCTCTGCAATAGATCAGCTCTTGATTTCACCAATGTGTTTCCTCAAGCAGATGAGCTTGAGTCTGAGAGTCTGAGTCTTAAAGCACACCACCAAGTGTGTTGGCCTGTTGTCAAGCATTTGACCTGCTGTTTAATATCTGTTAATTTAAGAGTGTAAACTCAGGGCTGAAATTCAACTCAGCAAACATTTTTTCTGCATGGTAATAAGGTGAGATAGAGGAAAACAAGGGGAATCTGTAGCAACATCTGTGATCTGAATGCAAACTCCTGTTTCAGGGCTTCTGGTTTGCCATTTCTCAGGCATTCAGTTTTCTCCAGCACATTATAAAAGATAGATGAAACCCTGTCTGTATCAAAAGCAAAAGGAGTTTTCCCATATATGTTGGTGGAATCATTTTTACATGAAATGGCAAGCTTTTGAAAGTTGTTGTCCCCCATAAGTTGGTGTCTGACTCACCTTTTCTCTGAGTAGATGCCCTGTTTCTGTGTCCTTGCCCCAGCAGGTTTCAGTAGTGCCCTTGGGAAAGTTACTGAAAACTCTTTCCTCTAAGCACTAAACCATCTTTTTCACATCTGTCTTGAGGACCTTTTGATGCTGTCAATAGTGAATCACTGTCCAAGTGGAGCTTGGGACTGATTTCCTCTCTAACATTTAGGATAACCTATTTTATCCTCTCATGCAGCATGTAGTGGCTACATCCAAGTGTTCTTACCTGGGCAAAGTTAAGGAAGAAAAGCTGTTTGTGAGATAAATTCAGTCCAGGCAGCTTTGGCTCCTTCCCTTCCTGTTCCAGCCATTTTAAGTAGGCCTAGAAATGATCAGAGATTCACTTCAGAGCAGCAGCAGCATGGCCTGTTCAGGCATGATGGGCATTTGGGATGTTATTGTAGGGTGAGAGATTTTAGTCACAATTTATAGGAACCCAACATGTCTTCCCTTCTATATATTTGTAGTTTTCATCCTTCTAACACAAATAGTACAGCTAATTTTATGAAAAATCTGTCATCATTAGTTGACTTTCCTAGTAAAAAAATTAAACACAAAGATAATTCACATCCAGCTTCTTAGATATTGCAATCTCTGGCCTGGAAACTGTTCTAAAACAGGAAAAAATACTAAACTGTTCTATGGAAGTGGGGTTCTAGAGCAGTAGTTACTGTTGGCCAGTGACCTTCACTGCAGGAAGCCATGTGTGTTCTTGATGGAGCCACCTGAAGATGTATCCTGCATTTCTTCAGGGAGGTAATGCACTGCCCTACTGGGCTGTTTGCTGCTGTGTCTCAGCAAGCAAGCATGTCAAAGCATGACTGCTAATATCAAGTAGAGCTGGTGGCATATATTAAAACAGTAATGCTAGGGAGACTGAATGCCCATGACTGCAGTTTGAAGTAAACCCATCAGCTCTCACTGGCTTTTGCTGGAGGCATTTTTATTTGGAAATAAAAGTGTTAAATCCACAGTTCTGTGGTGATGGTTTTTATCTCCTCAAGTAACTGCTCATAAAATAGAAGATAATAACCTTCCCAATGTTAAATCCCTTACCTGTTATTATTACACATTAATTGGCCAATTTTCTTTTTTTAGGTGTATTGACATGGTGGAGACAAGTTAATGTGTCCTCATGCTGGCTAATTTCAAACTTCTGCTACCTTATCCTCTCAGCTGCTGAGATAGTCCCAAAACGTAAAAGATAGAGCCGAGGGGAAAAATACATCCAGCTCCACAGAACATCAGAGGGTTCTGCAAGCAGGCAGTTTGTATCATCCCACGTTACTTTTCCACCCTTGCAACAGCTTTTAGAACCAAGGGCATATTCACTTTAATGAAGTTATTAATTTTAATGGTATCCCTCAGACTCAGAGCTGTCAGTTTAGATTTCTGAAAATTCAGGATGTTCTTCTCTGAACACTCTTAACTGTTGTGATGCTCAGCAGACCACAGAGGAGGAGTTTTACCATGGCACCTGTGGGGTTTATTTGTAGAAAAGAACATTCCATGCTCCCACCTGAGCTGCACATGGAAAGAGCAGCAAGGCAGAAGGGACGACTTTGTGTTTATTTCCCTAAAGCTTATAAAACACATTAAGAAAGCAACAAAGGAGCTAGGCTTTGAGAGACAGGTACTTTGGTGGATATGATCTGTATCCCTTTTGGGAAAGAGCTGGTTTTTCCATCTACTCGTGTCCTACCTGACGTGTGACTTTTGAGATCTAAGATGAAAGGCATAAGAGAAATAAACTTGGAAAAAACAGTTGCTGTCCTTCAGAATCTCACCAAAATGTGTTGCCAAGAAATTAGTGCTCTGTTGCCATGTGACAAGCTGTGTCAAGTTGTAGCTGCCATTTTCAGAATTAAGGGCTTTAGAAAATGGAGTCTTTTACCTTTTCCCAGCTAATACTGTGCCTGTGTATGGGCTTGTCCTGGGTGCAAGGATGGCAGCAACTCTACACTGTAGCTGCACCTATGGGGGCATAAGCATCTAGATATAGAACTGAGGCTTTAAATTTCTGAATGTGGTAATAACATGTTAATTAATTACTAAATAGGTAGCCCCATTGCTGAATCCCAGGGGCAAAGTGAACTCACAGGATATTTGGAAGTTACCTTATAAGCCTGTCGGACCCCGCCGTTATCTGCAATATTTTCTCCTAATGTGCTTATTCCACTGACCTGTAAAAGAACAATCATCTATTTACTCTGCAGTCAGTGCCATCAGCAAGGCTGAGCACCACAAGCTGAGGCACAGTCATGCATCACAGACAGTCCTGTCTGGAACAGAAGGAAGCAGTGACTTTGTGCTAGGGCAAAGAGAGAATTAAAATAAAAAACAGGGTAAAAGCTGCAGATTAGAACAGACAGAATGTACAGCAATGTAACGTGAACAGACCATGAGCTGCTGGGCAGAACATCTGCTAGCAGGACTGGCAAAATGCAGCATACAGCAGATTTCCTTCTCCCTTGTAAAATCACCTCATGGGACCTGGCAGCAAAGCTCTCGTGGGCCCAGTTCACCATCAGCCCAACTGCACACAGACACTGCTGGTCTTCTCAGCTATACTAGCATCTCTAATTTACAAGAAACAGTCTTTGTATCTTCTCGGACAGTATGTGGGGTTTTATGCTGATTGTCTGTAGAGATTCTCCATTCACATTCATTATTTTTCTGAATTACAAGGCAGGGGTGTGGAAATGGTTGGTTTTACTTACATTTTGTCCCCCTGCCAGCTCCCACGTGTAGTTCCCATACTGATAAACCATGCAACGGGACTGCTCCTTGAAATGCATCGCTGAGAAATTGCTCCACCAGTCAAACATATTTCCATCTTTATCAAAATTCCTACCTGCATGACAATCCAAGAAAAAAAGCCAGTTTTGAGTATGTTAGGGCAGCTCTTCTGCCAGTGTAGCACCCATTTCTTTTCCGTGTTAGAGCTGTGATTCCTCCCATGGCTCGAGCATGCTTTTTATTTCCTCTGGTTCTACATTTGTGAGGCTATTTTGAATGCCTAAGTGTAATCTGCATAAGCTTAATTAACATTAAATATAGAAACTGAAGAAAACCCCTGTATAAGAAATTACTGGCTTGCAGTATCACAAGTGAGTTTTTGCCCAAAAGTATTTTACATATTATTCTAGAAAGATATTAAAGCAAATATATTTCCAATGTTTGTGTTGAAGCTAAAAATCTGCAATTTCAAGGTGCTACTGACAGCTTTTCTAGCCCAAGAATGTAGTTCACAGATTTCATGTTGCTTGAGGAGCCAGCACATCTGCCTGCACTGTATTTCCAGTCTGAGGATGCTGTAGAAGGGGCAGATTTTCCTGAGAATTGTAATTGACTCAGTTTATCTTTGACATCTCTTTTCTTCTCATGTGACCTGCTTAGTTTGTTGTTAGATTGTTGCTGTGTGGCTTCACTGCTCCCAGGTGGTGAGGTGGCAGGTATGTGATGGTCTGAGCACTGGCACTGCAGTCCCAGCAGTGTGTGACTTTGATTTCTTACAGGACAACTGAAAGAATAATATTTACTCAGTTATCTTCTCACCATTGTCATCAAACCCATGAGTAATTTCATGCCCAATAACCATCCCAATGCCTCCGAAGTTCAGGGCTTGTGGCTGGTGTTTGCTGAAGAAGGGGGGCTGCAGAATCCCAGCAGCAAACACTGCAAAGAGGGAAAGAGAGAGGGTAGCTT
>NW_009954555.1:4823336-4841771 GCF_000747805.2 Chaetura pelagica
TATTTTTGCATACTTAACTGACAGATTGTTTGCTTTGTTTAAGGATCTGGAAGGAACATAAAATATAAAATGATTAGAAACAACATCATGCCTCCTCATGTGAAATTGTTCCTCTTGATAAATGGAAAATGACAAGTTAATAAAGGTTTAATTTAGCACATCTGCAACTACAGTATCCCCTTGTTTGAGAAGCAAGCCTCATTTACATCTCAGCTTTAGCCTAATTTGGTCTATAATGTATGCAGCAGTAAGTCAAGAACAAAATGTTTAGTAACTGTCTTTGGGGGATAAGTACAGTTTGTGTTTTAGAGCCATTTTACGGGGGAACTAATGGATGTTTTATTGCCTTATTTTTGTTAAAGAAAGGTTAGCAATCATATGCTGATTACCAACAATACTTGCTGTGTAAAACATGCCCAGCTTTAACTCCTACAGACAGCCAAGTGCACTTGGATGCCACTCTGGGGGGACAGTAGGAGGTCTGTCCTTCCTCACTCTACTGGCATCACTCTCTCATGGAAAGTCAATGGGATTTAGTCCTCATCCCATGGACACAAGGTGAAAAGTGTAGACACTGCTGGAGGAATTAAGACTGCAACCCATTAATTCTAGTAAGATACTTTTCAAGAAGTAAAATACTGAAATTATATAGCAAATATTTCATTTAGAGACAAAACCCTTCTTGACTATCTAGGTCTTATCCATGCAGCTTTGGGGAGAAATGTGTAAGACAGACTGTGACAGAAGCAGGAAACCTAAAGTAGTGTGGAAAATGATCTTACACCAACTAGAGACAGGAGGAAACAGGATTTAATTGACATCTACTCTATTGTGAGTAGCTGTGCCTGGACTTTGGCCTTGAATGTTAATCTTCAAGTTACTTAAACCAGTTACTTCCACCTAAGTTATAAGGGCAAAGTTACCTTCTTTAAGATTCCAATTCCCTACCTGGAAGGCTGGCTTACAGCTGATCCTCATCAGCATAAAACCACCCTGGATAAATCAGGAGCCTGAGCTTACTCCAGGCCTTGTTCCAAGGTGATGTGCACTAGCAAGCTAAGGGAGGGCCTTGCTCTGCCTGGAGGGCTGGTCACAGCTTTTACTGAACCCACAACATGGAGGTAAGTGGAAGCTGAACAAATGGAAGCCAGCTCTTTCTGATGAGGCTTAATTATGAGCACTTTGGAGGTTCCTACTTTTAGTAATTATGTTGAGTTTTCCCTTGTGACTGTTGGTTATTTTCCATTTCTGGCCTTTGCCCTGTGAGCAGGATACAGTTGCTGTCTGGTTTAAAAATATGTGGATTTTTATTCTTGTGATATTTGGCAATACTTGGATAACAGTTCTTGGCTGTCTGGGCATTGGAGTAAGAGCTACTTAGTAGAAATCATTTAGTTCCTTTCTTGTTTGGGGTGCTTGGGATTCAACAAAGAATCTGCAGGCTTTACCTGAACTTCTGGCCACCTGCAGGTGCTCTGGCAGCATGTGGAGGAAGGAAGGATGGCCAGGTATGTGTTAAGTCTGCAGATCTCTGCTAAGCACGAGAAAGGTCAGCCTGGCAACTCAGCAAAAAACTCAGAGCTGGTGCTCTGTAAGCAGGGGCAGGTTCCTGTGGCCTGGTGTGCCTCTTACCAATGTAATTCAGCGCCATCTGTGCAGACAGCAAACTGGAGAGCTGCCTGTATGTTCATCAGGAGTGTGGAAACACAAGTAGAAGCAGCCCAGAATACACTATGAGCCTCCTCTGGTCTCTGAAGCTGGCAGCAGTGTAGCTGCAGTTACAGTCTGAGGCTTTCACACATAAGGCTGCTCCAACTGCAGGATATAAACTATAAACTATGCCTGTCATGGACAGGTAGGGGGGAGGCTGAATATTCATCAACAAAGTGATTCCTTGAAAAGAACAGCTTGTCTGCTGTGCCCAGAATTTCCACAGGGACAAAGAGACTTGCACCCTTGTGGTGCAAAAAGTGATGAACTTGTTCTATGCAGCTGTTTCAACCTGCTGTAAACCTACCTATCTGGTTCCTGTTGGGAGAATAGAATGCATTGACCACTGCAGCTCCAATGATCCATCTAAAAAGAGATGTTACACATAGTCAGTAATACTTTATTTTAAGATATTCTTCTTACTGAATTATTCTTGTTTAAAAAATGCAGGCTGCATGTAAGGAAGAGGGGTGGTTTCTCATGTATGGGCACCTTTCAAGCAAAACAATACTGAGTTGAAGTGAGAAATAGTTTTGCTTTAGAATGTTGAACAGCCACTTTGGGGGATAATGGGGTGACTGTTTACCAGCTACTTTTAATACTGTGTAAGTTGAATACACTATGAGCCTCCTCTGGTCTCTGAAGCTGGCAGCAGTGTAGCTGCAGTTACAGTCTGAGGCTTTCACACATAAGGCTGCTCCAACTGCAGGATATAAACTATAAACTATGCCTGTCATGGACAGGTAGGGGGGAGGCTGAATATTCATCAACAAAGTGATTCCTTGAAAAGAACAGCTTGTCTGCCGTGCCCAGAATTTCCACAGGGACAAAGAGACTTGCACCCTTGTGGTGCAAAAAGTGATGAACTTGTTCTATGCAGCTGTTTCAACCTGCTGTAAACCTACCTATCTGGTTCCTGTTGGGAGAATAGAATGCATTGACCACTGCAGCTCCAATGATCCATCTAAAAAGAGATGTTACACATAGTCAGTAATACTTTATTTTAAGATATTCTTCTTACTGAATTATTCTTGTTTAAAAAATGCAGGCTGCATGTAAGGAAGAGGGGTGGTTTCTCATGTATGGGCACCTTTCAAGCAAAACAATACTGAAGTTGAAGTGGAAATAGTTTTGCTTTAGAATGTTGAACAGCCACTTTGGTGGATAATGGGGTGACTGTTTTAATACTACTTTTAATACTGTGTAAGTTTGGGAAAAAAATAATAGTTTGTATTGAAAAATAGACTTGCTGAAAAATACACTTGGTGCAGTGTGAGTGTGAAGTAATTGGCTTGAAATGGACATAAACTAGATCTGGTGTTTAGCTTCCCTAAGACTGGGCAGGTTTCCACCAGAATTCCAGCCAGAATAGTTTAAGCTTTCTTCCCCTGAATAGAATTTTTTTGAAGTTCCATGATATTGCTTATCTCCTAGATCTGTCACTGCTTTTGTGTTAAGCAGCTTCAATATCTGAATGTGAAGCAGCCTCATGAAGGATTAGAGAGATTGCAAGCAAATTGGATTAATTCCTGCCACAAGAAGCAGCGAGCTACTTGTTTCATTGCAGGAAGTAACTTCTAAAGACATGATCTCAGCTCTTCACTGTGTGTGACTCAAACACCATGACCATTATTTCAGAATGTCAGAATTGAGGTTGTGTCTGTACGATGCAGTCAGAAACTTACATGTCTTGGTCAACCCTCTCTCGAAGTTTTTTCAAGCTCTTTTGGGCTCCAGCTCTCAGGTTTTCCAGAATGTTTTCAAAGTAATTGTTTTCACTGAAGTTTAACTAAAGAAACAGATACCCAAGTGGATTAGTAAGCTGAGTGGAAAGAAGAATTCCTTATGCCACTGGATGCACGTTCTAAAAGTATTTTTGTTGCCAGGTGTCACTTAATAGTTAGCCCTTTGCATGCAAGCATTGATAAAGTGTTCAGCACTATCCAGTGAGTGTGCTATCCAGCCTCTTGGAAATGGCCGTTGTACAGGTATACGAATTCCAAGGGGCAGGGAAATAAGTGGAGGCTTTTATGTTGAGGTCCTCAAGGTATGCAGAGCATACTTACATTGGCATATTCCTGATCGAGTTTTTCATTCTGATCTTCCAAAATATAGTCTGGATAGCCAATTTGTTCTTTAATTGCCATTGCCTGGAAGAAAAGAGTTAAGTGTTTCCTCTTATTTGTGGTTGGCTTGGTTTGTTCTTTGGTGTTTTCTTTTTTAAAAAAACATTTCAGTACATTTAATAGTTGACATTCTCTATTGCTGTGGTCCACCAGTTTGTGAGAAACAGGATGCAAATATTTAAATACCTTGTTCAAATGCACCTTGTGGTCTAGTGAGCTGTTTGTTAGTATGGAACATGCAGCCTTCACCTAACTTCCTGATGTCCAGCAATTGTGGTGAGGCCCTACAGCACCATCTGACAGGGACTGGGCTTAACCCTCACTTGGTGCCTTTTTCTTGCTATTGGACCAGTGCTGATGGTCCTAAAGTCAATGAAAAGTTGAAAAAGTTTCTTTTGGGGGATTGCCCTGTATTCAGTTGTCATCCCAGCTGATGCACTGGGTGCCACTTTCCCTCCTCATTTGTAACATTGTTCACAAGACTCATTAAAGGAAAAAAAAAGTGAGCTAATAAAAAAAGGACAATGCGATAGTGTAATAGGTAACAGGATGGTGATCTCATTTGTAGAGGAACTGGGAATGGGGATGTTGCAAAACTCCAAAGATTTCCTATTGATGAGGGAATATTGAAGCTCCTTGTTATCTCTGACCTTCTCACGAGCCTTCTCTTTAGATGCCTCATCCATCCACTGTAACTCATCTAAAGTCTCCACGAACACTTCCCGAATCTTGTCGATTAAATCTCGGACCTACAAGACAGGCAGGAAGAAATTACTCACTTACAGGCTATTTTTCCCCTGAGGAGGGAGGAACCTGCTGAAAGACGATGTCCTACAATCCTATGCCCTAAAACATCTGGCGTTCAAAAGGGCACCTCAAATGAGTTCTTACGCCTTCTGCCCCGGGACTGCTCCACCAGACAGTCTGTCGGGAGCTCTAGAGGGGAAGGGCACGGCGGGCAGCGGCGGTACGAGAGAAGGAAGGGCGGGCTACATACCATCCTCTTGCTCTCACCAGCAAAAGCCTCCCGGACGTACATGGCTCCCACCGCGTTCTCCATGTTGTTGTTGACATAGCTCACGCAGTCCCTCCAGCGAGCCTCCTCCAGCGGGGTCCCGTACAGCGCCTGCGGGACACAGCGCAGCCCCGCACAGCCTGTGCTCAGGCTGGTCGGGGCACTGCTTGCAGAGAGGGGCTGGACGGGGTGCAGGGAAGGGCAGCTAAGGCTGATGAGGGGTCTGGAGAACCGGCCTTATGAGGAGGGAGCTGGGGCTGTTCAGCCTGGAGAACAGGAGGGTGAGGGGAGGGAGACCTCATTGCTCCCTGCAGCTCCCTGAAGGGAGGTTGTCATGAGGTGGGTGTTGGGCTCTTCTCCCTAGTGACCAGCCATAGGACAAGAGGAAATAGGGTCGAGCTGTGCCAGGGAAGGTTCAGGCTGGATATTAGGAAAAATTTCTTCACTGAAAGAGTGGTGAGGCCTTGGAACAGGCTGCCCAGGGAGGTAGTGGAGGAACCATCTCTGGAGACATTAAAAAAGGGGTAGACATGTTTCAGGAGATGGTTTAGTGGTTAGGAGTTGTAGGGTGGATGGTTGGACTTGATGATCTTGAAGGTGCTGTGCCCTAGGGTCCCTTGAGCAGGGGACAGGTACCTTCCTGTAGCTGGCCCGGGCGTCCTTGAAGCGCCGGCTCAAGCTGCTGACCCGGTCAATCACCAGTCTCCAAATGAGGTAGTTCTGGATGGTGCTGTGTGGGAAAGCAAAGCTGGATGTCATCCCCTGTGAACAGCAACTCTGCTGCAGGCAATTGAGGGATCTTTTTGTATGGAGACAAGAAAGCAAACGATTGCTGACAGGCAGCAGTTTCACACCCCTGCAGGGGACTCGTTATCTACCAGGCTGAGGGCTGCACTGCCCTGTCTTGTTCAGGGATTGAGTTCTTTTTTTTTTTACCCTTCTGGAGTGTAACAAGACTTAATCCTGTAATACACATATTTTTCTTCCCACACAAACTTCTCTAGGCATGTGAGCAGGTGGGACACCTAGTACCACAGTGTTTTGGGACCCAAGGACCTGAGAAGATCACCCATGCTTCATATTGAACTGGTGTTAATTTTTCTCAGAGAAGCTCTGGCAGAGCTGGCAAGCAGGCCCAATAATGTACATTCCCACAATACTTCCATGACTTTTGTCTTGAATATTTTCGAGTTTCCTTACCTTGCTGAGTACTTAGAGATAATTGCTTTCAGCTCTTGCAGATAGGGCATGCCATATACAACCACCTCTTCTTCTGGGTCAACCTGGACACTTACTGAGGACATGACACCTTGGATGAAGAAGGTCCAGTTAAATTCCTAGGCAGACAGAAAGACATGTACTAATGTCAGGTGTTTAAGTGCCTTAGTAATTGTCTGGACTTTATACAGTCTACAGGATTTAATGCAGTTGTAGTGCTGTTCAGTAGAAAAATGCTTTTTAAGGGACTCTGAAGACAAGATTAAGAATGGGACTATTTTATGACTCTTTGCATCTCTGATAAATTCACAAAGCCATTTCCCATTGGCATGGCAATAAGGAGGAGGCTGAAGGTATCAGACTGCTCATTAGACACTTACGTTCAGTGCAAACTTTTCCTGTAGTTCTTTTAAGGTCATTTTGTTGTACAACAAGGTTACATCATGCCTTTCTTCTGCTGGGGTGGTTGCCTGAAGACATTCACAAGGTTATTACAAGAATCAACAGACACAAGTGTCAATGGCTGACAGGGCATGCGTGCACCTGCATACACACACACCCACATTATATGAGAGTAGGACAATTTTTATGGAAAAGGAAGCTCATTTGCTGGTGCACAGTGCTGCTTTCTGAAGTTCAGTACATGAACTCAGGCCCTGCCAATTCAATAAAGTTTCAATAATATGTTGAGCCAAGAGGGTTCCTCTGTCTTCTTTGGAATAGAAGACTAAGCTCTCGGGAGATTTTCAGGGTGCTGTGGATTTCTAAGGATGCAAGGGAGCTAGCCCAGGTGTTATCATAGGTTATTTAGGTGACTTCCAAAACCAAATATGGCTCAGACAAGGTGTCCTTAATGTCTGTACTCACATTTGCAATCTCTGTCTCAAGCTCCATAACCTTTGCCATCTCCTCTTGGACATAGGAATCATCTTTAGTCATATTCTTGTCTTCCCGGATCATTTTGGCAATGGTGATCATGAACTGCAGGTAAGCTTCTCTCACCTGCACACAAGAGACAGAACAAGTATCTAGCACTGTGCTGAGAAAAGGTTTGCTTCGCTTCTCCTTCAGCAAACCATTCTTTTTGTTATGTTAGCTTTACAGAGTGCTGGGAAAGTGTGGCCCAGGGGTCACAGCCTCTGTCTCCAATGCAACCCTCCCCATGCCATTTTTCTTGTCTTATTTTATTTTACTGTAATAGATACTCCTGCAATACCCAGGGCCTCAGATCCTTCTGGAACACCTGACAGTGCAGTCTCCAAATACATAGTGAAAGCAACTTTCTGCTTTCCTGTACAATCCACCTCTCTGGCCTTCTGAGATAGAATTACTGCCTGAGCAGAGAGCTCCATGCTTGGAGTGACATGATGGGAACTGTGATCCCTAAACACCTAAATACCAGAGGCAGCATGGAAGGCTTAAGTTCTCTGAAAGTAATACCAGAAATCTTCTAAACCCTGTTTTTACTGTCTGAAAGAAAACTCTGTCTTGGATGGTTCCCAGTGGTACTTTTGTTTTGTTTCTCCTAGGAGGGCATGGCTGGGATTTATGCCTCAGAATGGACCTTGAAAAGGTATCTGGATGCTGAGGGAGAACTGATCTGATAAAGGATAGCTTAATGCTACCTCTTCTCCTTGCATACTTTCTCTGTAGATCTTGGAAACCAGGTAAATACAGTAACTGTTGTGAAATTGAGTCTGGGCACTTACATGATGCTTATTTGTGTTTTTAGGCTGAGTGCTGAGGCCTTAATCAGGCCAGACTCCCACAGGCCTCAGCAGGAGTTTTGCCAAAAGATGCTGGACTAAGCACAGGGGGAGTTTGGGTCATCAGAGTTGGGTTCATTGTCTGTGGGAAATGAGCTGTTAAATAGCAAATAAAAAGGGGTTGTCTCCTCCTTATTCATGAAGACTAAAAACACAGCCTTAGCCCTTCTTTACAGCTTAAAATTAAAGCTGGATTAAGCAGTACTCTTTTTTTCTTTAGCTAATAATCTACATTCTGTACCTGATTTTCTAACTTATACAAGTTAGTCTAAGTCTGACTTTCATGCAATAATGCATAAATATCCCTCTTTTCTACTGTCACTGCCACTATGTAGGTGAAACTTGCAGATCAGAGTCCTGGTTCCAGCACCTATCTGCAGTTCCCAACACAGCTACGTGGAGGCTGTTTTGTATTGTGAGATGGATTAATAGAGGTTGGCAGTTTAGAAAGGTGTCCAGAACGTGTGTGAGCCATCTCAGGAACTCCACAGGACTGTATTTTAGGCTACATTATATAGGGGAATATAGTCAAATCCATTGCAGTAAGAGGAGGATGGGTCTCACTGATGTTTTCATCTGCCTTTACAACCACTAGACAAAAGAGTCCAAAATGCTGATTGTTGTGTCTCTGCATTCCCTTCCATTCCTGTTAGGAAAATTAGTTTGATGTTAGGCTGCAAATCCTCTTTGTTAGTATGACATAATTAAGGAAAATAAAATGTGCTAAAGCCCTACTCTCATCTTGGAAACTGATAAATTATCTGGCTGTGTTTGCAACAGCTTTCTATGTATTTACAGAAACCCTCACATTTTTGCTCTGAGCATTGGCAATGAAAAGCAGCTAGAAAATAATATCTCATAATTTTAATGTAATTTTAGAGAAGGAGGGGAGTAAATGGCAGTAGATTCTTACCAGCTGAGTGTCTGTTCCATTAACAGCTTTTGCTGCTCCATAGAAGACACTTTATTTTAACTTTTTTCCCACAAACAAACACATTAAATTCTTGTGAAATATTTTTGTGTTTATCAAAATGTATTTTGGGATATTGCATGTTAAAATTTGATAAAGTAGGACAGTTCTTCTCCCACATCTATAAAAAATCTTTCCAGTGCCTTGTAAAATAGTAGCCAGAACCAGTGGCTTTAGGAAAAGATACGACCAAATCCAAGATAATCTGCACTGAAAATATAAACCTGTCCTTCAAAATCAGAGACTGTCTGAAGCTAGAAAACCTGATGATGTTATTTTCATGTAAGCTTCTCATCTGTATGCACTGGCCAATTCTGGGAGGCTTGATATTTAGGCAGTTGTTCAGTCCTTTTGTAAACTTGACAAAATTCAGGCATAATTAGGAAAAAATGTAGCAGTGGATGTCTTGGCCTAATTCTGAATTTTACATAACATGGAGACTCATATATTTGAGTTTTCCAAAATAAAGGGATAAGTAATAGAATTATTTTAGTAGCAGAAAGTAAGTAAATGACATGGAATACTTACTCTTTGATAGTTGCCCCCATTAAAGTAGTAATCCCTGGATGGCATTCCTAAACTTGGCTGGTCAATCTGAAGGGAATCACACACACTTAGTTAGTGATGAACAGGAACTGGTGGTGTCCAAAGGTATCCTTGGAAGGCAAGGTGGAATGCTGCATGTGCCATCCTTCCAGTGTTGGAATGACAACAGGACACTCTTACCAAACAAGAGAAGTTTAGCTTTCTAGGAACTGGGCTGAGGTGGGAGGCAAACGTTTTGCTTCTGGATTTCTAGATAAGGACAGGCTGGATAATTGGTGTGGATTATTAAGCAAAATCTTTCAGTAACCATTGAGATCTAAGAACAAATTTACACAACTTGAAAAATAAGTTGCTTGACTTGAGGGCTAGACCATGCACAAGTATACACAAACAAACTCTAAAATATTGCTTACATGGTTTCCTGCTATATATTAAACCTGACCATAATTTGGCAAGCCACAAGAATTTATAGCCCTTAAAATGCTGTAAATCAGCAAAGCTCCATTGATTTTGTTTCTTCAACTGGAACCAGGGTAAGAGTGTGACTTTCAGGCAGATCTGCTGCTTGGGATCCAGAACTGTTGCAGGCATTTTGCCTGTATTGTGCAGACCCACCGACTTATGGAAAGCTGATCAGTATGCAAATAACTCTCCAGTATGATTCTGGCATATAAATAATTCCCCTCAATCTTTTTCTTACATAAATGATGTGTCGGCTGGAGTCCCGGTCGTCGTTCCACACAAACATGTCAATGAGGACACGTTTGTTAAATCTGGAGTTCATTATGGCGAGTATTTCTTCCATGCTCCAATTTGGCTCTGGGAGATAAAAGGGAAAATGCAGGTTATTTATCAATATGTCCATATGTCCCAGGACTGGTGAAGTTGTACAGCTGGGGAGCTTATTGCTGAAGTGGTTTAGAGCCAGCCTGGTTAGGATGTGAGAATGTTGGACAGAACATTCCCATAGTGGCTAGAAACAGCTTGACTGTTCTCACTGGCCTTACCTGTCTCAGTGATATAATCAGTAAATGATTTTTATAATTATTGTCTATAAGCATGTACATTGCTTATGCATAGTATAAATCCCCATGACCTTGTCCAGATAAGCAGTTAGGCTCCAAACCCTAATTAATATGCAAGCATTACAATTCAGCTGTATTGTTTTTGTTTCCTTTATTTGTGTTGGCCCCTCAGGTGTCCTCACTGTCTTGAAGTGTACACTGCTCGTGGATGAGAGCTTATCATGTGGGTGTGAAGTTTATACAGATGTGTACAGCTCACTGCAT
Source organism: Chaetura pelagica (assembly GCF_000747805.2). NCBI lineage: Eukaryota > Metazoa > Chordata > Aves > Apodiformes > Apodidae > Chaetura > Chaetura pelagica. The sequence goes on from NW_009954555.1 coordinate 4,833,977, forward strand.
GCTAAATATGTACAGTACTCTGTGGAGTATTTCTGAAGAAAATGTGAAAATGGAGGATCTAACACAATAGCAGTTGTCTCCCTAGGCAGCAAATAATCCTGACATAGCACTAGTGACCTCTTTCAGCTTTACCTTTGGTCTTATTCCAGTCTGGAGAAGCTACTGGCCAATCTCCAACCACCCTTAAGGCCTCCAGCAGAGGCAATGAATCTCGTTGCTCTATAAGACCTGAGAGAGGAAAAACAATTACCGTATTGTTTTCATAGAAAAAAAATGAAGAAATATAGGTAATGGGCCTAGCAGTTTAACTCTGAAACTGAATTTGTCATAGCAGAAAATAAGAGAGAACCTGAAATCATCAGTCCCCTACATTAGTCTTCAGAAAAGTAGTGAAAATACTTCTGTTGACTTTCTGGCTTTGACTGAATGCCTCAGAGGAGGAAATGGGACATGTTTTTGCATTGATACCAGAGGCAGGTAACAAGCATCCATCCTTTCTGCATCCCAGAATGTCTACCCTAAGCCTGAATGATGTACCAAGGCATCTTCTTCAAGATGAGCTTTCCAGGAAAGGCCATGAGGATGAGATCTGTATTGACTAGGCTCTTGATTAAAAAGCACATATGTGCTTCTGTTCATTTGGTGCTGAACAAGAGGATCAATGGAGCAGGAAAAGACTCACTCTCATTCATGCATGACTTGTAAAGTATTTTAGCCTTCTGAAATGCTTCTCTGTCCCCTTGATCTGAAGTCTCCAGCACACCTGGGGAAGGAACCATTGCAGTGAGATTTTTTTTTTTTGCCCTGGAGAGCTTTGATCTTGCAAGAGAAATCACTGAGAATTCAGGGCTATAATAAATACCTGTTACTGTAGGCTTCAATTAGAGGGAAACTGGAGTGCTCTTTACAGGAGCTATTAACTGAAAAAGTGTCAGGAAGAAGGACATGCCTGCAGCTCATCCTGCTCCTTTTGAAGTTAGGACCAAATCACCTCTGGCTAATTTTTAGTGGGAACAGGATGTTCCCACAAAACAGATGTAGTGAGAGATGTAGAGATGAAAGGACTAAAGAAAAAAGTCACAACACTTCTCTGGAAGTTTATTTCTGTGTAATGTTTCAGATGTTACGTAGTGCACTAAACACAAGTGCATAACCAAAGATGAGCAGCCTCGTTCCTACCTTTGAGGATGATCTCCAGCTCATCCCTCAGGACATCAAAGATGCTGTATCTGGAGCTGGTTTCTGGGATAACATGCCGGTTCAGCCAGCCCCCACAGGCATACTGGTAGAAATCCTTGCAAGGGTCAGCTGTTGGGTCCATATTCTGAATTATTCTAGCAGCTAGGCATCAAAAGCAGAGAGTTGAATTCCACAGACTGCCCAGTAATATTGGGGACTACCAAAGACTGTCAGGAAGCTGCTTGGTAAAGCAGGGTAAGTGTTGCAATGTGTATCTAGCCCAAGAGGAAATCTAATTCCATTTCAAATTCTTCAGTCTTAAAGCCTGCACTACATTCATGTTTGGTAGAACTAACAGCATGTAAAACATACCCTCTGCAACCCTCTTGCACAGTAACAATCCTTACCTGCTGTCACACATCCAGGTGTGGTACATATGCTGCCAGAATTGGTGCCGTAGCGAGCGCCTGCAGGGAGAGGGACAGGAAAGCAGATGGAATTAGTTGGTTTGGGAACAAATTGCTACCAGTGTCACTGGCCAGCAGCCCAGCCTCAGTGACAGCTCTGTTTGGTTTTAGAGCAAGTGAGTGAACATTGGTGCCAGTAAAAGATACAAAATGACAACTGTGAAACATCTCCTATCTGCAGATTTATGAGGAAAATGTATTGGACAGTGAGTTTTAACTGTCCAGTTAAAAAAAAGTCCAGATCAGTCCTCTCAGTGCATTGCAGAACTCCAAGCAGCAGATGTGAGTGAGGTACAGACTGTGCTGGGGACATGGGGTGGGCTGAGGTTGGCAGTGTCAGCTGTGACACGAGCACAGCAGTGACTGCAGAAGGGAATTCACAAGCACAAGTTCTGCTGCAGACTGACACCAAACCCTCTGCGCATGAAGACAGTTTTTCGGCTGAGTCTGAAGGTGAATGTGTTTGTGGTCTGGTTGTAGCTCTCTGGTGTGCTGTTTGCTATGGAATGGGATGGGAGGTGTCTGGGGTCTGCCTGAGGAGTGGCCTTGGCCCTGGACACAAGAAAATGAATTTTGCTGGTTTAATTTCCCATCTGTGAAACTAGGCAAACTTAGTATCTACTTTTGTTAAATAAACAACTACTTGGTTCCATGCTGAAAAACAAAAACTCAACACCCTTGCTTTCCAACAGGATTAGCCATGTTTTTGAACTTTTTTTTTTTTATCCTGGATGTTTGCAGAGAATATTTACTAAAAAAATTTCCTTCCTATGAAAACAAGTGTCTTTCTTACGTGAGAGCAAACAAGATTACAGTAATTCAGAGAGAAATGAAACAGTGGGGAAGAAAAGAGGGCTTTGAAGTTCATCACTGGAAGCAACATAAAAAGCCCCCACTGTGACTGGGAATGTCACACTCTGGGTTCAGCAGTGTGCCGTGGTGCTGCGTGGGGACAGGCTGCTCCAGAGTAACCACACCCCCTGGTGCAGTTTGGTGTCTGGCACTGAGCAGGGGGTGAGCAAAATACATGTAAAAACATTAACCTTCACCTAGAGGGGTTTAGCTTTTTTTTTTTTTTTTTACCTTTGTACTGGATGAAGCTAAGCTCCATTTTCTAAGTTTCCTCAACACTCTAATAAGTTAAAAAATAAAAAACCTCTAAAGGCCTAAAGTATTTCCAAGGGGGGGAAAAAGCCTTTTGGGGGAAAAGCAACTAGGAGTTAAAAGGTATGTGGAAGTCTTCCATAAAGAAGAAATGTCAGTGGGCAAGGTGAGAGAGACAGCAGACCTGCAGTCCAGGTATTTCTTTCCTTGTCTCTTGGGAACCAGGCAGGACTCAAATGAAACCCATTTTTTCAATCAGTCTTCAATATAACCTGACAATGTCTAACTTCAGTTTCTGGATCCCAACGGCTTTCAACAAGATTCTGACTCCCCACATTCAAAAAGCCCTTGTGATTGTGTAAATGTAACTGAGCTGTATAAGCAGGGAAGCCAAATCTGTTCTGAAGCCTTGGTTGTGTGCTCGGACCAGATAATTAGGAATGGCTGGTGGGGGACTCTCAGTTTACTTCTGAAAGTGGCTCCTTTGTTTTTATATCAATTATCTCTTTCATGCCTCAGTACCATTCCTGACAAAGAACCAAGCCAACCTGACTCTGTATGAGATCTGACCAACACTGCCCTGTTTCACTCCACAATATGTTTGTTGGGTCTTTGCTCTCCCTTGACTGAAGCTGCACCTCCTGGGCTTCAGATAACTAGAAACAAACCCAAAATGCACCTTCTAAAGTCTCAGCCAGACAACTCTCTGCACTTTGGTTTTTTAAAACTACTTTGCTAAAAACAACTGCCCAAGTTTTCAGTATAAATATAGGTATTTCTCTATTTTTCCTCCTGAGGCTGAGCTATAATGACAGAGACTCCTGCATTGGCATCCCTGGACAGAGGCTGCTGCAAGTAGAGACATGGGGGGGGGACAATGCAGGTAAATGTTCTGCAAAGCCTGAAAGTTGAAACATTTTAGCAAAAATGTTTAGCAGGATTTAAATGGATGTGATGGGAAATTTCTGAACTCTCAGTTTTAAGGGTTTGGGGAATCAATGCTTAGCTCTTCTATCAAACCTTTAATGTGAGAGCTGCTTAGCTGAGTATTTGCCCCCTTTTGCAGCCTTGCATGGCCTGTCCCTGCACATTCCCTCTCTGCATTCACACAGCTCCATCCGAGTAGAACAGAGTCTTGCCATCCAAATGTCATTGCATCATGACTTTCATGTCAGCTGCCACTTCTTTAAACTGTCCATCTTCTTTGAATAGATGCCTCATTAATGAACATTCACAAAGTCAAAGGATGACACGCATCAGTCTAGGAGTCAAGCCAGGTCTCAGGCACAGCCTTTTCTTAGTTTGCCAGCCACCAGTTTAGCTCTTGCCCCTAGTCAGCAGGTTCTTGTGGATCTGTTCTCCAAGTGCAAATCAATCCCATTCTCAGCAAAGGGAATGCAGGAGCCTAACCTGTCTTTTTGAAATCTACTCCCAGGATGAGATGCTTCTTAGTCCAAGTTTGTATTTCTCTTTATTTCTTTGTTGCCTAACTAAAAAGGTAGAACAGAGGTGCAGAAGCACCCTCTCCAGCTTTGGAACAGCCTGGAGAACAGATGCAACTAGTGACAACCTGGGGGGGATGCAGACACAAAAAAATAGCTGTGAGTCTTGCTTATGAGAAACCCTACAGCCTTGGAATCCAGAAAGTGAATAAAATATTAATTAAACTAATAACATGACTTCTGAGCAGTCAGGACCAGCAATTAGGTGAGAATGGAAATTGTTTGTAATGAGGTTGTCTGGAGAAGTCGTTGACTGTGACGTGATGTGTCAGCTACAATAAGTGTTGAAATGTTCTTCAGACTGTAACCTTTCCAACAAGTGATGAGATTTGGAGTTTAGTAAATATTTGTAGAACATTGCTGAGAGAGAGCTGTGAAAAGGCTGCAAAGATGTATGTGTGGGTGTGATGGAAAGATTGAGAGCATGGTGTATTCAGATTCAGGAATTACTTCAGTTCTGTCTGCTTCCCTTTCTATGATCACCCAAATATCACTCTGCTGTTCTTACTGTATTTTCTTTTAGCTTATTTGGATTAGGTTTTGTAGGTATGAAAACTTCTTTGGATGACAAAAATCCCCAAACTGCTTCTAGAATTGTGTAACTGCATCACTCTGAGGGATTCAGAGTTGTTCTCTGGGTACATAGATAAACACTGTAGTCAGTGTGAGGGTGCATTGCAGGCGTGACTGCTGTAACCAGGGGCCTGGGCTGTGCTCTGCAATGCTCCTTACTAAGCTCTAGACAGCAGAGCAAAAAGAGACTCCCCGAGCCACTAAGTCTATTTACACCTTCATATAAAAAAAAGAACGTAAGGCAGGACAGGGAACACCAAGTGCAGTATTTGAACAAAACTTTTCAAAACAAAACCCATCCTTGTTCCGCAAGAACATTCCTTGGTTGCACTTGAAGAGCTTTTGCTCTTGGTGTCAGACCCAAGTAGTGCCTGTGGGCACTTGACTGAAGGATGCTCTAAGCTTTGGTTCCTGCTGCTCTGCTGCTACCTGAGAATCATCAGAAGCTGGTGGCTGCTCTAGGGGATGGCTACACCTTGGTGTGGCCACTGCAGCAGTGGAACTGTGTATAATTTGATGTAAGAATGACTGCCTGTGCTGGAAACCCTTCCAGAAGGCAGGGGAAAGCAGCTGGGCAGAGCTGCCCGCCGTGCAGGACAGGCAGGGTAGCAGCTCTGCAATCATCTGTACTCACAGATTGCTCAGGATCTCTGAATCTGGGAAACATTTCCAATGAAAACCTAATTGCTGGTACAAGCCTGCTAAATATGAAGATTTCCAAACTGCTTTCTCACAGATAAGCCTTTCATCAAAACCCATAACTGTTAGCACTTGCTTTACAAGCACAGACTCTTCCCATGGATTTGCAGGAGATCAGTATTTGGGCAAACATCATTAATACCTGAATTCTGACTTGCTTCAACCCAACAAGCCAGATGAGGAGCAGTTTTCTCAAATCCTTTATGACTGCAAGGAACAAAATTCTGCATAGTTCAATACTTAGGCCCAGGGTAGGAGTTTCTGTATCAAACTCTGGGGAATTCTTTCCCTCCTGTATCCAGAGTTAATAGAATAAACAGAAGCAACTTTCTGATGAGCATTATGGATACCAAATACTCACATTTCCTCTAGCACTGGATTGAATGCTGGTAGCATTCAATAGCTGCTAGCAAAAGGAGCAAGCAATTAAAAGGATTTTCTCATGACTTATTCCTCAGAATTCTGCAGTGTTGTTACTTTAAAGAGCTGAAGAAAGCAGTTCACTGCAGGCAGGGATGTAGAGACAATGAAAGGGGGAAACAATGCTTCAATTTTATTCTCTCATGTTTTAGCAAAGCTCTGAATCCAAGAGGCATTCATGGAAGTGACAAACGTGAGGCAGGTGCTGCCACCAACCATCTTGGTTCCTTCATGGAGTTTTTAAATAGGGGCTTGCTTTTGCTGTGCTAGTGACAAAACTTGGGTTTGGGAGTCAGCAAGCTCTGCAGTTCACATATTTTAGGCAAAGCACCTCAAAGTAATATGTCTCATTGTTAGGTTCCTGGTGAGATGCCTGTATGAAAGTCACTGAACCAAATCTCACCTAGAGATCGAGTTCCCTGATGTAACACTAAAAAAAGTCTCCCCTTCCTCAGCAGCATCTTGGCTTTGGGTTTCTTCTTGTGGGTTTTTTTTTTTGTTTGTTTGTTTTGTTTTGTTTTAAAAAAAAAGCTTTCCCATTCTAATAGAGACTCTCCCATTTAGGTCTGCTGAGCAGCTGTTGCTTTGTAACCCCCAGCAATAATGAATCTTGACTCCTATAAAATCAGGAACTGTCAAGCCTTGAACACAGATGTACAGACACACACCTTCCCCTCCAAAACAGTGCAACCTTTCTGTACCTTTTTTCAAAACAGTGCTGATTTCAACAAAATGCAGAGAAGTAATTAAAATCATAGACTCTTATCACATCATTTTTAAATTTAAATAAAATGCACCAGGGTCCTCTCTGTGCAAGAACCTGGAACGAGGCAGAGACAGCCAAGTCCCTCACAGAGGTGACCTCACTGTCTTCCTGTATTTTTGTTTTCATTTAGCTCTGCAAAAAGACTAGTATGTTGTTTGCAGAGGGAAGAGGAGAATTATTCACAGGTTCCTTACCTCTGCTGCTGGCATACAGGATCACCAGGGCGACCACTGCACAAGTCATGAGGAGCAGCAAGACAGCCAGACCGATTGCCACAAAGCTCCAGGGCTTCTTCCCAGATTTTGTTGATTTTTCCACAATATCCATTTGACTTTCTGATTTCCCCATTATTGTAACTCTAAATTGAGGAGGGGAGGGTAAGAAAGAATTAACAGCAAAGCTCAATCAATGTAGGGATAAATGCATGACAAATTCAGGGAGAAAAAGGAAGCAGAATAAAAGCAAAGAGAGAAAGAAAACTTCCAAGTTATTACATGTATTTGTCCATTTGATTGTCCACAGACTTGCCAACCTCATTCTCCATCTCCTGAGCCCACCAGACTGTCTGCACTCCGGGTGTGCTGCTGGGGGGCTGTTCGGGACTACACTACCCCAGGCTCCCAGTGGGGCAGTGTCAGAACTCCAGGAGCCTGCTTTGGGGAAGTATGGAAAAGTCTCATGACAAGGTTGGGCAACTCCTTTTCTCCCAAACAGGGAAGGGGGGGGGAAAAAAAACTGCCTCCTTCCACTCCCCACTTGGAAAAGTATCTTGCTGTTTCAGAGGTTTTCCCTCCGTGGCCGGGAGCGGGTCCGCAGGGCTCTGTTAGCAGCGGAATCCAAGAGATCCTTCCAGGTGCGCGTGGCTGCGAGCGGCGGCTGCTCCGTCCTTAGCGGGGATGAAGGGTTGGGAAAGCAGGAGGCTCCTACAACACGTGGCAGCTCCCAGGTTTGCAGGAGTTTGTGCCCTCCAGCCTCTCAGAGCCATGCTGGAACTTGTGAGCTCCGGCGTGTTGCAGCTCCAGGCAGGCGCTCCCGAGCAGCAGCGGGAGGAGGGGGCATCGCCGCAGCAGCCGGGGCTGAGCCTG
>NW_009954555.1:4842685-4863851 GCF_000747805.2 Chaetura pelagica
GGCTGACCCTGCGGCCCGCCCCCCTGCCGCAGCCTCCCCGCTGCCCTCCAGCCTCCCCGGGATCTGCCACCGGCTTCCCTGCCTGCTGCGCTCGCAGGAGGAGCGAGAAGTCGGAGAGTGTTGAAGCCCTCGGGCTCTGAGTGCTGGCTGCCTTAGGTCGCGATATATGGGAGCAGCTTCTTGTTTGAAAACACCGATATTTAGGTTGCTGCAGCTGCGCGGGGGTTTCTTTTACTTACTGGAAATCTGTCTGCAAACAGCTGGGAAAGACAGTAGAAGCGAGGGCAGGAGAGGCATGTGATTTCTCTTGATTTTTGTTTTATTCTTTTCCAGAACTGGCTATGGAATGAGGGTAGAAGCAGGTTTTTGTGTGGCGGTGGTGTTTGTTTTTCCCCAGTGGGTTGGTTTATTGAGCTGGTGTAACTTGCTGCCAGGGTTCACGCTGTAGAAATGTTAAGGTCGGTATCTCTTGACCCGAGGACTCCGCTGCCACTTTGTGTGCTGGGGGAGGCACTGGGGGTGGAGCCCCTGCCCCTGCCGCAGACCTGCTCACCGGGAGAGGGGGTAGAGCGCTACAAGCAGGACACTGAGCTGTTTGCCTCTGGGCAGGACGTGATGAATGCCAGTTCCTTTTGCCAGTTCAGTCTGAAAAGAGGAGGCTCTGGGGGGACCTCATAGTGGCCTTCCAGTACCTGCAGGGAGCCTACAGGAAAGCGGGGAGAGTCTTTTTTACAGGGGCTTGCAGTGAGAGGATGAGGGGTAATGGTTTTAAGCTGAAAGAAGAGAGATTTAGGTTAGAGATCAGGCATAAATTCTTCAGTCTAAGAGTGGTGAGACACTGGAACATGCTGCCCAGAGGTGTTGTGGGGGCTCCATCCCTGGAGGTGTCCCAGGGCAGGTTGGATGGGGCTCTGAGCAGCCTGTTCTAGTGGGAGGTGTCCCTGCCCATGAAGGGGAGTTGGAGCTTGATGATCTTTAAGGTCCTTTCCAACTCCAAAAATTCTGTGATTCTGTGAGTCTGAGCCTCCTCTTCTCATCAGAACTCTGCCTCAAAACCCCTACAAGAATTTGTCTTCTGTTTCATTCAGATTAATTTTATCTTAGGCTCCTGTCAAGTGTGAAGGCAGCCATCCTTATCCCACCATCTGAAGAGAAGAATGCAAAAACCTGATCTAAACCCATGCACTCTCAGACCCTGGGTGTCCATATCATGAGGATATGGTGCCTGCTCTAGTTCCCTTGCAATCCTGAGGTCTTGCACAGGTTTTTCTCCATGCTGACTGTGACCTTCTCCCAACAACAACAGGTTGCACTAAGACAATTTTTTGTGTTTAATATTGAGGTAGTTGACTGTGCTGGGTCCTTTGAATAGATGTTCTGATGGTTGCTGCTCTCTGTATGCTCTAAGAAAATCAGGGACTGTATGAGCAATAGGCAGTTATTTCCCAGCCAGTGCTCTGGGGTTCTCCTGCAGGTATTAAACAGCTACATCAAGTGTATAAACGACTAAAGCAAGCAAATCCAAACAGGACGTAGTGCTGACATCATCCTGAGTATGATGTCTTAAGTATTGTTACCATGGAAATGTTATCCATCTCTATGTGTTGTGGGGGCTCCATCCCTGGAGGTGTCCCAGGGCAGGTTGGATGGGGCTCTGAGCAGCCTGTTCTAGTGGGAGGTGTCCCTGCCCATGAAGGGGAGTTGGAGCTTGATGATCTTTAAGGTCCTTTCCAACTCCAAAAATTCTGTGATTCTGTGAGTCTGAGCCTCCTCTTCTCATCAGAACTCTGCCTCAAAACCCCTACAAGAATTTGTCTTCTGTTTCATTCAGATTCATTTTATCTTAGGCTCCTGTCAAGTGTGAAGGCAGCCATCCTTATCCCACCATCTGAAGAGAAGAATGCAAAAACCTGATCTAAACCCATGCACTCTCAGACCCTGGGTGTCCATATCATGAGGATATGGTGCCTGCTCTAGTTCCCTTGCAATCCTGAGGTCTTGCACAGGTTTTTCTCCATGCTGACTGTGACCTTCTCCCAACAACAACAGGTTGCACTAAGACAATTTTTTGTGTTTAATATTGAGGTAGTTGACTGTGCTGGGTCCTTTGAATAGATGTTCTGATGGTTGCTGCTCTCTGTATGCTCTAAGAAAATCAGGGACTGTATGAGCAATAGGCAGTTATTTCCCAGCCAGTGCTCTGGGGTTCTCCTGCAGGTATTAAACAGCTACATCAAGTGTATAAACGACTAAAGCAAGCAAATCCAAACAGGACGTAGTGCTGACATCATCCTGAGTATGATGTCTTAAGTATTGTTACCATGGAAATGTTATCCATCTCTATCTGATACACTTTATATCTCCTTATAAGCTGATCCATGCTAAGATGAGACAAAATCACGTTCTGCTGGTTGCCAGGGTTCTGTACTTTGCCCCATGCAAGAAGTCACATAAATCTTAAATTTGGGCAGTCCTCCAAAGCCTTTGGAGTGATGTGGGAATGCAGCTTCTGTCCTGACATCACTTCAGCACCAGCTGCTCACTACACTTCACCATGCAAGGATGGCTCTGAAAATTCAGCACAAACCTTGCAGGAAGGGTGTTGCTTCAATACCTGAATCCAGCAACTGTATCTGTCTCCACAGAAGTGGTGCCAGCTCTTGCATGGGAAATACTTAGCATTTCTCCTTTAATGCAGATTACAAATTACCACATCCTGTGTGTGTGTGGCTGGGTATGGAGAGTAGCTTCAAAACTCTTCAAAGAGACTGCTTACAAACTCTTTTGTTGCTCACCTTTTTGTCTTTAATGAAGTAAAGAGCAGAGAGTTGAGAAACACAGCTGATCTCTGTTGTGAGCGGGCTTTGCACGTTTAAGGTACACAGCTTAAGATACCTTTCTTCTGTGAATATGATTTGATCTGAAGGGAAACCTCACCTGAACCAACATTTATAATGCATGACTAGAATGGTTAGATTTATTATCAACATCACTAGTTCTGTTCAGTAACCAAAAGAATTTGCACTATTCCAGTACTGTTCTATGTTAGTAAGTGACTTCATTAACCTCAGGCTAAGCAGCTGCTTTCTGAAGCGTGTAAGAAGTATTTAAAAACTGTCATGGAAAGGAGTCTAGTGTGTGCTTGTGCCTTAAATACAGAGACAATCTGAAGCTGCAGGGTGACATTTAGAAATAAAACATTTTCCTTTACACAGCCTAGCTCCCAGTAAATCAGCACAATGAAGGGCTCCAGGACAATGGCTGGATGCTACCCTTTGATTTATGGTAGCAGGGATGAGGGCTGCAGAGGGCAACTCATTGTGCTCAAAAAGAATGGTTTGTCTGTGGGAGTCAGTGTTGCCCTGTCATCTGTCAACTAGTATTGAAAAAAAAAAATAAATTCAGTCTCAAATATCTTCTTATAGCAAGTTGGCTACCAAGTGTGTGTAGTGTAAATAATTCCTAGTAAATGCACATTTCAAACGGATTGGAATTGGGAAAACTTTGATGTTTAGGTGATGTTTTGGAACACTTTCCTCACCCTCCCTTTAGAGATAATGGTCTTTTGACCATCATCAGAAGAAAAAATATCAGTCACGAGTGGTATTAGGTAGAAAAGGTATGCAGTGGTTTCTGCCAAGAATTCCTAGATGCATGCACTTTGCACAGGGAAGCAGGTAAAAATGTGAAACTGTCTTACCTCTGTCTTGTGGAGAATGGTTTTCAGCTGCAGAGGTCAGTGGCTTGTGTAGTTCCTGGGATGTAAATTGGGATGGTTGCATTTTCTGGCAGTCAGAAACAAATGCATATTCTTATCAGCACAGATCCCTTTAACAGGCTCTCCCCAGTACTGGTCTTGCCAAGTACTGTGCCTGCACCCCCCTCTCTCCTTCCCTTGTGCATTCTCTCTCTCACACAGGTGGCTGGGAATGCCCAATGAATTAAATGCTCTGCTCAGACACTTATCAGGGAGGATTAACCCTTTCCACCAGATTTTAAATCAGTTGATTTTTTATCTAGATGAAAATAGATGGTGAGCAGGCATGAGCAATGCTGTCCTTGAGTGGGCAAGATGATTTCCTACCTCATTACTATTTAGAAAAGTCTCTCCTGTTACAATAATTAATTCTTCAGACATTTCTCAGTTTACATTACATGCTTTACATCTTTCCCAAGAGATTTTTCAAGTATCTATGGCAGGAAGACTTCTGGAAGGCTGTGTCTCCTTTTCCATATGCTTAATTTCAGCACAGTGATGAATGTTGCAATCACATTTTTGATGACACAATGTTGTAAATTTATATGTGGATTATTATTAAAAGGGATATTTTTATGTATGGCTGGAGGTGCCTGACATCAGGAATGGCCCCTGGCTCTGGAGGTGCAGGGAGGTGCAGGTATCAGACACAGAAGAGAGGGGTGACATTTCCCAGCATTGCTGAGTGGGGAAGGGGTTTGATGAGAATCTGTAGCTCTTCTACAGGAATGGAAAATGTAAAAATAAGATCATCTTCAAAGCACTTTGTACCCAAAGCTAAGAGGTACTGACAGGCATCTGAAGTGGAGCATTATCCCCATTTTACAGATGAAACAGTCACACAGGGAATCAAAGTCAAGATTAGATTAATAGAAATTGATGCCAGAGGATATGTCTTGTCTGGCAGAACAGAGCAGAGGATTTCACACACATCACCCCATTAAATCTATAGCCTCTGTTTGGGCTTAGAAAAAGACCTCCAGAGCCAACATGAAGACACTATGCCATCTTTGGGTTGCTTACAGGGCACTATTGGGAGTTTGCATCATATTTCAGCATGAGGTCATTTAACTTCTAGCTGCCTTGTCTTGTTTTGCTTGATTTTTTAATTATTTTTTTTCTTTCCAGGTAGCTCCACAAATGTTTTGTGCATAGAAACTGGCTTAAAAGGTGTGTTGAATCAGGTCTTGGATACCAAATCCACCCCCAGTTTTTGTCAATCACAAGTTTCCCTCTTGAGAAGTGATTTGGGTATTTCAAAATGACACAGTCTATTCCAAACTGTCAGTTCTGTGGCATTTCCCTCTACATCTCTACTTGATGTGTGATTATATTGCAGTTCATCAGTCAGGTTTATTAGGAGGCTTAATTGGATTGCATTAGCTGGCATTTAAGCCATCCAAAACAGTGGAGAATGCAATCAATTAAAACATCCAAACACATTAATGATGTGGGCAATCTATGTAGATGGCTAATTACCTGTTTGCTCTGGTAAGTAGATTTTATTACCCAAGAATGGACACAAGATGCAGAAGAAACAGCATTGCAAAAATACTGTTGGCAAGGTTGCATTAAAAAAAGGCATGGTATAAATGTTTCTATTGTTAAAACTCTGTATTAAAGATCAAACCCTACACTGTTTCCAGCACTAGGTGTTCCTAATATTGTAGGATTTTAATGTGGCTTTTGGAGAACATTCTGAGTATATCATCAGTGTTTGAATGTCTTATAATGTGACATCTGAGGTTTCTAGGCAATCAAGATGCTCCAGGAGAGGTCATTTTAAGTGGGAAAATACGAATCACTGTCAGTTTCTCATTTCATCCACTACTGATCTGGATCCAAACCCGTGGCTCCTGGTGACTCCACATCCCCACACCTCACACCCATGGAGCAGATTTGCTGGGTTGCATCAGGCACATGCAGCACTGACCTGGAGAGGAAAGTACAACTGAGGGGCATAACACAGTGCAAACCAGGGATGGAATGGAATGATTAACATCCTCCTGTGCTTCCTGCCCCCTCCTGCATTCTCCCTCTGGCTTTAGAGTTTAATTTTCTCATTCACTGGGATGCAGTTCAGGAATGAGACATGCCAACTTATTATCAGATACTGTTCTTAATTTCCTTTGCAGTCTGCAGGGAAATCCTGATGCTAGTTTATTCTCTGTAACTCTTGACTTTTTGGGAACATACAGCTACAAAAAGGATGGGGTTGGATGGTAAAGCACCTAAAGCCACAGCTAATCTGCCAGATGAACTCAGCCTAGCATTGCGTGCAGAACAAGTATTTGGTGGCTCTCAGGAACATAAACTTGTCAATGTTTCAAGTAGGTTTTGGCCATGCATTATATGCCCAAAATAAGCTTCAGAAATGAAATTAATTTAAAATTCAAGTTGTATGGGTAGTAGATGTATAGGTTATGGATGTGTACAGAGGTGTGGAACCCAGAGGGCCAGTGGCACCGGACTGTGACAAAGGGGGAGGCCAAGATGGGGCAATAGCAGCTGACCAGAGAAGTCTTGTTTTTCCCTTGCATCTATTGCCAATCCATTGGTGAGAAACTGAAAATAACACCATGATGATGACTGTTGAAATGCTGACATGCCTTTGGGACTGGCTCATGTTCTGTAACCTTGGCATTTGGGATAGCAATGTGTTCTCCACCTGTCCTCATACGTTCTTAGCTGCTGAGTGCTACAAACAGCAATACCATCCTGTTTGTTACTTCTGGGACCAGATAAACCACTGGGCCCATGCTTGGGGTGTCAGAGTTGTACACATCTGTGAGATGGGTGCAGGTCTGCGGTATTCTTTAATATCCTACAGAACAGATTAATATATATGTAATTTCTGGAACCCACAGCAGGAGGAGGAGGGAAAGGAGCCTTCCAAATCCCACAGTGTTGAAGTGCTGTGCCTTCTAAGTAATGAATCCCTTTCCTTAAGGTGTTGAGTCATGGCTGACTGAACCAACATCCCAGCATAGACCAGTGTAGCTGAAATATGATTGGAATAGCCAAGGCTCCAAAGGCAGACTGTGATACCAGAGATAATTTCATGTAGCACATTAAATTAATGGTGACAGCGACTCCTCAGAGCCCTGGCAAATTGGAAACTGCTGGATGCAGGAGCAGTGTCATGATAACACAGTTCATCTTCCACAGGGAAAAGATAGTAAAAGAAATGGCTTTTAGATTAGCTGTCATTAAGGTGAACCATCTGCCCTTGCAAGCCAAGTGGAATGTCCTCACTTCTGCACACAGAAACTCATTAGAGGAGCTGGGTGTGCAGGGCTGTAAGCCAGAGCCAAATTTCCACCAGGATCTAAATCTGGGAAGCACGATGAATTGGACTGAAAGTCAGAAAGATGACTTCCCAGGCAATATGTCAGCTTCAAAAATGCATTTGATCAGCAGCTACAGTTGGCTGACGTGTTCAGATTCTCTTGAGTATCTGAGAACACATAATTAACTGAAATAGGAAAAATAAATCGGAGTGATAGAATTTTAAAGGAAAGAAAACCTTTTCCCGTCACGAAAGCTCAAAATCTAGTTGTCTGAACTCTGAGGAAAAGCTACCAGCTGAGTATTTAATTCCAAACAATTTTGTCATCATTTCTAAGCTGTTTTTTGCCTGCTGGACTGCAGACCAGGTGGTCAGGAAACTGTACTGTTGTAACTGTGATGCAAATATTCTCACATCTGATTTTCCTTTTATATTCTTGTTGAATACTGAACAGAGCCAAAACTGGCAGGCAGTCTGTTCTGTGGAGACATTCTCAGTGCTGACTTGAAAGTTTTCTTTTGTTGTTCACTACCTGGTGACAATCCCTTCCAACCAAAACTACTCTATTCTAAGAGCCACTGGAGGGTCAAATGCTACAGACAGACTATGGGCTGACTGACACTGAACCAAACCTGCAGCTAAAAAAGGTAATGCTTACAGAGTAGCAATGCAAAGGTGTAAAGAGATTTATTATTCCAGTGAAAAACCCCCCCAAAAAATCAAGCACAAAGAAATAAAAAATTTCAACTGCTTCTCAAAAATTTCAGCATGAGATACAGAGAAATTCCTATCTGTTGGTTACTATTTGAAGAAAAATCAACAAACATTTCTTTCAGCTTGCAAATGTATTTGACAGTTGTTTGAGGATATAATTTCATGCTTGGAAAGAAATTATCCTGTAGCATCTTGATGCCAATTAGGAGCAAAAAGTGTCACTGGGATTAAAATCAGAGTAGCTTTTCTTGAATTTGAAAGGAAAGAAGCCCACTCTTACCTGTGTTCTTAAGAGAAGAAAAAAAGGAGCATGCAGAGAAGGTAAAAAAGGATGGAAGGGTACAGATGGTATCGTTGCTATTGTGTTGATTGCATGGCTGCTGAATGAAGTTGCACTCTGGAATGTTGCCTTTCAGTGAGCAATGTAACAAAAAAGACAATGTTCCATTTCCCTTTCATCCTAATCAAAGCAGGAGATCAGTTCTCTATATTGCTTTAGACTTTGTTCCCAATAGTAGTTCCTACTTTTCTCCATGGTTGGTGATCACAGTCCAGTAAAATTGGGACATATTCACTGGAGCAGGTCAAAACAAATACACGAGTCTGTTGTTTTGGGCCCCACCTCATTGCTTCCTTTTGCATAGCACCAGGGCACTGCCTCCAAAATAAGATGCAGACTCCCACTGCACAGATGAAATGCCAAACTGGACAGAAATGGGATAAATTAGCACTATCTGTACTGCCCCCAAAGTCTGTCCGTCCTTACAGGTGGTGAAGCTGTATCTGTGACAGCAAGTGACACCCCTCAGAGCCTGTGGGGTGTTGATTCCCTTGCTGTCTAGTGTGGATGATGAGGGATAAGTGCTGGATCAGTGCAGAGCAATCACATCACCACCCTGGCTGCTGCCTCTAGCCCTGACCTCCTTCCTACTTGTGCTTTGATCCCCTCTTGATTAGTTCATGCTCCAGTGCTGACTTTTATGCACAAATATCCAAATATCAAATACGTGTGAGACATGATATTTAGCAGGCTCTGGTAGACACCCCCGCTGAGAGATGATCTCTGTTATCTGCACTGGCAAACTGAGACAGGGAGCTGGAAATTCAAGGTGAAGTCTGGGTTATAGCTGCCTGTGTGTCCTAGATAACAGGGCATTAGTCACTAGGTTGGATGTTTCATCTCTGTTGAGTCTCATCCTTCACCTTATCGATGTTCCCTGGGACAGCACAACAGTTTGCTTGGCATTTGTATTGTTCCTGCTCCCCTGTATTGGAGCTGATCACTGCAAATCCACTAGTCTGTGACAAGTTGCTTCCATTCAGGAGAGGGTTGTGGTGTCACACATGGTCCTTCACAAATAGAAACCACATAAAAATGATATTTTCAACTGGTCCATAAAAATAAGGCTACTTAGTTGACCAGTATGTGTCAGCTAATAAAATAAATAGCAAGGAAATATATGATTATTATGATTCATAACCTGAAGGTGTACTCCTTCACTATGATTGGAATTGCTGAGTATGTGTCAGCTAATAAAAGAAATAGCAAGGAAATATATGATGATTATGATTCATAACCTGCAAGCTATTTGGGTGTACTCCTTCACTATGATTGGAATTGCTGTGTTAGAATTAGTTCAGCTTAGCCAAACAGAACACTGTCTTCCCAAGAAGGAGCTGACATGGAGCCACAGTCATTTTCAAGAATCCTGAATGCAGCTAGTTGCCTTCTTCTCATTGCTCTCTTGATCAGTTTTGTTTCACTACCTGAAACTTTCTGCTCCTAATCTTGCTGTACCATGTTCAGTGCTGTGTCCATTGCATGTTTAACATGAGCTTCTCATCTCTCTCTTATTCTTGCAGCCTCACAAACAAACCAGAAAGCAATCAGACCCTGGAAAAGCCCGAGACAGACACACTAATGTATGCTACAGCTCGATGCCTCTCGCTTCAGTCTCGTTTTCAGCTTTTTAAGTTCAGTATTTTTATCAATTTTAAGACCATAGTCTGTGATTTTCCAGGCCTCTTCATAATGCTGCATTTCAAAATTATACTGTGCAATCTTATGAAATGTTTTGGTTAAAATTTCCCTGCCAGGGCCATTCATGATGCTGTGCAATGCCACAGACTCCTCCAACTGCAGTGCCTCAATATACTGCTGAACGGCTGCTTCTTCCTCAGCAACCAATAGCAGCAGGTGGCCTTGGGAGCAGTGGTCTTCCACACGTGTTTTAAGGCTGTTGTGACCATGCCTCTGGATCACTTTCTCCATATCTTTTAAAGCTCTGTGGTATTTTTTCAGGTGTGTGAGGCAGGCAGCTCTCCGCCGGAGGTACCGCGGGTTGTCTCTGCTTGTCAGGACAGCCAGGGTGTAGTAGCCCAGAGCCTTCTCATAGCGATGCTCTTTCATCAGCACATTTCCTTCCTGGGCTGCCACCTGTGGACAGAAAGTTCCTTGATATTACTAATTAAAAGTGGGGAGAAAAAAAGAGTAAATATCTAGTGTGGCCTTGGCTACAGGTAGACAGAGACGTTAAGAAATTTTGAATGTTGAAATTGCATCTAGTTGGAGAACACATAAGTGGGATATTTTTTGCCTGCAGTATAAAATCTTGGTTCAAGGGGCACTTGCTGTTATCTCAAGAGCTTCTGAACCAGTCTTCTTTGTTTCTGCATGGTTTGCTAAAACTTTCTCAGAGCATTTATTCTGAAGTTGTTTACATTCCTTAGGAATGATATGTGAACTGAAAGCTGAGTGGACCAAACTCCATAAGCAGGCAGTTTTTCCTCCATGATCTAGCAGGTGACTAAATGGAAATGGCATCTTTTGGTCAGTAGATAGTTAGCCCCATGCACTGCCCCACAAATACTTGCATGTGTTGATAAGGAAGGTTGGTTTCTAAGTGACTTTTATCCAAGCTGTAAGAAAAAGCAGCCAACTGATGGCTTTGCTAATCCTGAATCTCAAGTGCAAGTGAACTATCTGTCCTTATCTGAAGGGAAAAAAATTAACAAGAAGACAGAGAAGGCAGAAAGAGCCACATAATTTTTAGTTTCATAGAGGTCAATAAATAAAACTCCATTAGAACTCTTTGCCTCAGATGGATTTCTCGTTATTTCCCTGTATTGGTAACAAACAAAGCTTTTTAATGTGCTGCAGCAGAGATATAAACAAGCTGCCACCAGCAGCTTGGGTCTTACAGAAGGCTGAGCCAAACAAGCTGAGGCTTCAGGCACAGGATAAATGTTTTCATCACACACTGCCTCTGGGTGCCTCTGGCTTCTCAAAATTCCCTCAGCCCAGCCACCATCTCCACAGCTACTTTGACAGGTGGCTCAGGTCTTCCAGTCTCTGTGCCTTGTCTTTTTATTTTGGTTGGCTTAGATTAGAACTGATGGCTGGAGTGAAGAAACAGGTTCTGGATTGATATTGTAGGTCAAGTCTGAGCCAGAAGCCATGAAATCATTTAGCCATTCCTAAAAGTTTATTAAGAATTCTATTCCAGTTATTTTGCTATGAAGGAGTGTAAAATTCTTTATGTAGTTATATTTGAGTCTCTCAGCTTCCACACATTGATTATGGCTTCCAGGCTGAAAGAATTCTGGTGCCAGATATCTGGAAAGGGCTTGGGAAGCCATAAATGAGTGGTGAGTGGACTGCTTCCTGTGTGAGGTCCCTTTGTCCCTTTCTAAGGACTGAAAATGCACACATTTTTGTTGCATGTTTGGTTCCAGCCTATAGTGTCTAACCTGACATTGACATGGACCAAGGTTCAATTCCTTGGAGAGAAAATGAGTGAGGAGTTGAACAGACATGGAATGGTGGCCAAGGGTTAGTCTCTGAGAAGTAAATACCAGAAGATGGACTGATAAGCATTGAGCTTTGGAAGAGGGGTGGATGTTTTCTGATTAGTTTGGAACAAGTCTTTCCTTCTTTACCTCCAGAGCTTATTTGGGGTCCACGTGCCATGAAGGTGTTTAGAATGGCAACTTCTGACTTGGGCTGAGGGCCTAATTCTGACACAGACCATAGAGCTTTTGGAACCACTTCTGTAGGAGTTAGCTCTGGGTATCCTATGGCATGTCAACCAGAAGGTGCAGCTCTGAGGATGTGGGCTAGGAGCTAGCAAGCAGTCATGCATTTAACCTCTGCTATAGGAAACCGAAGGGTTGAAGCTGCACTAGCAGCAAGCAAACTCCCTTCCTCTGACCTTTTGCAGTTTAATAAATCTTTCAGATTCTTATTCCCATGTGGTTCTCCCAGTTGTTTACAAATTTCTTAGCATGGGACCCCTTAGACTATAAATAAGGGAAGACTTTCATTGCTTTGTTTTTAATGCAAAAAAAATCAGTACATCAAGGAGCTCTTCTTGCTCCACCCTTTCCTTTTCAGCTGATGTAGAATTATTTTTAGCTTTTCAGACCAGACTCTGGGATGATGATGATACATTTCTATAGTGCCTGTAATCTCCAAACACTGAAACACAACCTGGCAGTAATACTTTTGTGCATGGAGAGCTGAGCATAAAACACTTGACTCTTCTTAGCTTCAGTCTCCTTATTTGTGAAATGGAGGTGGCAGAAGGTGAGGAGCCAGGGCAGAGAAGGCCATTGGTGGGTTTCTGGCACCAATTCCACTTGTCAGCTTTTCCAATTTTACTGAGATCTTAATTTCTGACACAAACTGGAATAACCTTGCAGGCAAAAGGAAGTGCTACTGGAAAATCCCGTGGGACACCAGGCAGGTGAATTAACCAATTCCTTCCCCACCCCAGTAAAGTACATACTTATCCCCTTGTTGCAAAATACACATATTAAAAAAAAATATTGTGATTCTGGGCTAATCAGTAGTAAAAGTAATTGCACTCAGTAAATCTTTAAAGATTAGAGAATATGGAAGGATTTCCAGGTGCTTAAGTCCAAATGTTTACTCAGTTGAAAAAAGCACAAGAGTAAAGATCTAAAAAAAAAATTTATTCTATTTTATTTCCAACATGGGTACTGAATTCCAGGCTTGAAATCAGTCTAGCCACTCCTATTCCATCCAGTGGCAGAGAAGTCTTCCATGGTGAATAAGCCACTGGTAAGAGGTTTTATCCCAGACCCTGTTCTATGGCTGCCACATACAGACAGAAATAAAGTGCCTCTTCCATTTTAAAGGTTTCACTCCTCTGTGGCACCAGTGAGTTCCTAATACATAGTGCAGTTTAAGGTGAATAAAAACTAGTTTGTAGGGTTTGGGGTTTGTTGGTTTTTTTTCTTATTGGCAGCACAAGATGATCTCTCCTGTGCTTTCTCAGAAAGCAGCTCTGAGGAACTTAGCTGTGAGACTTCCAAACAGAATGAGTTGTGTGGCAGCTAGGGAAATTCAGCCATAAAACACATCTTCATTTACAGACACCTCCTCAGGGCCCCACAGACACATTCCTGATTGTACCTTTATCAACTTTATTTAGTAAAAGGTTGCAAATTGTCTGTAAAATCTTCAAGCTCTTCCTCACAAGATAGAACTTTTTACATTATTCAAAAGAGAGGGGCTCTTTTCTCTGTAATGGGGCTTGTCTAGGGACTGGTAAATTAATACTTGTTTACTTAGATCCTCCTGCTATTTTGCTAAAATCCATACAAAGTACTTTTCTCAAGATGCATTAAGTATGTAAGCATGTTGTTTGTTTTATAACCTGGGAGAAAGCATAACAATATAGCTTCTCACCAGGGTGCACACCATCTACAAACTGAATAAAAGGAGGCAAACTGATTCTCAGAGCACAGAGCTTCTGGGCAATCAGAATTGCAGATGCCTGAGTGAATGTTAAAAACTCCTCCCCATCCATCTGACCTTGTCCTGTCTATTGGAGGTGCTTCCTCAGAGCTGAATGTACTTTGGGGGAGAAATTAAAAAAAAACAAAAAACAAATACAGAAAAATACATACTGGGGTGGACTAGAGCAATGTGCCATTTCTGTGTCAAATAATTTTAGCAAAGAAAACCAATCCCAACAGCTTTTATAAAAATGTGAATATATTTAGATTTCTAAATGTTACACAGAAGAGCAAGAAAGGATTGAAGCATTTAATGTGACTGAATCAGAACTCTCAGATTCTTTTCATGAAGAAAATGAACAAACCATGAATTCCCCTTCCCCAGAAGCAGCTATGAGCACCATGCAGCTCACACAGGGCACAGGAATAGCAACAATTTTGTGAACCTCTGCCTGCTGGCCCTCACATCCCCTGCATTTCAGTGTTGGGATTAAACAGGTCTCATGCTAGGAAGCCCAACAAGAAATTCACTCAAGTGGTAAGAAGTGGTAATGATGAATTATTAGAGATTGAAGCAAAGTCACTGCAGTGAAAGAAGTTTGGTCCAACTCCCTGATCTTGCTGGAGGAAAGGCTGGAGGAAGAAGCCAATTTGTTCCTCGTTCATCTGATAAATTCCATTTCTTTCCCCCCTGAATCCACAGCAGTGGCACCAAAAAAGGGACCATACCTGAGCGAGATGCTGCTGTTGCTTAGCATCTATGAAGTTCAGGAGGAACCCCAACTCCCTTTCATCTCTCTTGGCTAGGATGCTGAAGGAGTGAGCTGCCACTGGCATGTTCCTCTTCTTCAGCTGCAGCACAGCCAGTCTGGCAGTGGCAAAGTCATCAGCAGGACAGTGGCGAAATGCCTCCCGGAGGTGGTCACGGGCCTCTTCATACCTTCCTGTTGGTAACACCAGAACAAGCTTTATCACCCATTCCATGTGGAGAAAGATAAAGGAGAATTGAGGTAGCCTGTCCACAGTCCACCTCTGAGGGTATTAACTACTTCATACCCTTTCCCAAAACATTTGCAGACTCCTCTTGACAAGTACTATATGCTTGCCATTTAACATGCATTTTCTTTTAATTTATTGCCCATTCATGTGGTCTGATCAGCTATGTGAGAGAACAGGGACTTACCCTTTGCAATCAAAACATCCGTGTAGAAGATGTGATATTGGGAATCCTTGCAAATTTTAATTAATGCTTTTGCAACCAGGAGAAGCTCTCTGAGGGTTTCTTGTTTTGGGAGGTCTTTAGTAGCAAGAAGCTCAGTTAATGCCGTCCTGCCATGCTGCAGAAGCCACTGAGTGACCAGGCCTTGGGCTTCATGCTTTAAAGACAGGATTGCTGGAATCACTACTCCTGCCTCCACCTTCAGTGCTGAGATCAAATCTTGCACTGCCTCCTGTGTAAAAACAAGGCCAAAAGATGAAATGGCAGCAAGAACTACGTACTGATAGTGTGTTCTTTCAGGTGCTTTCTGTTCTCTGCTATCCCACAGGTCAGCTGCACAATGTGTGGTAGTGACAGTGAACAAGATCACTGATCAAGGTTTAGTCTTCCTCTCTCTAGACTTGGGAAAGCAAACCAGTCATGTAAATCGCCAGCAAATCAGTAAAGTGATGTGATACCTTCTGCTGCTTCAGGGCAAGGTAGATGAATCCTCGTCCACTCAGAGCCTGCACGTTCCTGGGGTCCTCCTTTAGGATGGCATTAAAATCAAAAATAGCTGTTTTCTTCTGACCGAGGCGCCCATAACATCCTGCCCTGATCAGAAGACAATCTTCAGCATAACCACCTGGAGGAGAGAGCAGTACCATGATTCAAAAGGCCAATGGCTACTGTGGTGAGTCTCAATGTTTCCATGTTTTTATGTGCATCTGCACCTGTGAAATGGGTGTAACTGAGCCAATTTGTTTCCCTCTCTTGCCCTTCCTTTCCCTTATTCATTAGGAGGAAATTCTTCACTGTGAGGGTGGTGAGACACTGGCACACCTTGCCCAGGGAAGTTGTGGATGCTCCCTCACTGGAATTGCTCAAGGCTAGGTTGGATGGGGCTTGGAGCAACCTGGTCTAGTGGGAGGTGTCCCTGCCCATGCAGGGGGTTGGATTTAGGTAATCTTTAAGGTCCCTTCCAACCCAAACTAGCCTGTGATTCTATTACAATATTTGCTCAGAGTGAAAGGCAGGTTTCCATGGTTCTACATGGAACATGCCAGAAGCATTTCCATGCTAACCTGATCTCCCTCCTTAGGAAAGCTAGGAATGATGTAAGCGGGTGCATTCCCTCTTTTGCACTGGAACCACACAATCATTTGTGTGTTGGACCAAGAAGGCAGGTTGGTTGCTGTTTGTTTCATGGTTGAGATGAGTTGTTAATTCAAACAGATTTTATCCTGCTCTTCACCTGCCTTTGTCAATTGACTGTTTCAGCCTCCTCATTGAGAAAATGACAGATGAGAATTGGAGGGACATGCTTGTCTACCTACTGATCTGATTTCTCACCGAAGTAAATCTGTCT
The DNA here is from genome assembly GCF_000747805.2 of Chaetura pelagica. Lineage (NCBI taxonomy): Eukaryota > Metazoa > Chordata > Aves > Apodiformes > Apodidae > Chaetura > Chaetura pelagica. Next base: position 4,858,776 of record NW_009954555.1, read on the forward strand.
AACCTACCTGCAGCAATGATGGCAAAGGAGAGGTAGGCAATGGCCTCCTTGATGTCAGCCTCATCCTGCTTGTCCCTCAGGATGGTCAGTGCTCTGAAATGGCAGTGAGTTTGCATCAGCTTCCTGTCTTCATCTTTGAAAATGTCCATGATTGGCAGGAGGCAGGAGGAATCTCCAATTCTGATCACTTTCTTTAGCAGCTTAATAATGTGAGAGAAAAAGGCAGAAGAGAAAGATTAGCATGAAAGGCACCTGAAGTCATGCTAAAGCTGGAAATATATGACTGTCTGGTGAGACAAGTGTGCTCTTCCCCAGTGCCTCCTCATGGTTCCCTGGGACATCAGCCAGCTGTGGTCCAGCCAAGAACCTTGAGTCTCTCTTACTAAACTCTTCAGCTGGCCCTAGTGTAAATGCATGTTGGAGAAAACATTCCTTCTTATCTTTCCTTACTGCCCCTGCAGCTATTGAAATAATTCTGGGGAAATGAAGAATGCTGCTTTGCTTTTGGGAAGCCTCTGTTCCAGACTGGCAGCTAACTGGTTTTATAAATACAGCTGAATGGGATCATGGCCCCTAAGAAAGAGTTTCTGTGGGACAGGATTCCAGTGACTCAACATTCCGGGTACTTAACATTCAAATCTGAGCCAGAGGAGCCAGGACAAGAACAAAGTTATCTTGATACACCAGACACATCCATTGAAGTGATTATTTTTCTATATTTTATTAATAGGTACAAGTATCTGGGTGCTGAGAGGCAGGTGGGACAAAAACATTTAGAAGAGAAATTTCTGGTGACGTGTATGTTCCATCTGGAATTTGAAGGGAAGCTGCAGAGAGGAATGCAACTTCCAGGGCAACATATGAACCCTAATAAAGTCATGTCAGTCATTAGTAGCTTTCCCAAAGGCAGCAAATTATACAAAACCTTTATTTTTCATAGGGAGTAGCAAAGTGGTGACAATGAAACTTTTCTCTTTATGGCTAGTGTAATTTTATGGGATTTTTAAAAAATGCAATAGTTCCCTCTGATGGCAGAACCTGGTAATTCAGCTTTGTGAGCTCGGTAGGAGAATCGACTTGTTGGAATCTTTCATGGTTCCAAGCAGAAGTCAGAAAAGCACCAGAAAGAAAACTGCAGACTGGCATTTGAGCTTCTGGTTTTGTTTCTTCCTCTGCTCTAATGCTTCATTAGGATAATCAGTTAGATAGTAGTTCTCCCTTCTTTCTCTAGGGGAAATAAATGTACCAATCCCATCAATATTGTCACCAGGGGCAGGATGCTCAGCCATGTTCTGCCTAGTTAAAGTCGCTGATGAAAACTGTCAGTAAATAGCACGTGATGAATGGGCTCTTTAGCTGGGAGTCGTGGTGTGTCTGTGCTACAGGCAGAGTCCTGCTGATGAGGCCTGGATTTGCTCATTTGCCACCATTCCTGAGAAATATTTGGAGTATGTGCAGCCTGACTGGAAAGCTCATCATAGGTTGTGTGATGGGGTGGGTTCCAGCTTTGCACCATGTAATGAGGTGGCCTCACCGTGCAGTTTGTATCCAGAGTTGTCCTGTAACACTAAGGAGCAGGAGACAAGCTGTGCTAGGAAACTGAAAGCCTTTTGAGGACACTGTCATGTCTTCATCTATAAAGTGATCCCTCTTTAGTTCTACCATCGAGCTCTACCATCTTCTGAACCAGCTAAAAGGGTTGTTAACCCTCTTCACCACACCACCACTGATGACTCTCATTCTTTCTGCTAGCCAGGTGCTCCTTACCTGGTTGCCATCATACATGAAACCTTTCTTCAGCTGCAGAAGTGCCAGTCTAGCCAGGATGGGAGACCTTTGTGGATTTCTGGAGAGTGCTACTAAGAGGAGCTTGTGGGCTTCTTCAACACAGCCCATCTGGTACAGGGCATCAGCACAAAGGATCCGTGATGCTTCATCAGAAGTGTCCAGCTCCACCAAGAGAGAAGCCAGCTGGTAAACCCCAGGGGCATCTCTGGAGGGGAAAGAAAGAAAAAAACAGGAAGAAAAAAGGAAAGACAAGAAGAAAATGCTAATGAGAGTAATAGAGCCTCTCTGTCTCACCTGGAAGCTAAGCAAGAGGCTATCAAAATGGATGATACATTAAATTATTAAAACCTCAGAGTCCCTCTGTTATACCTTGTTCTACCTTCAAACTCATGTTTTAATGGATTTAGCTGGAACAGTTTGGTGTTCCTGCCCCAGATCTCCCAGCCTTAAATATGACATCAATACAGTTAGCACTGGAATAAGAAATTGGGTTGCCAGCACCAAGTATGTGCATAGTAGTACTTCAGCTCTGGCTTGGAAGGACACTTAGCACTTCATGGCTCACCAGATCCTTCCATTCTGAGCTGAGAGTGGAAGGAGCCAGGTAGCACCAATGAACCTGTTTTATGGTGGGTGCATCCACTCCTTCGGAGAAACCTGTCATATTCCCTCTAGCATTTTGCCCACTCCCAGCTTAGCCCCACTGGTATGTCATGGATTAACTTCCACAGAAAGACTGAGCTAATTTGGCTAACAAGATCCTATCCCATTCTGACAAGGCAGCAAAGCAATATTTTGCTGCAATAGCTGCACTTGGGCAGTTTTATTTCAACTTGTTAATTAGGAAATTTGAAAGGGCCTATATCCTATTCTCTGAAGCAAGTACCCTCTCTACTTCCCAAGCAGTTCTCTTTCTGCTAGGAAACTTCACAGCTCTGTTTCTTTTTCTGCCCACAGGCTGAACTGCCTCCTGGCTACCTCTTCTTCTGGAGCATCTTCTGTCCTTCTTCTTGGAGAACCTTCAGCAGCAGTCCTCTTTGGTTCCACGGCACGTAGGACTTGATTGTGAAGATGGTTTCTTCCAGCTTTAACTGGCAAGCTGTGATATAATCCAGGGCTGTCAAGTAATGGCTGCCACCAGAAATCCGGATCAGTCCACGGCCACATAAGGCTTTAATGCAGCTGTTAGGATGTGGGGAATCGTGCTCAATGACCTTTTGAAAGTCCTGCAGGGCTTGCTGATGGTGATGAGTGTGAAGGCAGCAGAATCCTCGCAATGCTAAGAGAGTGTTGTAGTAGGTTTTCTGCTCTGCTGACAAGAGGTGGTCACAGATATCCAGGGCAGTTCTGATCTGCCCATGCAAGAGGTGACAGTCTGCTAGCCGAACACTCAGCTCACGTTTGGACCCTGGGCAGATCTGAAGGAGGAACTGGACTGTCTGGATAACAGAAGGGAGCAGCTCAGTACCACGACTGCCTCTCAGCTCAGTCCGAGCGCGCACAGCCTCCCTGTATGCTGCAAACTTCACCTCCAGGACAGTTCTAGCATGTTCTTCTATCTTCTCAGTGTCATGTGGTGAAAAAAGCTCTTTGAAGTGTTTCAGTGCCTGGGCAGGGCTTGCTGCAAAGGCTTCTGCTAAATCCTGCATCATTTCCTGCATCCGTCCACCCAAAAAGAAGTATGCAGCAGCCCGTTCCAAAAGCACACCCAAGGCTTTCCCATCTCTGAGATTATTATCAGCTGAGAAGCCCTTCAGAGCCTTGCTACAAACTGCCACACACTCCTCAAATTTGCTTTTCTTGAAGAGGTAAGCTGCCTGCACCCTGGAAACCCAGATATCACCTGGGGCTACTGCTGACAGGAAGTCATAGCAGTTGCCCAGCCACTGGTCCAAGGAACTGCCATCTGGGCTTTCATTTTGACACGTTGAGAGATAATTAGAGAAGGCCTGGATGATCCGTGGTAGGTGTTCCCTTTGCCTGGTACACACGTAGGCCACTGCCTCAGCCCGATGCATCACAAAGGCTTGGATATAGTCTGCAACTCCCTTCCTAACTTCTGTCCCCAACAGCACCCAAGCCAGTGCCCTCAGCAGCAGCAGTTCCATGGAATGCTTCGGGTTAGCCTTGAGCAGGGAATTGCATCTACTCACCACCTCCTCTGAGCCTCCTCGCCCGAGCAGTGTCTCCATTTTATAGACTGAGGATACGATACTGTCGGGACTTAGGCTGGAGAGAAAGATGGCAGCTATTCCCACACTGAGGGAGACAACTGCCAAGTTCTTGCTCTGAATCTTGGGAATCTCATCCTTGCCTTTGCACCACATCTCCAGGGTGGCTATAACTTTCTCCCAGAGCCCCTTGTCTAAGGAGTTCACTTTCTGTACTGCTGTGGAGGCACTGCAGCTGAAGGCAGCCGTGTAGAAGGCAGTGGCTACTGGTAACTCCTGCTGGGTGAGATGGTGGTCCCCTTCTTCACAGAGCAGTGCAGCAAGCTCCTGAGGTGACATTTTCTGGATTTTTATCTTCGCCAAGCAGCATCACACACGTAATGTGGCTAGTGCCTGTAAAACAGAAAATCAGCAATGTGAGGGGCTGTGGAATGCAGGTTGTTTTTTTCCTTGGGGGCAGCTTTCCAAGTGACAGACACCAGTAAGCCTAGGTCCTGTGAAAAGGACAGCATTTTGTCACTGATGGGTTAACTGAGGAGCAAAGCCACGTGAAGAAACACTACAGAGGTTCTTAGTCTACAACCACATAACATGGGCCATAAAACAGCCACGTAACCTCATCAGAATTCCCTACCCCTCTGATGGACCAGGATGTGGAGCCGGGAGGCCGACCAGGCTTGGTTGAGAGGTCAGTCTGATAAATTTTTAATCATCAGAAGATATGTCTGTCAGCGCTGACGGTGAACAAGGAGACAGAACAGCACCTTGATCCTTTCCCCACCACTTGCCTTTTCTCCTCTGTCTGGGAGGGGCAAGAAAGGGAGAAGAAAATTTGCACCTTCTCCCTCTTCCCACCTCAGAAGTCGGCGGGAAAGATGAAGTTTAGTGCAAGGGCCTGAGCTCCGGGGCCCGCCCCGCGGCCCCGCACACCTGGGCCTGCTGAGGGGCCCTCACGAGCGGGGAGATGCCCCTCGAGGGGCGGCCGGGAGAGCGAGCACCTGAGGGCGGGTGAGAGAGCGAGTACCTGAGAGAACGAGCACCTCAGGGCGGGCGGAGGAGCCAGGCCGGGGCTGTGGAGCCGTCCCGGGGCGGGCGCGGGGGGGGCTGCGCGGGCCTT
>NW_009954555.1:4864521-4870882 GCF_000747805.2 Chaetura pelagica
CTGGGGTGAGGCCAGGCCTGGGGTGAGGCCGCCGGTCCCGCGGCTCCTCGGGCCGCCCCGGGGGTCCCGCCCGCCGTGTGTGCCGGGGCGGTGGGAGAAGCAGCGTTTCTGTGAGGAAATGTGAGCCTGGCTCCTGGACCTGGTGGCACCAGGTAGGGTGAACTGGTTGCCCAAAGCAGGCAGCTCTTCGCTGCAGGTGCAGCCTGTGTTTCTAACCTTATTTGTTTTGATCATTGGAAATATTTTTAGCAGGTAAGTAATTATGTTTCTAGAAGTGTTTGGGCTGATGATGTTCCTTTAAGCCAAGGCCATTTCTGAACTCCAGCCTTTTCCTCATCAATGTTCTTTGACTTTCAGGAGTTTAAAAAACCCCTCTATGATTAATAGGGGTTTTTTTTGCCATTTTATTAAGAGTCTGCTCATTGCTTTGATTTGATTACTTTCACTTTAATTACCCTAATTAGCCACCAAGATATAATTTAGCATTGCTGTCACATTAGGCCACAGGTGATATTACCAAGAAAGGCCTGGGGGCATAAAAAGAAACAGTTCTGAAATAGAAATTACATTGGAAGGAGCTGGGTTGATCAAACACGTGTGTCTCAGCCCCTCCACTGAGGTTCCAGCACAGCTTGTGGGAATACAACCCAGACTGGTGCCTTCAATGGATTGTGGTCCAGCCTGCAAAAATCATTACCCATACATTGACTTTGCTACATGACTGAGTGGTGTGGAAGTTGCTTCCAGCCACGTTTTGCCTTGTAGATTCAAAGAACATGGAGGATTCCTGTATTGTCCATGCATCATTTTTAGCATGAAGAGTTCCAGTTTAGTAAAGAATCTGATGTGCTCTCTACGTGGATGGTTTGAGGGGTGTTGTTACAGCCTGTAAGAACAAGGTTAGCTAGCAAGGTAGCAGCAACATGAATAAATAATTTTGTTGACTTAGGGAGGTGGTATGAATACAACCAATTTTAAGTTGTGCATCAAACTTCAGCTGAGATTAATTTAGGTACCTAACTTCAGTCCTTAGAAGAGGAACAGCATCTAGAAGAGCTCAGTGCTGATGGGAAAAGAGTATCTTTCTGGTGGAAAGAACAGTGGCCTGGTATGACACCTGAAGTGCTGGAATAGAGCCCACTGTGAAAACCCATTGTTTTAAGTGGCAGAGCCAGCAGTATAACTTGGAGGCCCTGGTTCCTAACACTTTTCTCAAGCCACCAGGTAATTTGCTGTGTGTCCTATGAGGCAGATATGGCAAGCCCCATTTCTAAGATCATATGCAGGGGGGAGTGTGGAGATGTTTATTTAAACATTAAATATTAAGTATGCTACACACTCATTAAATATTAAGCACGCTACAGTAGCTCCTCATGATGTCTCTATTGATTAATTTTTAAAGGAAGTTGGGTGGGGAGGAAGTAAACACAGCACAGCAAGTGGAGGGGTTGGCAAAGCAGGAGATGTACTAACACGTGTCTGTAATAATCTTTTTCAAAGAGATGTGGCTGAGAAATCTTGCACTTACTTCTTTTAAAGGCTCTCGGTGCATATAACAAGTCTGTTCCCTCAGGGATTTAAATGCTAGATGGTGGTAGGACTGAGGATGAGAAACCAGTAATACATGGATTTGGTACAGAACTTGTGGCTTAAAAAAGAGGAGAATTAACTTTATTTGATAGAAAGGAGTGTAATGGAGTGAAGTGTTAGTAGTCACGTGAATCAAATATATTTTTTAAGATTCTTTGCTCTCAGCTGTAGCTGGGTTGGAAAGCAGAGACCAAATTCTGCTCTCGTTTAGGCTGGTGTAAACATGCAGGGAACAAAGCATGCTGGGTGACTGAATGCCCACAGCTCTGAAGTCAAGAAGCTCTGGTGATGTACTAAGCCACACGATGAAATTTCATCCCTAGGTGTATTTAGTTCCGCACCCACAGTCTGCCAGGGGAGTTAGGCTGCTCATAGCTCTGTTGTCAAACTGAGTTAAGTTATTCTTCTCTCATGAAGGAAATTTGCATACTGTATCCCCAGGACCACAGCTGCTGCTGTTCCTTCAGGCTAGAACAGCAAATTTCAAAATGGGGACCTCTAAGCTTTATTATTGACAGGTCTACTTCCTAACACTGTCGGGTGGGAAAGCCTACACTGAGCGTTCCTTTTCAGGATGTTCAAGTTCTCAGCCAGGCTTTTACATGCTGTTCTCTATCTGATATGATAGACTGTTGTTTGGTCAAACCTTTCTGCACCAGTATAACACATCCTAGGAACATGATAAGGTGATGAAATCAGTGTTTGTGAACAGCTCTGAAACATGTGGGGGAAAGGTGGCACAGGTCAGAAGTGTTAGCCTTGTAATTTTATACTCTGATGCAATTAATCTGGATCTGGTTGAATCTACAAAATTTACCCCTTTGCTCAAGCTTCTTGGTAAGGCCTTGAGGAAGTGAGTATCTTAACTTTTCACTTGGCTTTGCAGGCTTTAATTATAAATGTGTTAATACATTAAACATCCTAGTGGTCTCTGAGTGCAGGAATGTATATGGTCACAGAGAGCTTAAATGAGCTCTTTATGCAATTGGACTACTGCATCTATGCTCACCCCATTGAGAATGATGTGAAGGATTGCAGGGCTCCTTATTAAAGAGCAGGATTAAGATACACTTGAGCAAGATTACAAGAAAAAGGCTGTCACTCCATTAGAGAAAGAAATAATCCCTTTGTTTATATTCTGTAGATTAAAGCAGCAACAGCAGAAACCCCCCAAAGGTTGCCACACACATGCTTTGCTGTCTCAGTTATTGTTTATGGTTTAACTGTGGGAGTCAGCAGTGCAATTGCATAATTTAATAATTTCTTGTGTTCTGAGTCCTGAAGCAGCTCTCTCTCTGAGGTAGTAAGGTGAATCTTCTGTGATATGTTTGCCATCTTTATTTAGGATATCAGCTTTTGAGGCCAAGGATAATATGATGTGTATGATGGGCTGGATCTCAGAAAGAATCTCCCAGCACTGCTGTAACACAAAGAACAACAAATAGTGAGATATAAAAAAGGAAGCTGTTAAAAAATCTCAGTAGATGTGCTGCCAACCCAAATTAAACTAAAAGTGTTAACCAGCCCACTTTATTCCTCCTCGGCTAATATTGAAACTTTCTGCTTTTATTTCCTTGCATTTAACTTCCCTACTTTACAAACAAACAGGGATAAAACATTGTTAAGGGATAACTTCCTTGGTTACACTAAGTTTCCAACTCGTATGTGTTTGAACTAAGTTTATCAACCAGCCATGGAAACATTAATCACCCAGAAAAATAGCACACAGTGAAATGACTTTTCAAAATGTCGTTGGTATAATTATCATCTTGGCCATTACATTAAATGCCACCATTTATAACTGTTATGTTTAAGTATGCAAACAGTAATTAACTTGGTAATGAACTGAGGACCCCTGTGCCTCTCTTCCCTTAGCTAATTTGCATGTTAATTATCATTAGCAACCAGGGAAACAAGTTATAAACAGCTTAATTAGCAGCTTAATCATTTTTACAAGAAAACGTGCTGCACTTTGTTACATGAGCAAGAGTTAGATTGATGAAGTCAGATGAGTGTGTTTTTTCAGTGCTGCTGCTGTGCTGGGACTGGGCACTGTGGGTAACACAGGCATGTGCACGTTCACACGTGTGTGCACATTCGTGCTTCAGGTGTCTGTGCTTCATTTTACAAGCAGGGGTTGTTTCTGCAGAAGACTCTGTGAGTGTTCTCAGAGGAACCAACCTTCTCCTCCCTGTCTGGTAGCAAACAGTTGTGTTAAATAGACACTAGGAAAGCTAAAATTCCTGCCTGATCAACCAAAATGCCATGAGGTTATTTTTTTATAATAATCCTCATTTAATCCCCTTGTTTCTAGGACCTCTTTGCCGTGATTTGATTTGATTCCACTTGTAGTCCCTGCGTTGGTTGGTCCCTGCTTGAAGCCATACTGTGTTGGCACTGTTTTGAATGTTTTAGGCCAGGCTCACAGTTGAGGGCTGAGCATTAATACCATTAATTGTGAACAACCTTAATTGTGAATGTCTTAAGCAGTTTTGAATGCTGTAAGAATTTTATTTTTCTTATTTCTACAAAGGACGTAATGATTAAAGGAAAGAAAGTGCCAATAGGAAGGAGAAATGCAAGCTGAGTTTTTTAGCTGGTGTTGCCCAGTATGTCTGCAGCCAGGCATGTGCTGGAACTGGGCACTGATCTTTGTGGAGTTGGAATTTCCGTGCATGTAGAGGCTCACCTTGTTGCTTATACAACGGATAAAATGTCCATCTGGGAATTATTCCACATTAGTTTGCCCAGGGCACTTCTCATTTGATCAAGAATAAATCATTTGGTGGAAGGCAATAGGAGTTTTGTCATAACATAAGAACGTGTTGTCCAGGGAGGTTGCGGAATGTCTGTCACCAGACATTTTAGGAATGGGTTAGATAAACATGTGGAAGGGATGGTTTAAGTATTGTTGATCCTGCTCCAAGATAGCAGGGCAGACCCAAGGTCTGAAACCAGGCACTGCTCTGAGATACGGCTGCAGAACATCCGTGGTGCTTGATGGGGAGATTTGGAATCTGACAAAGCCCATTCCGCTGTGGGTTTGATCCAAAATCAGGCTGGCTTCCTTGTTCCACAGGAATCTAGGGATCCTCTCCGTCACGATAATGATACTAATTGTTATGATGTGTAGAGAAATACATGCTTGCACAAAATTAAACTAAAGGTGTTACAGCCTCGATGCAACTCCCATTGTTGGTAACACGCTGCCCATCCTTCTGCCGTGACAAACCGCTACCAGCAGAGGGGACCAGTGCACTGCTTGTAGCGGCAGATGTTGTCAGCTTTGGAAACCCTTCTAAAAATTAATTTTTATTTTGTGGGTCTGACACAAAAGCAGGAAGCTACTACCTTGTGAGGCTAGTGAGTTCAGTGCACACAACTTGCTCTGAGGGACTGTTTGCAAAGTCCTGGCTGTTACAGACAAAATAAAGGAGTTAATCATGGGGGCTCAAGCAATTTTTTTTTTTTTTTTGTCTGAAGGGAAAAAAAAGGGAAGTGTTTATTTTGGACTTTTGAATAGATCTGATGCTTGCACGTCACTGGCCTGCGTACATTCAAAGTGAAAATCTGAAAGTTCCCAGCTCAGGCAAGCCTTGAGTTGCTGTCCTGAAGAGTGAAGTTCAGTGAACTCTGTGGAGCTAAGGAGAGTTGTGTTTCTGGCTCTTGATGATACTTGAGTGAGATCTTGCACTGTAGGAGCAGCTTCCTTTCAAACTAGGACTAGGAATTTAGCCAGACATTTTTCTTCTTAAGAGTCAATGTAATTTATAATAGTGCAGGCCATTTCTGAGGGATACCCTCCAGAATGCTTTGGGTTTTGTATTTGCAACTGTCCTACCTCCCAGGAATGAAGCACAGCCCCAAATCACTATTTGTGCTGAACATTGTATTCCAACTCAGTTCAGGTCAGTTTGACTACTGACTATAGTGTAACCATAGTTTTGGTTCGGAAAGTTTGTTTGTGCAGCTTTGAACCCAGCCAAAGTGAGCTCTGCTCAGTGTGTGGGAGTCCTGTCACTAACTACAGTCAAGTGTGGCCTTGCTTTCATAAGCTGTGGTGCTCAATTCCCAGAGGAACAGCAGCCCAAGGACACTGGTTACCTTGTGAAGTAGTTGTCTGTTAACTGAGAAGATAATCTAGGTCTCATTTGGACAGTCCTGGTGCATCTTTCAGTCTGCAAAAGCACTGAGTGCATTTGGAGCCAGAACTAGCTGCTTGCTGCTGGCAGGAGTCCATACAGTTCAGGGCTCACCTGAAAAGGCAGGAACCTTGCATAAAGTATTTGTTGATTTCCCAGCTGTGAAACTACTGTCCTTGTAGGTTAGAAAAAACAGTAAATGCTGAAAGAGGAATGAATTGTTGCATGAGCCAAGAGTGGCAAGCAAGTCTAGAGTGCTGCAGACAGCTCCCAAGCCCAGTGCGGCTGACGCAGTGGCCCAGCCCGTGAAGCATGGCTGATTGACAGCAGTCCAGGATCCAGCCCAGTGCACTTTATCTCCTCTGCCACTGGCCCCATAATTTCCTCACCAGGGGCACTGCCCTGCGGAATGGCAGCAGTAAAGAGAGCTTCCTGTGCTAGGTTTCATAAATTCTTTATCAGCTCATGTAATCAGATAGCATGGCTGGATGTTGATTTTGTTACGGTACCTGGAGCGAATCTCTATATGTTAATGTAAAGCCATAAAGCTACAGCTTAAGGTTTCGGCATCCTAACTGAAACTTCCTCTCCCAGAGGCATTCCTGCTACAGCAGAATAATAAACATCAT
>NW_009954555.1:4871293-4876407 GCF_000747805.2 Chaetura pelagica
CTACAGCAGAATAATAAGCATCATAAAAAAGCCAGATGCAGATAAAATGAAAGTGCATTGTTTCAAGTAACCCATAAATGCCAGAAAAACTCTGACACCTAGTGCCAAGCATACAGCCTTGCTGGAGTATCTCCACTGGACTTCCTGCTTTCTTTTACCAGCAGTCGAGTAGAAACTACATAAGGAGATCTGTTGTTGTCAGATTTGGGGTGTTCAGTCTTCCTTTCCTGAGGATGTCCTCATTTGAACTGTCATTACATGAAGAGTACACAGTGCTTGGCACAGTGGGGCTGTTGCTTCCAGTCAGTGCTATTTAATTGCTGCTTTGACATTCTGCTCTTCTGCTGTGGAGATGCTGCTGAGGTCAGCAAAGGAACTGAGGAGCAGGATACCTGTTCTCAAACTGTTAAATCTGGATCCTGACAACCCTCACTGTCAAGGCAGTCACTCACAACTGCAGATCATGTCCTTAAAGTCTCCTGCTCACCAAGAGTGAGAAAAGGAAAGGAAGGAGACAGAGGATGTCATACTTGGAGATAAAATGGATAGGAATTGGTCTGAGTCTCGCTGATTTCCCTGAGATAACCTGGCAATGCTTGCCAGTTATCTGAACTAACCTGCTTACGGGGGGGTCTGCAGCAAGCAGCTGGATCCAGGTGTGCTGAACAGCCTTTGGTTCTGCAGCCAGGCCAAGCTTTGTCCAGCACCTTTAGTCTGAGCTGGCATGGATGGTTGGTATCTGGCTGCCTTTGGCTGGTCTGTTTCCTCTAGCTCCAGGTGTAAGCTCTGCTCTACTGCACCCACCAGCCTCAGGCTCCTGTCTCCAAAAGACCATTAATGCTCAGGCAGGGGCACAGGACCTCGTGCTTAGAAGCGAAGCAGGAGGGATAAGACAGCAGCAGCCTGCTGACTAGGCTGTGAACCGAATGCTGTAACAGATCAAAGGGAAAACTAAATTATAGATTGATAGATGCCTTTAGTTTATAACTTATTAAGCACCAGGTAACTGGTTAGATTAATATTGTGCCTAGAGGTTTCTTTTTGCTTCTTTTTTTCCCCCCTCTCTCCTTTTGTAAGAATTGGAGAAAACAAAATATTTTTCTAATTAAGTGCATCTACAGTGCTTGCTAATGGGGCCCGTCTGTGTGCTTGTCACAGGGCACAGGGAGAACTGGAATAATGATTTTATTTTTTCATTAAATAGAATTATAGGCAGTTACTCAAAGCAACTGTGAGTCTAATTGAAAGAAAACCATTTCTTCTTAATTTACTTTCACGGTTCTGGATGATAAAAGAGTGTGTTCACTGGAAAATTAAATAAAAAACACAACTTGAAGAAGCTTGAAATAATGTTGCTCAGGCACAGGTGGGCAGAGAGAGCCCAGTAGTTTTCCTGCCAGTTACTAGTGAGATCAGATACCTGTGCTTCCTTTTACTACCCAAAAGGTGCTTTTCTGCTCTCTTGGAGCCCCTCCCAAGCTTTTGTTTCAGTTTCTACCCTTTCACTTCAAGGGCATCCCTTTGTTTTCCAGTTTAGTCATCCACCACATCCACTGTGCAAGCCTGCCTCTTCCTGCAGGGGCAGAATCTTCCTTCCCCTCTCCATCCATGAATGACAGCAGTCAGATATCAGTGCTGCTCTGTATCCCAAACGATTCCTGACTAGTTCAGGCATTGGCATAAGCAGAATCTGCAGGAACAGGTGGGAAGTGAGTTGGTCACATGGAGGCCTGACTGGCACACTAACCCTGCCTGCAGTGATGCTGGACTGAGTTGCCAAAGTCCAGAAATCACTACATGTGACCTTGGGAGAAACCAGAATTTTGAGGTTTGACCCTGTCTTGCTTAGCCCTGAATGGCCCCAGAAATCTTTAGGCACTGCACAGCCCCCTGCACAGGCACGTGAGGGGTTAAGAAAATGGGAACTGATTAATTCCATGGCGAGGGTCCTTATCTGGCCCTGGTGCTGCCTCTGAAACGGCCACATCTGGTAGGGTCACAGCATCAAGGAATGGCTGCAGCACTGAGGGAAGGGTCTGTTTCCACTAACCATTTCTGCTACTTCTTACACTAAGTACTTCCTAAAAAAGGCACCGGATAATGTTTCACTGTGGCTGCTGTTAGATTTACGGGGATACCATTTGCTCCAACTCTTGGATTCACTCAGTCCAGGACAAGATTAAAACCAACCCTTCAATTTCCTTTTTTCTTTAGGAAATTAACTGTGGCTTTTCTGCTAATGAAAGTCCAGAGACACTAGCTTATTCAGGCTCTCCTGTGTTTGTTTGATGTATCTCAAGGTGCACCTGAAGGAAACATGTTAAAGCAGGAAGGCAGCTATTGACAATTAACACTAAATATTAATTTCTGTCTTTTATAAGTGCCTGTGTGCATAAGGAGGCCAGAGCTTGAACTTGTCCCTTCAATAAATTCTCAGTCTTTTCTGTTTGAAATTAGAGTAAATGAAAAGGTAGTGAAAACTTTCTGTGAAATAAAAACTATTTAAATTCCATCTATAGATATTTCTGCTTTTGTGATCCTGTTGCACAAAAAACCTGTTTCATTCCAGTTTCATCTTTATTTATTCATGTTGCATAATACAAAGCTGAAGAAATAATTTCAAAAGAAAATAAAAATTTTCTGCTTCTGAAATATTTCTCAGAAATGGTTTTGCAATGAGGTTTTCTTGGAAACAGCTTCTTACAAGCTGTTCTGCTGCTGATGCCATGAGGCATTGAAGGGAAGGAACTTCCTTGTAATACTCCTTGATCAGCTGTGTTCTGGGTCAGGACAGGGCAGTCAGGATGATTCAGAGCAATGGGACAAGATATTTATATTTTTCCTGTCAGTAGACTTAGTTGGGTATTCTCTGACAAAAAGGGTTTTCACTGGAAAGTGCTGGTTCAGCCAAAATTATTTTTCTTACATCTCATTCCCAGAAAACACTAGCTTCTTTGTTCCTTCTGCTGCTGGAGAACCTGAGCCTCTGGGATCAATGGTTCCAATGCTGTCCCAGTGCAACCATATCAACTCCTCCCTTTGGAAAATACGAAGGCTTCCAGGTAGTCTGGAGGAGAACTGGACACCATTAAAATCTCTATGGAGGCAGGCGAGCTGTGACTCTGGGATCCAGCTGAACCCTGGCTTGTGTTGGGGTTGCAAAGGATTTGGCAAAAGAAGGTGGTTGGGTTTTTTGGTTTATTTTTCTTTAGTATCTGAATTGATTTAAAGAGAATCCCTAGTCAATAGACTCACTGTTTTTGACTGACAGCTGATATACACTGTGTGGAATGGATGATGAAGCCGTTTGAGTTAAGTACCTTTTTAGGTTTGGAAACATACTTATAGGCCAGTTTGTTAAGATGAGCAAAAGTGGAGATATTGCTGAATCTCCTGTTCTTATTTTGGGGAGGGTTCCCTAACTCTGAACATCCTGCACAAGTGCTATGAATAAACAATGTCCTGTGAACTACCTGTTAAATGTTTCTTTAAAAATGAAGTGTTTTTTCTCAAACTTTTTAATACCTTCCTAATCTGAAGTATAATTTTTCTCCTTTATAATCACTATATTAAAATTTAATACCAATTATATTAATATAACATACTTAATGGCAACTTGTATCTTATTCTGCACATAGCTGCCCTGCAAAAGAGCTTTGTCAGCTTGAACAGGAGATTGTTTAACTCTTCCCAGGCACTCAGTGGGTAGCAAAGGCACCTGGTGTTAGTTGCTACCACATGGAGCAAACACCGGTGCTGGGAATTGTGTTGGCAGGTTGCAAGCAGGGAACAGATCCTCTTCATTGGTCTGCTGGGATCACTTCTGTTTTACAAAACTTTTCTTCTGAGCCCATTCTAGTAGAGAAATTTAGATCAGCAAGATGGAGATGGTGAAGCTATTATGAAGGAAAGGGAGTTACGTATGTTCATGTGTTTGAACCATGGCAGGGTGGAGGATGAATGAGTGGAGAAGGTTGGACCATTCAAAAAAAGAGAGCTGGAGAAACAGAAAAGGAAACTTGTGTTCTTGGCCCCCCCACAGCAGCATGGTTGTTAACTGTTGTTTTAGCCTGACTGCTGCCTGGGTTGTGTGTGAGTGTGGATGCTGCATGCAGGACACCGTGATGGACAGAAAAGCACTTTGCCAGCTTTCCTTTTGTGTGCTGCATCTTCCTGCTCTTCTCCAGAGGGTGGATATTCAAGATCTCATGTTTTTCTCTTCCTGGAGACTTTGCAGCCCCAGCTCAGAAAGTTCCTGTTGTGTTCAGCACAAGGACCAAAGTGCTTCTTTCACCTGACTCTTTGCTGACTGACTCTTCTCCTTTCTCTCCTAAACCTTTACAGCAGGAACTGATCCATGGAGTTTCACTCACTGTGTCTAAGAGATACAGATATCTGGCTTTTGGAGTTTGGTATTCTGTAGGATTGGCATGTTAAACATGAGAATCATTGTCCACCAAGGAGTCTTGAAAATGGGCTTAGCTCTAGAATGATGAGATTGGCTTAAAAACAGAAGATTATTGTGGAAAGTTACTGTTTGAAATTTTGGATGTTAAAGCTTTGTGTTTCTGGTGTTCAAGCTGTGGTCCATGACATGAAAGGTAGAAACTTGTTATAAAGGGAAACTTAATTAGCATGGAAACACAGACATGCCAAAACTCCTGACAGAATCTGTGGGGCTGACAAAGCCTCAGTTCCACTTAGAGGAAAGGACACAGGAAACAAACATTTCTGTGCAGGTTTGGTTCTTCTGGTGCCCCAGCACTTTTGCTTGACTGGTTTATGTGAGTGTTTTACTTCTGGGGAGCTAAAATCAGCCAGAGTTAGTTCTTTTACAATTTTTTTTTTAAATAATCACTGAGTAAAATATTCTCACCTGGAAAGAAGTCTGTGCTGAGATGGAGGGAGGGGAAAGAAATTAGAAAAAGAAAATAAAGAGCCGGGCAGTGGGTGGCAAAAGGGAGAGAGGTACACAGTGGTGAGTGTGAAGGATGACTTGGAAAGTAGAGGGATGCTATTGAGGAACAGCAGTAGGAAGGAAAAGGGGGGCTGAGGGGAAAAGCAGGAGACATGGTAAGTTAAGTAAATTCACATTTATTTCTGCAAGAATTTGC
>NW_009954555.1:4876502-4883785 GCF_000747805.2 Chaetura pelagica
CCTCCCCCCCGTGGGGCACGCCCTGCCTGCGGGGGGGCCGGCAGCAGCACTCTAGCCTCTTGCAGAGGCTCCCGTGGGCCCTGCCTGCACCCGTGGGCTGGGGCAGGAAACCACTGCTAATTACTGGTCATCTCCAAAAACTCTGTGGCTTTCAGGGTAGCTCGTTCTGATCCCCAGGGTGCAGTGGTCATGGTGAGGTTTATTAGCATCGTCTTGACAGTGTTTAAATGTGTAATGGACAAGCTAGACCATACAGCTGAAATTCTATCCTATGCTGCCAGTCAGATGCGTTCAGGAAGAGATGGTCCCTGTTTAAATTAGGGCCTTAAATATCAGTACAAATGAAAGGGTTTTCAGCACCAAGGAGGACAGAATTATTTTTACCCTTAGCTAACCTCCCCGTTGCCTGCGTACCAGATAGCAGATATGTTCCAGCTTATTGGGACTACAACCAACCTATTGTTTTGGTCCAGTGTGAGCTAAGGAGAACAATGGGAGACATTGTCAGGGATCTGTTGCTGAAGGGTTTTCAATGCATGTTCTGCTGTGAAGGGATAGGGCATCTGCAGCACAACTGTCTGGAGACATTACTGTACAGTCTCGAGGAGCCTCCTTTACATGCGACTTGCTCTGCTTTAATGAGGACTTCCCAATTTCTGTGGAATCCTACATGATTTCAGCTTTCATTACTGTGTGTGTAGGAGTTTGTCTATTCAACACTGTAACACTGTAATTAGAATGAATCTCTTACACTTTGCCTACAGTACGCTCCAGTCCTGGGCACATTGCATGGCAGCTTCTGTTTCCATGTCCCATAGGCAAGCAGGGTCAGCACAATGGGCCAGCTCTGCTTTTATAAGGCAAACTTCTCATTAAAACTGACATAGTTGTTCTAGGCCTGTCTAGTTAACCTCCTATTTGTAGGTGTGAGATCTTTGCTTCCAAAGTATGTTGCATAGTAGTATTTTAAGAAAAGATCTGATCCACTTTCTGTGTCCATTAAAAGGTACCATTTCACTGCTATACACCAGTTAGTCCTTTTATGCATTAAATCTGTAATTTTAAAGACATGTTAGAGATTTAATTTGAAAACCCCTACAAAATTTACTTGGCTTTATCACCTGCAGAGAAAGGCTCTTACAGATAAGTACTGAATTGCTTTCTGAGTTGGGGAATACCTTGCCTGCCACATGGACTGGAAGAGAGTGTTTTATGTAGAGCAGTGTGCCTGGCCAGTGGTCAGTAAACCTAGTATTTCATTGAGATCAAGTCTTGGTTGCTGGAATAGACAGCTAACACACTCCTCCTGATATGTAACTTCTCTCTTTTAAATGTAGAATCTGCTGGCTTTTCGAATCAGATGCCATCTCCCCCTGTCTCTGGCATTTGCAGTAATGAATGCCAATGCCAGGTGTATGACAGTTTGCTAGCAGAGTTCAGTCCTCCTGTGAGCATTAAAACCAAGGACAAGATTTTAGAATATGATGGCAGGGGGTAGTGTTGTTTTTTTTATGTGTCCTTTTTTTATTTTTGAAAGGGTGGCTGGTTTATCCTAGTTCCCCACTGACTTACAGTCTCCTCTAGCCAGGGTGTTCTAAATGGCTACTAGGAAACCAGAACTTCATCCCTAAGTTTCAATGATCAATTATCAATTACTAGATTGGTGGAAGCTGGAAATTCTTATGCCGTTGATCTGTGAAGTTGCTGGTGAGTCCTGAAGCCCTGTAAAGCAATACAGAGCCAGTCAGAACAGAACACAGCTTACAGCTGGATGACATTTTACACACGTTTAGAGTGTCTCACAAGATGTTCTCCAATTAGTCATCATCACTCACAATATGTTTTACATATTACCACACAGTTTATAGTCAGTCAGACTAATACAATTGCAGTGCAGCTGCTCACAGCAAGACACAAAGGTTATAGCACTGTGTACATAAGCAAGCTGTGAAAGTTACAGCCATCCAGCTCCTTTACCCTCTTGTGCTTTTAAAAGCCAACAGAAGCAGAAACAAATAGTGAGTGCGCCTCTCATTTCAGCCCTGGAAAAACATTTGAGAGCATGGAGTGAAAGGAGGGATTTTGTTTTTATAATTTGATTCCCATTGCTGCAGCTGCAGCCAAAACCTTTGGATTCTGGAGAAAGTTCAGAAAGTGCTGCTTTTTGGAAGAGGTCGTGTTTATTGGAAAATTACATCTTGCCCAGTAAAAGCTGACAGTATAAGTACTCTAGTCTATTAAAAGCTACAGAAGACACCGTTAAGAGTTTATTTAATGATTGCTACAGATGTGAGTTAGGGAACTTGCAGCTTGGCATTGGTATATTGGGGTTGAGATTGTGTTCTGGGAACACACAGAAACAGTAATTGTTTTATTAGTTACCCCTCTCTTCCACCTACATGGTTAAACTGGATCTAGCTCTGCCAAGCGACTAGGCCTGTTTTCCTGAAGAAGAAGCAAGAAGCATCAGAGGTGGGCACAGCAGCTTAGTAAGAACAGCCAAGACACTGTGACCAAGGAAGCCCAAAGCTGGCAGCCTTGGGATGCTAGCCTGAAAGTAGACTCTGGCTCAGACCGGAGTTTGACCCTGTGAAATTTCCTGGAACTTCATGGATTATGGAACAAAAATACATTGTAGAAAGTGAGGAACCACTGCCTCAGATGTTAGACCTGATCTAAACTCCATCAGAACATAATGAGCTATCAGCAGTCTTTGACCTGTGCCCTTAAAGCATGAACCTTCCTTGCCTCCATGACAGAGCTCTCTCTGGAGAGAGGAAGTACTAGTTTTTAAATATACACAAGGTCTTAATTGTTGCTAGAAAAAACAGCATCCATACAAGAGGTGGGTCAGGAGGAAGTTCCCTAACGTGTCCCTGGTGCTCTGTGATAGCAGTCCAGAAGGGTGCCATGTCAATACTTGGGCGTCGTCTCGAATCTTGCAAGCATCTTGCATCTGCCTCTTGCAATCCTGCTCAGTTACACTTAGTTGGAAAGATGTGTAAGCCTTCAGCAAGTGGATGCCTCTCCACTGGTATCAGATGTTTGAGTCTAGTCCAGCCCTGCTGATTTTCTCTTTAAATTCCAACTACTGTATTAGCTTCCAAGATGCCCACTGTCTTAAGGCTTTGCATCCTCTTACAGGCTTATTGCCTAGAGCTTGTGTGGTGCTCCTAGGCCTGTGGGCCAGTAATGCCACCTTCTTGTGTCAGGGGAATGAAAGTGTTATGAAACTCAATGTTAAGTCTTGGTTCTAGGATCTGTTGGCCAGAGGCTGAATGAGATTCCAGGGACCCATGTAGGTTCTACTCTGTGTCTCTGTGATTGTGTCCTGGATCAGCTGCAGCTATCTAGAAGCCAGATTCCCTATGAATTCTCCCTTCTCACTTAGTTCACTGGCTCCTGAGGCCTGGATAGAGAGTGTGCTTTGGAGAGGAGTTGCCTTTCCCTCAGCATCAACTGCAGTTTTACTGCAGCCAGCAGAGTGTGTGTAAAGATCCTCATGTCACAGCTGTTTAGAACAAATTCAGTGTAATTCAGTTTTACAAGCAGCGTTAGGCTAAATCCAAATCAACATTGCTTTCAGCAAAATACAGTTATAATTCTTTTGGCCTGCTAACAAAGTGTGTGTTGCCGTATTTGCCTTTCGGAAACAGAATACAAGATGACATTTACTGACAGCCTGCTTCAAAAGTGGAACAGCCTGATCTCACTTACACGAAGCTCTGGAGGCAATCCATTATTGCTCCTGATTCCACGGGGAGAGCCCACTGCAAGAAGGAGAGCTCATTGAGCAGGAAGGGCTGTAGTCTCTTGCAAGGAGATGTCTTGCTCTGCTGGACTGATTCTTTTAGGAGTGGTGTTTTCAGCAGTTAGCTCAAATATGGAGTACATATTGAAGTTCCTCTATGAGACTTTCTGGCTGCAGCACTGAGGTCAGTGAAATCTTGAAGGCAGCTGTAGTTCTGATAGTTTTACAGCTGGAAACTGGAGAATTCAGAGTTGGTGGTATGGGGGATCTCTTACGGCTCCAGGGACATCCTTAGAGAGCATCCCTTGGATCCAGAGTACTCAGCATCACTGTTTCTGTTTTTTGAAAGTTCTTTATGTTGTGGCCAGCATCTACGGAGGCTCATTTATTCAGCCATTAGAAGCCAATAGAGGGGTTCATTCTTTTTGGACTCTAGACTTTCTCCTGTCCAGTCACACTCTCTCCCATAGTACTTTCCCCTCTGAGCCTGTGCTCAGAAGGAGACACTCTCCTTTGGTAGTCCCACTTGAGCTATACGATATTTGGGCAAGTTAACAGCTAGGACAATGCTGGCTGCTCTCCTAGCATTATTGTGTACCTCTTCAAATCTTGTTACCTTACTTTGGTGATAAATAGTCATAATAAATTCTTTAATAGTGTGAAGATAGGTCATTACTCATCACAGCCAGGCTGTGAGAAGGTCATAAATCTGGAATAAAAGCCATTCATTTGGTTGGAGAATCCAAAGCTTCACTGTTTAGAAGGATTCATTTCCACCATCCCCCTCAGTTAATCATCCTCTAAGTCCTCATAAATATCACAGGCAAAGGAAAAGAATGACCCATTCTTGCTGTGCCATAAAATGTATGATGTTGTGCTATGAGTTTTCACTTCTCAGCTCACATGTGAAAAATTCAGCAGCAAATCAGAGTTTGCAATGTGAAGTTTCTTGCTGACTGTGCTTTCTAGGCCAAAAAGGAGGTGGACTTAAATGTATTCAAAGACAATATAATCTGTCAGGAGGAAGAAAAGAGACAGCAAGGATCACATCATGCATACACATGTATGTGTATATTGAAATATTTTCTCTTTATAAGATCTGTATTAGTAGTACAAACTTTGAAAATACTGCACCAGACTACTGCTAGACTTAAACCAAGCTCAATTATTTCATTATTTACCAACTTCTCATTCTAAACTTGAAGGGAAGAGGTTTTCAATCTTGGTTCTCAACTACAGAAGACAGAAACATTTTTATTAATGAAGAGTGAGATTTTCAGGCACTTATTTAAAAGTGTTATATGAAAGACACTGAAATAATGACAAATGAGTCATGAAGATTTCCATGCTGAAAAAGACACTGGAGAGAAGCACATACTGTATTGCCATTATAAAGAGAGATTAGAAGCACTTGAAGCCAAAGGGTGAGCAGGCTTCACACAAGAGTAACTGAAATAGCTGTAGTGTCTGCGCTCTGCCTGATTCCTTGAGGATCTGAGTCTGCTACAGTTCTACAGGTGGAACTGCTGCTAACTGGACCACAGTTCATGAGTTACTGTTGGCCAATAATGCATTCTCCAGATGTGCAAGTTATTATTTCTTCCTTAAAATGCCAGTTTTCCTTGTGGGAAAGGTTTCTGACAAATTCTTGAATTGGATTGTGTTTTGGAAAAATGCTTTGAGTTTGTCAAAATATGTTACTTTGACATTTTAAAATGTCAATTTAAAAAAATTGCATTTCAAAAAATGCAATTGTCATCTTTCTAGTTTAAATGATTTTTTTTCTTTCAGAGTTTAGTGACCTGAAGTAAAGATACTTAAATATTCAAAGCGTTCAAAAATGAAATGCTTTGAATTAAAGAAAAGACATTTTGATTGACAGATGTGAAAAGGTGTTTTATCTAGATTTCTAGTTTTTGGCACATTTACTCAGATAATTGTTTTCCATATTTTGAGATTTTCTTGAAAAAAAAGGAAAGAGAGCTAAAATCCAGAACTCCTTCAGCATTTACTCATTCTGGGACCATATAAAGTACCTTGTAATTTAGGTACCTTGACTCAGGTGACTGAGAACAAGGAACTGTGAGCTGTAAAGGAATCCTAGCTGGATGTCCAGGCTAGAATAGCTGAGCTGGTCCCCAAAGCTGTGGTGTTACTTCTCCTTGGAAAGGTATCCTTCACATCTGCCACGTGTGATTCTTCGTCTCCAAAGGGAAAGGAAACAGTATGAGAAAACACTGCTTTATTTAGGCAGTAGAATGTTCTAGATGGTTGTGGTGCTGGGTTCCTCTGCTACAGAAAGGTGAGATTTTGAGTACCATACACCTTGAATGGGAAGTGGGCAGATGTGTGGTTCTAGAGTTGGGCTGTTTTTTGGTGATGGATCTGCTCCAGCTTCTGGTTACTGGCAGGGGTTGGTGGGTTTGGTTGCTTATGGCCTAAATCATGGAACCACTGGTGGTGATTGAGGCTGTAGCTCATGTTTGATGTGGTTGCAGATGTCCTCCCTTCATCTGCCTGTCCTCAGCCAGACTAGGGCTGGTGCCATCTGCACTGCCAGTGCTGTGGAGGAAGATTCTTCTCTTGGAGTTCTGCTGTCCTGCTTGAGAAGGAAGATGGGGCTGGTAGGGTCATTTTGTGATGTGTGTGCTCATGCTCAAAGAAATCCAGAGTGAACTTTGGGGATAGAAAGGAGGGAGGTTATGGTGGTACTGAGCAACCTTCCTCAGGGCTGCAACAGAGAAGTTCAAATGGGCGTTTTTAGGGGAGCAACCCCTGTGGTTGATTTATGCACCTAGCTTTGAACCAGAAACTGTGTAAGCAAGCAATGAATCATGGCTCTGGAGGAACACAGAAGCTATTGCCTGGGACTCGGCAAGTTGTGAGGAGGAAGTAGGGGAAAAAGGAAGAGAAATAAAATAGTCTATTTTGAATAAATTGTTTGAGCTTCAATCTTAGTGGGCTAGGCTGTGATTTGGGATTACGAGCCAGCTTGGGAACCAGGGGGTGCTATCTTTGCCTTCATATAACCTCATTAACTCTGTAATGTTAAACACATTCTTCTGCTGAGCTCCTTGGTGGTGTCTCTGGCCTGCCTTCCTCCCCGGGTAGCAGCCCATCTCATAAGCATCTCTGTGAAACTCTTGTAGTAAATGTTAGCGAACCTTTTCTTAGCTGTTATTGTCCCTGCCTCCAGATAACTAAGCAGGTATACACTTAAGTCCAAGATAAACACTTCCTTGGCCTCTCATTTATTGCAGATATAAACTGCTATAAAGCTCGCCACTGTGCTGGCTATCGTGGCCTCTATCGCCTTTTTGCAAAATGTAATCCATAAAATGCTTTCATGGTAACCTTATCCATCGGCAACCAGTGATAACATCTCTAGGCCCCCGTGACAGACAGGAACTCGCAAGCATGGAGTTAATAATGCAAACTTTCAAAAAATGAAACTGGCAGAAGGAGACGAGGAGGGGAATAAAAGGGGCCGGTGTGGCTGTAATTGGGACCATGTGAGCTTCCTTAGAGAGGG
>NW_009954555.1:4883952-4888591 GCF_000747805.2 Chaetura pelagica
GGGAAAGAGACAGGCCTCGCCCGCGAAGATTAGTTTCAATTAGACGGGCTGGAGGCGAAAGTCAGGACTTGGTGAAAGATTAAAACAAGAAGGGAGAAAGTTTCCATTGCTTTTGCTCCAGGCCTACACAAGAGGGTTCAGTGAGATCATGCTAATTGAAGGCAAAGCTTGCATGGAAGTTAGGAAGAACTCGCATTAATTGATTCGATGCTGCGATTTTTTTCTTTATCCGCAGTGTTCTTTGGGGTTGTTCTTATTTCAGTCTGTTTGTTTTTTGTTTGGTTTTTGTTGTTTTTTTTTTTTAAATTCTCCCTCAAAATGTAAAGAAAGAGAAAGCATCCACAGCTTTTTCTGTGGTTAACATGAACCCAAAGTAGAACAGTGGACAGTCACCTGGTGCTATCTAGTCACTGCAATGTTCCATCTCCATGATCCCTTCTTAGTTTAGTATCAACTATTGGAACCCAATTGATGGTGTCATTGTTGCCACCCCACAGCTGAGCTCTTTGTTTCACAAATGGAAAGGTCTGTCCTCTTGACAGATGTAGTTTTCCCCCTGAAGATCCAATTCAGAGTATTATTTAAAAGTACTCTCTGAAGTTTACAGAATTATAATCTCCCAGGCTTGCATTTTCTAGTGCTGAGGTTGAGCAGAGAAAGCACATGGTTTCCTTATGACTACAATAAAAAGGAGCTTTTTGGGAAATGGCAATTGTTATTTTAGTCCATCTGAATACAGCACTAGTGTACTTGTGATCCCAGTGAGGAAATTCTGTTGCTTTTCTCCCTTGCTTCCAGTTTCAGTGAAAAAGAAAATAATGGAATCGTAGCAGTTGGAATTGGGAAGATGGGCTGGTCTTGTCAGCCAGTGCAGAGTTCCTCCCTGTGGTACAGTCTGCAGTGCTTTGTCTGCTGTTCAGTGCAGTGAGCACTGAAATCACAATTACACCATTTCCTTCAAGAGGAAACTATTCCAAATATGAATAGGTTTCCATGTTAAGAATTTTCTCCTCTACCCCCTTGGTAATACTGGAAGTTATAGGAAAATGTATATCCAATCTTTCTATATTACATCAATATTTGTATTCTATTAAACTTGTCTCTGAGGGGAAAAACACATCCTCTTTTGCCAGATTTCTGTATCAGATTGTCACTCTGTGGATTTTTGTTTCATAAAGCTTTGGAATTACAATGCCTAGTCGATTATAGTTAAATGCATTTTCACAGCTGGCCAGAAAAACATGAGCACTAATCAGAAACATCGTACCAAGGGGGATTCCCAAAGAGATTTTTTTGGTTTGTTTTATTTTATGAAAGTGTTCTCTCAGCTAGAAACATCAAAAGACAACCATCAACATGGTCTGCCAAAATATGAGAAAAAGAACTTGTGCTGTCTCTTCACTGAGGGCTGCCTGTCCTGCAGATGACAGTTGATAGAAATTTTTTGTTGCATTTAAGCAAGTCTCAGTTCCCAGCAGGGGAGGATCCTCGTGACAGCTCTAATGCTCTAAGAATTGTTTGCTACCAGCCTCTGTCTTCAGCTTCCACCCATGCACATTGTTTCAGTTTCTTGGTTTCTGCTGCATTTTTCAGATTCACAATGAAATGAGATACTAGGGGCTCCTTGCTCAGTGCCTTGCTATGTTTTGTGTTGGGATATGAAGCATTCCCTGTAGGATCCAGCCCCTGGGTGATGATGCAGATGACCATGCCATGTCACTAGTGAGAAGGAGCCACAGAGCTGTGGTTGCCATGGTGACTGCTTTCTTTCGTAAATATACCTTGTTTAATACACGTGTCACATTAAGATGTCATGGCACCCCTCTCTTGGAGCAGTGCTGCTGAGTGCAGACCCTGGGAATGCTCCAGCTCTGCTTTGGAGGTGTCCCTGAGGATCCTGTGCTTTGTGGTATCCTGCCAGGTATTTCCAGCTGTCCCAGTGACACCAGGGACATTTTTTGAGAGAAGTGCACCTGGACTGTGGGAGGCTGCAACTGACTCAATCTAAATTCTCCAAATCTGTCTAAGAGTGAGTGATTGTTCAGATATGAAACCAAAACAGATTGACATCATCTGCTCCCTCCAAGTGGCACCTAGACACAAACATTACTTTGTCATTACCGTATGTCTTTTAAATGGAAACATTGACAACATTCCAATTTTTCCCTGTTAAAACCCAGTATCCCTGATTTCCTCTCCCTACCTACCTCCCCTCCAGGCTTTTGCTTTTTTTTTTTTTGGCCTGCAGTTATTACATGGAAGCCTGATAAATGCATGCTATGAATGAATGTTTTCCAAACATTGTAGAAGCTATTAAGAAAGTGGTTTTCCTTCTTCCCCTTTTTCCTTCCCACACTCCTCCCCCTCCCACCCCACAACTAATAGCACACAAATAGCACTTCATGTAATGTTGGCTACTCTCCACTATTCCAGGCAGACTTCAGGAAATCTCTTGATTTACAGTTGGGGCATCCAAAGGCAGCATGCTGCCTGTTTCCTTCAGGGATGCCTAGTGGTGACTTTTAGTAAGTTTGAGGTGCAGTATTTCAAATAGGCAATATCCATATTTTAGTCAGATAGTTCTATGTTTGTACTCATAAATTGATTTAGTAATGAAATAAGCTCCTTTCATGATGCTTGCTGGCTTTAGGGTCTTTGTTATGGTATATTCAAACTGTTCTTGAAGTTTAGTTTACCAAAGTAGAGCCAGAGTTTTTTAACCATATTCCCATAAGGAGTCCAAGTGAATTCAATAGCGCTATTCACATCCATAGGTAAAGCGGGATTTGGGACTCAGTTCAGAAGACCATCAAGCATGTATTTAAGGCCTACTGTCCTTCTGGCTCCCTGCTGCTGTTGGTGCTGCTCAGGGAATATCAATTCTGAAATGCTCTGTTGAGTTGTTGGGTAGTGGAGGCACATATCTGGTCTCCTGCAGATGGGATGCATGGAAGGGGAATAGTTCAGGCCAAAGTTAAGGCTGCAGATGAGTGATTTGCCCTTGTATTTGCTTTTTGTTTTCCTCTGTGGGTTGGTGATGTTTCACGTGTAACAGTCATCAAATAAATAAGGTCCCTGCTATTTGTAGGGTCTGCAGGTGTTAGTAGTGTGCTTGGGTTGTCCTGCTCTCTCTTTCAATACTAGTTCTTTAGGAGGACTGGTTAGTTTTTGGACACTGGGGGGTTGCTCTGTGGCTTGTGACATAGGAAAATACTTGTGTTTGCTATTACTTGCCTTGTATGAACTTGATGTATGTTATACAAGTTCCTTTCCAGTGAGGGGTCCAGTTATCCTAGTTGGTCTCCTCACATCCTGGTTACATTTTTTGATATTAAAATACAATCTGGAAAAACCATCTGAGACAGCATTGTGATGGATGCCTAGAGGGCTGGAGGAGAAAAATATTTATGCCACAAGTAAGACGTGGTGAAAGAAGAAAAAATAACATTACAGTCTAATACAGGAACTCTTCTTCTTATTCCAATCCATTCCCAGGATCAGAATATATAGGTTATGTTTCACTGGAGTTTAGGTGTCTGTCTTCAAAAGATTTGACAAGTTTAGATGACTCATTCTGCTACTCACTAGGTAACTTCTGTCCCCTAGTGCTGAATTAAATTACAGGTGGCATCTACTGCTTTCTGGACCTCAGTGCTACCCAAGGATCACCAGGTAAAACATGAAGAAACTTGTTGACAGTTGCCACTTGATAATTTCCATTGCTGTATTGCCAGGTTCAGATGTTCGAAACATTTCAGAAAATGGCCTAGCTGATCTACCATGGTGGGACATGGCAGAGATTTACTGGTTTAGCACTGTACTTAATTCAAGCTCACTTTCAGTGGGACCTGTAAAATCTTTCCATAGGAAACGCTAGAATAAGTAGGATTTCAGTTAGGACTCTCCCTCATGTGAGACAGGACTCTCATTGTG
Organism: Chaetura pelagica; assembly: GCF_000747805.2. Taxonomy (NCBI): domain Eukaryota; kingdom Metazoa; phylum Chordata; class Aves; order Apodiformes; family Apodidae; genus Chaetura; species Chaetura pelagica. The sequence continues at coordinate 4,887,886 of NW_009954555.1, forward strand.
TTTGGAAGGAGTTTCTCATCTCTTCTACTCTTGAGCTGGCCCAGTCCTGGCTGCATTAAAAAATGTGTTTGCAGAAGACAGATTGTTTATGGCAGAGAAAGGGAGGGCTAATTAGAAATAACAAGACATGTTTCTTAGACCTTCCTATCCAACTTCTTGTGATGAATGAAATGTTAATAGAAAGGTGCAGCTGGATCTCACCTGAATTCTTGCAGTCCAAACTCAGGTAATGGCCTATTACCTAGGATCAGAGTGTTCCAGTCTCATTTGAAGAAGATTTATTTACTCTAGCAGTGTTGTTCTAGAGTCTTAGTCCATTTTACAGGCTGAACAAGTGACCTATGACATTCACTTGTTCTAGAGCTGTTCTAGTTTTCTGATCTGTGAACAGGGGAGATATCTGTCTCTGAACAGCCTGAAGACCAGCGGCTCAGAGCCCTGGTTCTGCTGAGTGCTTTTTAAAAGGTTCTCAACTGCAGATAAAATAAAGCTTTATACTATGAAAGCATTGTATGCCAAACTGTTCCAGCCCTTTCCTGGAGGTGTTCAAGGCTGGGTTGGATGGGACTCTGAGCAACCTGGTCTAGTGGGAGGTGTCCCTGCCCACGCAGGGGTTTGGAACTGGATGATCTTTAAGAGGTCCCTTCCAACTCAAACCAATCCATGATTCTATGATATTATGATCCTTGGACAATTCTGGGACATT
>NW_009954555.1:4888660-4900423 GCF_000747805.2 Chaetura pelagica
GAACATTTTTATTAGTTTGGACTTGTTTTTGAAGGGAAGAAGTGTAACTGCATTTGCAGTTATCTAAAAGCTCCTTTGGGCATGTAGCTTCAGGTTTCCCATCAATTTGAAAAGTGTACTTATCAATAGGTAATACTTCTCTTTCTCCTGTAGAAATATATTTCTCCTTATATTGTTTCTTTTCTCCTTTACCATTCATTCTTTATCATAGATGGAAAAAATCCCACATGAACTGTGAAACAAAGAAGTTAATTTTTTTTCCCACAATATTCTGATATTTTGTATATCTGCTTTCCTTCCTGGGTTATGACAACAGGTAAAGCTTCTGCCAAGGATAAAATAAACCATACTTACAGACTTATAGAGATTAGGAAGTTTTTTAATTAAACCTTGCAGTCCTGAAGTCGGCAAAACTCCATGACAGTTTTTCTTCCAAAAACATAACATGAAGATACCTTGCTAACATTTTTTAGAGAAGTTTGAAGGGGAAGACCTAATGAAGAAAGAGAATGCAGGACAAGCTCCAAGGACTCTGTTCCTGCAGCCTCTGCAGAGCTGTGTGGGACTGGGGCCTTTGTCTATTGAAAAAATGGACCAAATAGCCACTTCTATCCCACTCCTCCCACAGCTTTAGTTAAATTCTCGGATCGTGAGGGCATGTAGGGAACAGCTGCTTATGATCTCTTCACAAGTGCTGGGTCATTGGTAAACAACCATCCCTCCACCCGCTTGGAAAGAAAAAAAATTATACAAAAAATGTATTCATTTTCCTGATGATGAAGAGTAATGAAGAGCACGTGCATGCTGCACTGAGAGGGAGAGAGAAAAAATGACAAATTAAATCATGTCTCGTTTGACAACCCTTTAAGTGTAACAGATCTGCACTTGTGCTGTCTGACAGGCATGATTGATACCACGGAGCACTCGTCAATTTTTAAACACACAGACTGAACAAAGAGTCACTTCATCCTGGTTCTTGTAGTTTACAGGCAGCCCAGTGCTACGCAGAGTAAGCACCCCTTCGTGCAGCCCTGTTTTACTTGGCAATACACTGCATCTCACTGTTTGGACAACTATATTTATTTTTATGATCCCTAAAATATTGTAACCCAGTCAACTCAACAGTCATTTAAGGTAATTTCTGGTCTGAACAGCATCTATTTTCTAGACAACTTTACAATAATATATGTTTGCTATGGGCCAAATTCTTTGTGTAGGTACCTCTGTTTCTATGCTGTATTCATAGCTGTTAACTGGGAGAGGGTCACAGTATCCAGTAATTTCTAATAACTTCAAATCTAAACCCCCTAGATGTTTTTGATGATGCCATTTTTAGATTATAGTTAGCATGGCAAAACAATAATCTTTTCTTTACATTTTACTTGTGTACAAACAAACCAACCCACAGATAAGCTATTTTAGATTATTTTGGGGGGGAAAACCTCTGAGGCAGGCTTTGGAAATTTTAATCTGAACAGCTCAAGGTGGTAAATGTAAAAAAAGTAAGACTTTAAAAAGAGGGTCTTTAATTATCAGTGTCCCATCTTACCCTGGTCCAGGAGGTGTCCTTGACCCACGATTTTGTGTTTCTATGAAATTATCTAATAGCAGGCAAAATGAATCAGCACAGCTTTTAGTGGATGCTGTGAACTAAATCCATGGTCTTTGTAAATCTAAGACCCTCTTTAGACTGGGGTTTAGGAGATGCTTATGCACATATCACTGCATCTGTGCAGGGATGAATTCTGTCATCTAGGCTTTCATTTTGTGTATCTTTACTACTTGTCCTGGGCCCTTAACTCCATTAAGGGTAGATGCACAACTGTTTATTTAGGCCTTTTTAATCTGACAGTTCCAATCAAGCTAATTCATCCGAGAGAGACCAACCATCCTTTTATTTATTTTAAACTATTTTACCAAGGTAACCCAATCCAGACCATCTCCCTATCTTGTTTACAAGAGCAGCCTTGGTGACAACATCTGTCCTGTGTAAAATGTCAAAAAAAAAGAAAGAAAACCTAGCAAAAATCATAGAGCATAGAGCTATCAGAATTGTTATTCAGACATATAGGCCCAAGTGAGCCTCCAACATCATTGCCTGTGCTATCCAGGAAAGGAAAAAGGGTCAGGAGGAGAAATGAGACTCCGTGTTGGCTGGGAGGCAGGTCTGGTGTGTTCAGTGGCATTTGTGAAATGCTGTGAGCAGTGGGTGCTCACACCCTGCCATCTCTGGCAGCAAGTGGTAGACTGAGAGGGAGATGTAACATTGCCAAGCAGGTTGCACTGGGTTGTGCCTTTTGCCTTTCTCTGAATTTTCATTGTATGTTTTATGTATGTTTTCAAAAGGAACAGAAATACCATCAGCCTGCCTTTTGCACAAAGTGGAGCTCTTGAACAGGGAAATTCAAAATCAGCACAGGTGGGAGGAAGCTGTGAAAGAAGCGCTTGGTTTTGTGCTCATAAAAGTGGATTCTTTATGAGGCAGTAGGAAATAGTCTTTTCCTGATGTAACTGATCAGACAGATCAGCAAGAGAAGGTAAAAAGAAGAAAGAGTGCTGTAAAATCAGTCTTTGGGCCTCCAATATCTGAATGGTCAGAAAGGGGGTTGCACCACACTTGTGCTTGTTTGCATATTAAGTTACTCATAGCTTCTGAACTGCACTAAGGGGATTTTACACCTTGCTAGTGAGAACTACTTATTTTAAATCATAAGAACTAGTTTTCGGCATCTGATAGCTGAGGGTAAGTCTGATATAGTCCTTCTAGCAGAGGTTAACTTACACTAAATGACAATTGCAGCAGGACATATAAAAATACAGCAGCAGTTTTAGCTGAGGTAACTGGCTTAAGGGTGACAAAACTTTGTGGTCCACAGAAGTGGAGGACAGCTGAGCAGCTCCAATTGCTGAGATGCCTTGGCAGCACTCGGTGGCTTGTCTTGATCCTTTCTGATCCCTGAAAGCTCTTGTGTTTCAGGAAGAGGTGGAAGCCTGTGGAATTTATTTGTCACTTGAGCTAGTGATGACCATCAGGAATGACACCTGCATAGTCCATTATTACTTGCCATTGTGCTGTGGGTTCTTGTTGAAATTTCCTGCTGCGTGCTGTGTGGTTTGAAGGAAGCATCGTGCTGGTGGAAGGCTCCTTCTCTGCCCTGCAGAGTTACATGCTCTGCATATGCACAGAGCAGGTGATGCAGTGGGGGTGGCAGTGGCACAGGCTGCCTCTGCCTGCCTTGCCTCAAGTTTGACCTGGTAGGGCCATGTCTGCAGGTAGAGCTGGCAGAAATTTTGTATTCCTATATTTTTGGGAATTCCAACTCATCCCCAAGCCAAGCCATAAAGAAATAAATATTTTGAAAATCAAAATTCACATGCCTGTTTTGGTCAGAAAAAAAATACATTTTGACATGGATGTTGAGTATCTGACAAATATTTCTTTGCTACTTTTTTGCTACTGCAAAAAAAAAGATGTTAACTTAGAGAGAGGAAAAATTGCCCCACTGATCCTTCAAATTTCAACCGAACCTGCCAGAAACAAATCTAATGAAAAACACTGAGTACATGTTACAGAAGCCAAACAAACACACCTGAGAAAGCTCTTTAAATGTATTGTGACCAAGACTTGCTGTGCACAGAAATGAGCCACATCTGCTCTTGGGTTTGTACTCGCATCCATGTGAAAGAAAAGATTAAACCAAGATACCAACAGAAAAGTAGATACAGGAGGACTGAGTGGGAACTCCTGGAAGGAGATTGTTAGATAGTGACTCCTTGGAATAAGTCCAAACCCAATTGCAGTGCAGAGAAATTGGCTTTCAGCAGTACCATGTTTTCTGTAATGCAAACCAGTGTGTGTGGGGGGGTGGTATGTGATTGTCATTATGAAGAGCTTTTGCCAGCACAGTAGCTCAGACACCAGGGGATAATGCATTACACACTGATGCTTTCCAGGATGTGGATTCTGCAGCAGTTGTGGTGGGTCGTTGCTATCAGAGTACTTCAGTTTCCCAACCACAGTTTCCCACAGGGTGTTATCTTGGAAGTACAAGGTTTAGATCCAGGCCTACTTCAGAGAAATGCCTCCACCTTCCTCTAGTCTTCAGGTTTCACCCAGCACCGATGCCTTTGAGTTTAGAGGCAGGGGATTCATGTTTCAGACAATGGACAGAACAATGAGGAAAGCAACCCCTGTTCCTGTCACACATGAGCCCACCTGGGAGAAAGGCTCACTTGTTAATTCAAAGCCGTGGCTCCTTAGAACACCCTGCTGAGATGAAAGCACCTCACAGAAATGTACCAGCTCTCTCTGCTGGGGACTTACACTGCTTCACGGGCTCCATCATAAGGGCTTTGGCCACCAGCCAAGCACCTGTGATTCTGAGGTGAGAGAACATCCCCAGAGCTGCATTACAAGCTGTGTCATTTTGGGGATCCCCTGTAAATGTAGGGGCCTTGGTAACTGGTAGGCTTTAAGGAAATTCTGGTACTTTGGCCTTGTGCAACAGTTGAGCTGGAGATGAGTAGTCATATGTTGCTAAACCCTTACCTTCAGTAGCTTAAAATTAATGCAATTAATTTTGTTTCCTGTCGTCAGCTAGTCTGTTGGATGCTGCTGGATGCTGCCACCTTCCACTTCAGAGGCAGCAGGTGCTGGTTGTTGGGAAACTTGATCTATGTCTCAGTTGTAAAGCTTCTTGAAAAATGTAGATTGCAAAAATATAAAAGGGAGTCTGCAGAATGAGATTTTCCTCCTTCAGACCTGGAAAACCTCGTGGTGTCTGTGGTTTTGTGAAACCTCTCATACTTTATTTACTTTTATTCCTCTGCTAGCCCTTGGGTACAGATTACTTTCAAACAAGCTGGTTTACTGTTTGCATAACACAGGCTTAAATTCAGTTAGAAATAGATCATTTTTCAAGTAAAATTCCCCAGAAAATAATTACAAGTATTTTGGGGTGTTGGGGAAAACATCAGCAAAGTTTCTTGTTAAGATCTGGTGACACCTGGCAATTAGAAATAAAAATCCATTTCTTGATCCAGACCTTCCTCCCTGTCCTTGGGGACAAATTAAACTGAGCTGCAGAAGTTTCAAACATACTTCTAAATCCAGCATCGTTTGCTTCTGAGTAGATTCTACATTCTACAAATTATTTCTTCCTGGGAAAGTGTCTGAGATTCATATTAATGAGGATTCCATGTTTGTGGTTAGGAGAAATTCAGTCTTGTGGCTTAAGCAGCCTCAGGACTCTCATTAAGTGCAAGAGGTTAATAGTCTAAACTAGCAGTTAACTAGCTATGGTCAGCAGAGCCTTATTGCTTTTGGCTCACACTAGCTAAGCTGGTCCCTTGTCCTTGGCAGTGCTAGAGATGCAGGTGAAAACAAGGAGCCCAAACAGGGCTGGCTGCAGGTTTTAGAACTAGCAGAGGTGATATGTTAGGAGTGGAAATCACATACTGATGGAAAAACTAGTCTGCCTGGGTCTGCAGGAAGAGGAAGGTGGGTTCTTTAAGCGTAGTGTAGTTTGTGCTCTGGTAGTTTGAGATCTGTGTCCAGCCAAGTGCTGTGCACAGACAGCTCAGGCAAAACCCTTTCCTGCTTTGTGTGAACAAATGGTGGCTTCTCTGCAGCATAAGAAAAATACGCAGAATGTCCAGTTGTGCTTGGCTGACAGTGCTGTGTGTAAGATTGTTCCTTGTAGTGTGTGTCCAGCATGTTGGAGACACTCTTAACAGGACATCCACTGGAAGAAATTAGAGAATTCCAGAGCACTGGTTGGAATGGATCGCTGGAGGTTTTCCATCCCAACCTGCTGTTCGAAGGAGGTCTAGTTAGATCAGGTTGCTAAGGGCCATTTTGAGTAATCGACAGGGTTTCCCACAGCATTCTCCTAGAGAATCTGGCTGCTTGTAGCTTGGATGTGCTTTGCTGGATAAAAGGTTAGTTGAATGGCTGGGTCCAAAGAGTTGTGTTCACTGGAGTCACTTCGCTTTCTCTTTATGTTGAACAGACTCGCCTCTCTCAGGTTCTCCCCAGAAGCCATGTGCTCCAGCCCCCATAATTTTGGTGGCTTATGGCCTTGCTTCACTCTGCCAGTGTGTTTCCTAAACTGGTGAGCCCTAAACTGGACACAGAGCTCCAGATGCAATAGGAATAGAGGGAAAGGATCATTTTCCTGGACCTGCTGGCTGCATTCTTACAAGGGATGTGGTTCACCTCACTACCAGCAGCTGCTCTGTGAGTCAAGAGCTTGAAAGAAACAGCACAGGTATTCCTGACATTGAAGAATTGCTGCAGAAATTGGAGGGCAGTCACAAATTAGCTCTGTCCTCATACAGCCAGTGGAAACTTTAGTTTTAATTGCGCAGACCCCAAGTCAATTAAAAAGAAGCAACCAGATCAGTTACCAGGCTGGCTTCCTACAGTGTCCTGACAGGTCCTAGAGGCCTCTGGAGAGGTGGGGTTCCGCTGGCTCTGCCACATCCTCTCTGTCTAAGTTTAAAAAGGTAAAAAAAAATTCTAATCCACAAATTATCTTTGTACAGTTCTGGGACAGACTCTGTTCCCAGTAGAAAAAATAGGACGTGATCAGTTATCTTAAAATTATGTCCCACTTCCTTTCTGAAACTAAATTTCATTTAGTTTCACTAAACTTTGTTCTGAGAACAAGTGTTCAAGCTGCTGTCTAGAAATCCAAATGGTTATTCTGAAGAATCAGTCAGAAGCATGGTCTGCCTGGATAGCCAGGTCTGAAAGAACAGATCTGTCCTCAGGACAGCATCCTGTGGTGTCCAGCCCATGCTGACATCAGCTCACACCCCTGTGAAATGGCTCTGCAGCTGGCTCTCTGTTTACTTTCAGGGGAGGTGCCTGTGGTAAAGGAGGAAAGAGGTTCCTTACCTACTATTTTGTGAGACACAGTAATGCTCTTCTTATGGGGCTATGATCTCTAGGAGGATGGGGCTTCCTCCCTGCCCTATCAACAGGCAGCTAAAGTTGTGCTGGAGCAGGGGAAGCTTTGTCTGCTGGTCTCAGAAAGCAGAAGTGCTCTAAATGCGCAGAAGTCCCCAAGTTAATGCACTTTGGTCTGGTTTGAAGCCTCTCACTTCAGGAGAGCCGTCACTGCACTAGCAGTTCCCCTTGGGAAGAGGTGCCTGGGACTCTAGCCTAGCCATACATCTCTGTCAAAATCTCTATGAATAAATTAACCTTTCTAAAGATTAGAGCACCCTAATACCTCAGGGTTTTTTTCTTGTTTTTTAACAGAACAAATGCTAAAAATGCCTTGACAGACTTTGCTAGGTTTTGTGCTCTGGATCATCTACAAAGGATTATACTGCAAGTGATGTTAAAGGCACAGCCATGTGAGTCTGGAGAGCACTGACTTGTATGCTCCTTAGGAGAAAGGCTTTAGTGGATGGCAAAACGTGATTATGGGTAGGAGATCCTCATTAAGGCAAATACTAAAAGCACTAATGGAAATTCTCATGCTTTAACTTTTAAAACACCTTGAACTCGGACACTTCCCAGTGCTTTGCAACTTAGTTCACCAGAGCAAAGACATTCTCTGGCTCAGCTTTGAAGAGTTTGGTAGCTACACTTAGCACTTGGGTAGCTAGAGCACTGGTTGCCAACTGTACTGGGGAACAATGAGCCCAGTGTCCTCAGCCCAATGGACTTTTGCCTGTTTCTCTTCTTGACTCGAGCCCTTCCTTTGGTCAAACAGGCTGTGGGGAGGTCTGGGATCTGTCGCTCTGTTCTCTTGCCATTGAATTGCTGGAATTGATCTGATCCTTTCCAGGCGGCTGGGAGCAGGGGGGGCCATTCCAAAGATGGTGGGGAGTGTTTTGATTTTTGATCCTTTTGAGATGAATTATGGGGAGGAAGCTGTCTGCTATCAGAGGAATTAGTCAAATTCCTTGTCAGATGTGCAATCCCATTAAAAATGCATTATCTGTTTTCAAAGCTTAAGTATGGGTGTTGGTTGAGAGTCTTTAAAATATTATTGTAAACTTTCACTGAGAAAAAGTATTCCTGAGTCTTTCATGAAGGCTAATCCCACTTCAACTACTGTAAACCATCGTCTTCTGGGGTGGCCTTCCCAAGCCATACTAGGCAAGAGCATGCAATTATACTGGGAAAATCCCCCTGGAAGATGCATACATTTGTTTTAGGACGTTGTTAGCAGCTCTTAGCATTCAACTGATTTGTTCTGATAATGATCCTGTGTCTGTGCCCCCTCAAATTCTGCCTTTGCTTTTCTGTCTGGCATCTAGGCTTCAGATAACTGCATCCAGGTCTGATGTGTCTTAAATGAGACACCTAACTCCAGTTCCTGCAACGAGTACGTTCAGACTACACTTAAATAAGTGGAATATCTTAAACGTAGATGGAACAACTCTTACAACAGCGGAATTTCCACCATTTCTATGTGCAGAGCTACAGTTCAAGCTCAGACTTTCTTACAAAAAAAAAGCAGTTTGACTCAAAAGTGAATGATCAGAGCAAGATGGGTTGGTTTCTGCTAGCCACCCCCCTTAGCTGGCAGTTTAGCATTACAGCTGTCAGAGAAAAATGCTCTGGTTCTATAGTGTCTCTTAATACCCTTGTCATCTGAATATAACTGCAATAGCTAAGAATCTGCTTCTCAGTCTATATAATAAATCTATGGATTTTAGGGATAAAAATTAGAGTGGTCACCTATTTAAAGGAAGGAAACGGCCCTGGCTGGCAAGGGCTTCCTGCTAGGATTGTGCCAGTGCTGAGGGACATGCTCTATGCTACTTTGTTTTTCTGTTCTATGGGAGGAGTTGGCAGAAAATAGGCAAATTCCTCAGGTCTGGCTGAAGTCTCTGGCACCAAACTGCAACCATGTTTCCTTCGTGGTTCTGTGGCAAGTGTGTTAGTTTCTGTAACAACTCCAGTCCTCTGTGTTGCTGCAGGCAAGCGAAACAGAGCATGGTGCTTATCTCTTGAAACACCAATGAAGTCTGGGGTTCAAATTGCTGGTAGGCGTCACTGCCAATCCACCTGTTAAAATACAGACAACAAAGTATGAAAGGAGTAGGTGGACATTATAAATATTTGGGATCATGTGTTATGTTTGAAGGCTGTTAAGGTGCTTTGATGATGTCTGAACTCCCAAGAGATCATCTTGAGGCCTGCAAACAAATGTTTCAAACTGAAATAAATTGTGCAGGTGAAGGTGAGAGCAGTCCTTGCTCTTGCTTTAGCCAATACATGTAGAAGATCAGCCCAGGGTTTTGTGACTGAGCTTAAAGGGAGTTTCCCCCTCTCTTCCGCTTAGCAAATGAAGATGCCACCAGCAGATGTTCTCATGCAGCCTTCAAGGTAAGCAGTGAATCCTGAGAACCACAGCTGGTGTTTGCCTTGCAAAATTTCCACTGTTCTTTGTGGTCTGGGATGGGCAGGGTTCACATTCCCACAAATATTGGGTAGCACCCTGCCTGACACTATCCAGACAACTTTCTTTGTAGCTTCATCAACTTACAAAGAAATCTCTTTGTATTATAACTCCAGTGTGTACTCACAAAGCAAAGACAAGAAAGGCAGTAGGAGCATTTTCATCAGAGCAGACAACATGTGGCCCTCAGGTCTTCAGCTGCCCCATGCATTCAGCCTGTACCATGGGAGGCAGCTGCAGTGCAACTTATTTTAATGCTGTAAAGCAGAGACAGTGGCACTTTAATATTCCGTTTGCTAGAAGAGGTTTATCTCAACATTTGATGTTATTTCAACAAAGTGGAGTGTTTACCATAAATAGCAGGGCCTGCAGAAAGCCTGTTGCAACACTTCTACTGCAAAGCAGCAGTACCTCAATCCTGAATCAATTTAGGAGGCATTGGCCATATGATTTTAATATTAACAAGTGGAGCAAATCTGTGAGTGGGTTGTTGGCCAGTTCTGTAGTGAAGGGCACCTGCAATCCATCAACACGGCTCATGCAACAAGGTATCAGTGCACAGGCAGAATAATAATAAGAATTTGGTGTGTACAGGGATCACTCAGCTGGTGGGGAGGTGTTAACATGCTGGAGAAAAGAAAACATGATGGTGAAACATTGTTATTTGTTGGTTAGTTAGCAACCCTGTAATTCTCTGAAAGAAGAAGGGAGAGAGTTGAAAGTGGCAGGGCAGGTAAGGTCTGCTATACCTGTGGCTTCTTCTGGCAAGCTGAGGGGTGCGTGGCATGAGCAAGAGGTGAAGTTGGCAGAAAGGGGTTCTGACCTTTCGTGGACAGTAGAGGGCTGCCATTGCAGGGAGGTTATCCAGCTCTAAATGCCAGCCCTCTATGAAAGGACATTACAGTTGTGAGACCCAATCCAAGGGTTGGCGAGAGGACCCGAGTGCTAGACTCCTTCTCCTTGGAAAGGTTGGGTGGACTGCTGTCCAGCCCTCAGGAGCATCTAAAGGTTGGCTGATGGGGTTCAAGGAAACCCATCATTGCTGTGGTGGAGCAGAGCTCAGAAAAAAGCTCCTGATTGAGCTTCCCCTACAAGTGCATTGCTGGGGCTCTCCCTGGGCACGGAGCCTGTCTCTCCCACACTGACAGGGTGTGGGCAGTGGCCAGTGCACAACTTTTCACCCTCATGGCCACGGGCCAACATGTGGCTTCCCCTGGGAGGTTTGCCAGGCAGCCCAGCTCCTCTGGGACACTCAGGGTTTGGACAAGTGCAAGTAGCACTGCAGGCACATGCTGGAGAACAGATCTAGTCTATGCAGTCTGGCTTGGCTTTCACAGGATGTGAGGGAGAAGGAGATGTGAATGGGCATGTCTGTCTGCCAAAGAACAGAAGGACAAGGAAGAGTCACCTCCGCACAAAGTTTTGGAAACACAAAAGGGATTGATCTCTTAGCACTGTGTAAAGTGGAGAAGACCCTCCAGAAGTCATTCTTAAACTATGCTCCTTAGGAAGGATCCATCCCTGTTGTGTCCTTACATTTTTTTGCAGGGATGTAACTTCTTGCCTTATTTCCTAGATTTCTTCCTTCTCTCAGCATCCTGAGGGGTGACACCAATGTGCTGTTATGTTCTTTCTTTGTGTGCCAGCTTAAAGTATGCATTTTCATTTATCTAAATAAGCATAGAGCTACAGTGACATGATCCAGGATTAAAAGAATATGGACTGTCAGAAATAATGGAGGCCTGTGTTTGAAGGAACACAGGTTACCTGCTGATCTCTCACCTTCCCCTCTGACAAATGTCTAGAGCTGCTGTGTCCTGCTTGATTTACTTCTTTCAGTATTGCCTAGCTAGTCTTGACTTAGCAGAACTTGCACACTCTACTTCAGGTGTTGGCATCACATGCTAGCTCTTGTGTGAAGGTCATGCTTCTCTGCACATCTGAACTAAACACCAATCTTCTTTCTCCCTCCAAAGGAAAAAAGCCTGAGCCTCCTTTCTGTTTTGCCAGTCGCTGTTTCCTGTCACTTCCAACGGCCTCTTCCCAGGAGGTAAGAATACAACCCTGCGTGCTTCTGACCAGGGGTAATCTGTTGTTTTGGCATTCTGTGAATGACTGTTTCAGGCAACTCTATCAACGTGCCTTGCCAGCAACCAGGTTTTGGATGTTTGCTTTGGGAACGTTTTGTGGTTGAATGGCTGTGCTCCATTCCACATGTAAACATGGGCAAAAACTCACATTTAACAGTTCTAAACAGTTGGACATTGGTCAAAGAGGTTACTCCCCTTCTCCTTAGTATATTGAAATTTTGCATAAAGTACAGAAGAGTTTAGTAACA
>NW_009954555.1:4900752-4971259 GCF_000747805.2 Chaetura pelagica
AGGAATGCCCAGGTCCTGCCAAATGTATGATTTTGTTTTATTTCATTTTTTAAAATGCCTAGCACAAAGACTGAGCCTTTATTTGGAAGATGTCAGGAAAGCAAAACTTAATTGAATCTCAGACTGTACAATTGGACCCATGTCTAAAAGGAAAGCTGCCTTTTCCCTCAGCATGCATTGGTACTGGAGGCCAGTTTCCACTCTCATTTGCATGGGTTTAAACCACAGTAACTCCACATGGGACTGCCAGTATGGCTTGAGATTACAATTGGGTCTTCAGCTATTTCAAGCTTTGTTTTTACTTTCTTAGTCATCTGATTGATCATAGTGGTGCCAATCTGGTCTCTTGCCATAGCCACACAGAGAATCTGGCTGCAGCAACAGGACCTAGTGTGTGCTCAGCACTTCAGAAATCCAGATTTGTGTTGCTAAATGCTGCATTTAGGTGCATACATCCTTTCACAAACAGTGAGCACTGGTGTGAGAAGCTTGGGACAAATGTTTGCTGTGGGTAACCTGAGCTTTCAGGGGTTTTCTAGCCATCTATTGGAGGCATCTGCCTCAGCTCTTCAGATAGTGGAGGATCTTCCACTCACAGTCAATGCTTCTTCTGTGTCACAGGGCTGAAGCCTGCCTGCTCTTCCAGGGAGCACTATCAGGTCTCACCTCCTGCCTTCCCCAGACAGGTTCCCAGTCTGTCAATCAGGCTTTCATTACTTACCTCAAGCATTCTTGAGGACATGTTTGCTGAGCAGAAAGCATGAAAAGCATTTGGAAAGGGACATCTCATTAGATCTGACAGCAGAGAGTCCTGTGCACATTCAGGGGAACACTTGAATGGAGGTGGAGGATAAAAAGGCCTTTGACCAGAGTCCAATTTAGCCCCAGTCAAAAAGGAGAAGCAGGCAGGTCTTTTCCTGCTTCATTTGGGTAAGTTGGGCCCTGTGTGTTTGAGCTACTTCATTTTGTACCCAAGATGTTTTGTCTAGAACCAACCCCCTAAGCATCTAACTCACACTCCATTTACACACTCACTGGTTGCCACAGAAGTGGAAGTTGTACTACTGATGTCCTTATTCGTACTTGTGATAAACTGGCATCCACTGTATAATAAACCCCCCACCAGTTTCCATAGCTATTTTAGCTCTAAACATGTCCTTTGGGGCTCTGGAAGTAGGGCCTTTTCTAGCAAGAGGTCCAGGAATAGCATAGCTCAGCCTTTCAGGCATCTGCAGTTGAAGGGCACCTTCTGGCTGGTCGAGTGTCCCTGGTGTGTTCTATCCTGGGCTTCCATGCACAGCCTGCAGAGTCTTGACGATCTCTGGTAGCACTTGGTGCTCCACAGATTGTCTGGTCACATGGTGCTGGCACACTGCCTCATTTCCAGCTGCTAAACTGCATTCAAAGGCCATTTAAAATACTTTCCTAATAAAACTTGCCTATAAAAATAGTTACTATAGCTGCTGCGAGGATGTTCTAGGAGCTGGTCCAAAAGACAGTCCCTACTAAGAAGATATCCACCCTACTAAAAAAAGCTGAGAAATCTCAGCCTGAGCAGAATTCCAGCAGAAATGAACAGCAGGAGGAAAGTGGCAGCAGAAGTGTTAACCAAACTGCACACTTTCTTAGTTACTGCCCAGTCACTCCTGCAGCTGATGGATAAGATAGGGAACATGGCTTGTTGGGTGGAGCTTCTAAGCTGCTTAAATGTGTTACAGCTTAGCTTTTAAGGTAGAAGAGCTTGGATTAATTGAGTAAGTGGCACTTAAGAGGTTGCAGGTTGGGAGGATGCGGAGTGTGGCTAAATGCAGGTTGGGTGTTTGCTGCGTTTATTTCTCTTTAAATCTGTGGTTGCACTTTCCCTGTAGCTGTGGGGTAGGACAAAGGGGACGAACTGCAGGTTTTACTGCCAGGGAGCTGAGACATGCAGCTGTTTCCATTCTTTGATCACAGAAGATAGCAGAACAAGCAAACCCAATGCTCATGCAAACTTCCTTTTTTATTCACCCCCCTTTGTGTAAGCTCAGTGCAGCTGCTTGGACTCCCAGGAGGTGGCAGGGATAGGGGCAGGGGCCAGGGGAGGGCTGGCAATCCATACCTACTGTGTCCCTGTGGCAGATGGTGTCTGCTGAGGCTTCTTTCTGGCCAGGTAGAACCAATCCTCTTTTTGCTGTTTCATGACAGTGCCCAAGGGTGCTAGAAATGTAACTTTTAATACAGTTTTTTTCTCCATATGCAGAAGGAGCTCTTGGAAGCTGGCACACTTTACTTGAATCTTGTTTCCTTCCTCACAGACTGGAATCGTGTGTCTGCCTCACCTTATCTAACCAGCTAGCTTGATGCTTTAACCTACCCTTCTGTTGTCCTTAGTTCATCAAGAAACACACTACCAGGACATTGTGACTCACAGCTTGGAAACCTCTTTTTCTTCTCAGTGCTTTGGCCCAGTATAGAGACTTTTCCCCCCCCTCATATCTGGGCATGCCTGGTGCATATGCCAGGCACCACAAACAGTCCAATCTCTCCTCTTCGACAGGCAGCATCTGGACTTTTTCCTTCTGTGTCATTACAGTGATAGACTTTGACCTGGATTCTCTGCTACTTAAGGGGCAAGAGCAAAAGAACTGTCAGGGAGCTGGTGCCACATCATTGTTTGAGAACGAGATACCTTGTGTTTTACAATGGGAATTTAAGGGCAAACATTACAAGAACTCTTTCTTTCAAGACTTAAGCCCATACCAAGGATATAAGAGGTGGTATTTTTCAGAAACGAGGGTAGTTTTCCCCCTAACAAAAGATTCTGTATTGAACCAGCACAGCTCCTCACCATGAGCTTGCATTTCTAAATAGATTCCCCTCAGACATGCCCTCACCTCCAGTTGCTTCTGTCCCCAGGACCTTTCTTCAGGAGATTGTCAGTCACTCCATTGTTGCAAATTTTATTGGTCTCTGCACAGATATGTGCACATCTCCAAGGATGCCTGTAGCTCTTAAAAGCTTTTTACTGTGCTGCACTCAAAAAAAGGTGGAATATTCTGATTATGCACAGCAGCTGCTGGAGAGTCAGTGTGGTTTTTCTGAAGCTGTGATTCCCTTTGGAAATGGGCTGAAAAATTTTCTGTAGCACCCTCTTCTTGCTCCTTCCTCATTCTTTGCTTGTGATTTCTTGAGACGATGTGTTGCAACACTTTGGGCTATGGTGGAATCAAACCTGGGACATTTTGGGTTGGTGCTAATAAAGTGGCAGTGTTGGAGCAGTATGAGGTGTAGCCTCCCTGTCTTTAGAATGGTCTCTGTTGTTGGGCTGCAAGTGGAAGGCATCTCATTTGGGAATGCTAAAATA
The DNA here is from genome assembly GCF_000747805.2 of Chaetura pelagica. Classification (NCBI taxonomy): domain Eukaryota; kingdom Metazoa; phylum Chordata; class Aves; order Apodiformes; family Apodidae; genus Chaetura; species Chaetura pelagica. The sequence continues at coordinate 4,904,096 of NW_009954555.1, forward strand.
TTGATTTCCAATGCTAGATAATTGCTTCCTGTGATTTTTAAAAATGTATTTATTTTTTAACTTCCCTGGCTTTGAAACATGTTAAAGTTCAGATTTTTATATTGCTAATTGAATGATTTGAGCAAGACATAAGATTGCATAAGTGGTCTCTAAGATTCTTCCTTTTTGTTCTGATGGGAAAGTTGTAACGTAGGAAGCGATGGGATGTTTTTAGTGAATTCTAAGTGAAACCTGAGAACTCTTCCTTTCAAAGCTGTCTATTTCAGGTGTGGGCATTTAGCATGGTATTTTTCCAGTCTGTCTAATTTCTGATCTGCCATAAATGACACAACATTGAGGGATACAGCTTTCCTTGTGGTGCATTACTAGAATATGATAATTGAGAGTTGTGGGATCATTATCTAAACAAGGTCTGTGTAAGGCTGATTTGGCTTAAGTTATCAAAATTGGGACCAAAATTACTTTACTAAAAGCTGTTGTTTTCTAGAATACAGTATGTGTTGGAAACACAAATCAGCTCTTAAGTGATATTTGTGATTTTCCTTGTGTCTGTCAGTGCAACAGACATTTAGGACACTTAAGGATATGATTTTATACGTGCCAAGCACTGAGGTGCCCATGTTGACTTCAGTGATCCTCACCCTGTGTGGAAATCATGGAGGAACTTCGCCAGGAACCTTCCCTGTAAGCGTGTGGTTTCTCATCAGGGAATGAACCCTCTGCAGGTTCTTGTCTTGCCATTCCTATAACAAGCTTTGCCAGTAGGTGGGGTTCCAATCCTGTTAAAAAACCTGGGAAACCTTGTCTAAGTGCTCACTCCTCTTGCACTTCCATAGACAAGCTGGCCACATCTGGAAATGTTTGATTTGATATAGTGTCGTTTTACATTGCAGAAATGAGCGTAAGCGGTTTTTTAACCCACCAAGTGAGAAATGTGATCTGGGTTTTACTACCGACCCTTTAAATAAAAAACAGATCGCTTATTAAACCATTATCTATCAAGGATATGGAAAGAGTTAGAGATATCCCAGGATCAGAATCAAAATTGAAACGGACATATTCTGTCTACTGCCCCATCCTGACTGCGTGGTCTGGCCATGCAGAATGCAGGGCTGAGATACCTCACAAGAGGAAAAACAAGCACAGGGATAGGATAAAGAAACAAGCCCATCTCCTGTCCCTTTGTCTGTGTTGAATTTGATCATTGCCATTCAAATACAGGGCATTGCTTATAGGAAACCACTGATAATGTATTATTATGTGTTGCATGTTAACATTTGGATAAAATTTTCTCTTATGAGCTTCTAGAGCAGCAACAGATCAGGGAACACAGTGTCCCTTGCAAAAGCCAGTGTATTCACAGCAGCCTCCTCTCTGAAGGCAAGGGACAGTGATGGGAGCCAACTCCTGGCTAGCAAAATAGAACTTGGGAATATTGTAGGCTTAAAGGATCTGTGCCAGCTCCTGCACCTACCTCCTTCTCATGCTTCATCCCAGTCTGAGGGAGTGCTGCTTCCTTGCTGATACGGGCACATCCCCCTGGCTTTGGTAGAGCCACTCATGTGAGCGAAACCAGAAAGGTTTGACTCTCTGAATTATGACAGTTGGCATCTGAAATGAAACAAAGATCAGATCTGAGATGGATTTTTGCCATCATGTTGCATTTAAAAGCTCGTATTACTTTGGTTGTATTACATTGCATCACAGTCAACCGAGTCAATGTGTCATAAAGCTGCCTAATGTAATTATATCCTGCATAAATGCAACAGAATGCCTCCAAAAAGTGGTATTTCATGCTTGCTAGCTAACGCCTCAGCAAAGATTAAATCCACCAAAAGTAGGTATGTCCAATTGTTCATTTGGATCAGCAAATAATTCATTACCCACATTATCTTTTTTTGAAATGTCACTGCATGTTGTAAATCAGTAAGGTCCTGCTTAAAATGCCAACGCAGGGATTTATTTATTTTTTTAAAGAGCAAATGAAATTATGGGGCCAGTTCACACAGTAGTTTTCCCCTTGAAGCGGAGCTGCCCATCTCCAAATGCAAAGAGCCTGGTGAGGGTGTTTGTCTCCCCTCTGTACACACTGATTCTCAGTGGGAGCAGCTTATTTGCTTCAGAGACTCCCTCTCAGGCACTGGCCTTTCCTTGGGAAGCTTTTGGAAGAGAAACCTTGAGACAACCATTTGCCTGAGAGGAACAAACTGGGAATTGTGAGCAGAGACCCTAAGAGTCCTTTCTCTGCTCCCTCACTTTGAATTATCATCTTAGGACAAAGGGCCTTTCTCCTCTCCCTGTGCCTCAGTTTGCCTGTCTGCAATGGCTCAGGAGATGGAATGCTGCCTTAGCAGTGTGCAGTCAGGCTTCCATAGCTAATGCCTGTAACCTGTGATGAAGGTGCAACATTAGGTCATGGATGACAAGCTGGGGAGAAGGATTGGGAAGGTCAATAGATGGAGTTCAGAAATTCCCTTCCTGAAAAGAGATGGGGCAGTGATGGAATTGTTTGGGTGGGAGCTGCAGATAGCTGCTACCAGGCATGGGGAGGTCAGGGCAGGTCCCTGATGTGCCAACAAAGGCTCAGAAAGCCATGAAAGGAGAAAATAAAGCCTATGATTTTTGTATGGAAGTTCAAATTCCTTAAAGGACATAGGGAATGGGAATGGCAGGGGGTCAGCTGGGACCAGGCAGTGCCCCTCTGTCTGGGTAGAGCTGGCTGGGGGGTGAGAACCACTGTGCTGAGCAGAGTTGGTGTTCTGGCAGGTTCAAGTCTGACTGATGGGTGAGCAAACAAGAGCATGACCCTTGGAGGCATGATGGTGACTCTCAGTGAGCACAGTGAGGCCTGGTATAAATCTGAGGCAATTGCAGAGGTGTTGGGCAAGAGTAGGAGGGCAGGTTTGTGCAGCATGAAGGATTGCTCTGTGGAACATGTGGTGAAGGTGGTATCTTTCAGCAGAGATTTCCAAGCTCAGGTTCTGTTGGGATTTTGACAGTGGACTAAGAATTATCTCAGTACATGAGTTGCACACATGCTACTGAAACTGGGGAAAATAGAATACAGGTCACACTTTATGCTCAAAAAGCCTTGTCCACCCTTAGTGCCTCTTTCCTCCATGTGAATTTGGTCTTGGGTGGTCTTGCTGCCAGCCTCATGCCAGAGCTGTCTGTGTGCAGCCCAGGCAGGCCCAGATGTACCTGATGTGGAGCCAGTGATGGTCAGATGCTGATGGTGATGCTCAGAGCACTGCCCCTTGCACACCCTCGTGTCTCCCTACCCTGCTGATACCACTCAACATGTGATGGGATGGGTGCAATCTTTCCTACAGCCACCCAGCAGCACCATGTGCAGAGGCTCTGCAGGTTTCCCAGCAGAACCTCCACTAAATCCCCAGGACTTGGCTACCTGTGAGGCTGGAACGACGCACTCAGTTTCCCAGTGCGCGCTCGCTGTGACATGCAACCTTTCCAAGCACAAATTGACCTTTCTCAGTAGTGATAACTGAAATAACATTTCACCATATTGTAAAATTAGAGACACTTCAGCAGCCACTACAAGTGTTGTGAGTTTCCCCCTGATCAAAGCCAGGGCCTGATCCTGATCTCCCTAGGGTGGGCCCTGGGATGGCCGTCACCCTTCCTGACATGCCCCGTTGCCTGCAGTGGATTGGCCGGGGGCAGATTTATATCCCCCTGTCACAGCCAATAGAAACATAGTGTATTGGGAGTCACTGTTTAGTTACAGTGACAGAACCCTGATTGGGTGAAGCCTGGTGATTTATGGGTTTTTGCTGAGGAGTAACTGAGTTTTATCAGAACATAATGATGTGGTACTAATGCTCATTGTGAGGCAGCGGGGCTGACCAGTCTGGGAAGGTCGGCTTTTGACCTTGGCTGTGCTTGAAGCAGATCTCATGCAATTGCTGCCTGGCTGGGACTACCTGCTTGCAGCAAACAACCCCCAAATCTTCCCTTTCTTTGCTGCACCTGCCACCAGCTTCACCCCTGCCCCATCCCAAGGGATTAAAGGTTGGGGTGGGGGGAAGCTGTTGGAGTTCGTGGCTGCACTGCAGCTCTGGCTGCCTCCGTGTGATCCATCCCTGAGAAAAGGGAGCTTTGCTTTCCAGAAGTTCATCAGCTCCCTCCTGCAGGTTAGGAAAAGCAGCAGTGAGAGAAGAAGATCTCTTGAAAAAAAGGGTGGGATCCAGGACATCCACTAGAGGAAGTGTTATGATTTGATCAGGCAAAGACCAGTTATTGAACATGTGCAATTAACCTCAGGATGTGCTTTTCAAAATGCCTCAAGGGCCTAGGTTAGTTCAGAAAGGAAGATGAGGACAGGTAGTTATTGCCATTTAATTGTGGTGTTAATAATGGACGTGATCCAAAGCTTTCTGGAAGTAGAAAGTTAACATCTCTGTGCTGGCCTGGATGTTATGGCATCAGTCAGACTTGTGGTTTGTTGTTGGGAATGTCAAGGAGTTAGGTTTGTTGCAAATAAAGCAGGATTTATTTTCTACATTAGTTGGTAGGACTTGAGGGTACAAAACTCTTGGTAACTTTTTAACAGGATTTATTAAGTTTGTTTGCTTGAATAAACATGGGGATCCTCAAGCACCTTCTTTTTTGCAGTTTAACAAGCAACATGGTTGCCTAACACTGGGATTTCAGCATGTCAGGGGTGTCTTTCTCCTCAGGTTCCTTTACAGATCCCAACCTCAGTCTTTTATTAAGTCGCACAAGGGACATCGACCCTGAAGCGTACACCTGTAATGGTGAGTTACTGAGCTCATGGGTAACACAATATTTCCACAGCTGGTTTTGAAGCCATATGCAGGCAAGGAGGTTCAAAAGATTCTACAGGCACATAAATCTCGGTGTCACCAATATACCTCAGTACAAATTTGCAGGATATTTACACAGCACAAATACTGTTACATACTAATTTTGTGAGTCATTTTTACATCAGGGAGAGGGAAACATCACACACCTTTACTGTGAGCACCAGTTAGGAAGAAATAATATTGGAATTCGTGTATGTTAATGATTTTTTATAGCTGTTATTTAATGCTTGCTACACCTTAATTCCTATCTCTATATGGAACCTGTTTGCTCTTTATATTTCTACTTTTACTTTTGCATTCAGTTTCTGACATCTCATCTGCTCTTTGCCTGGCCCAGGTAATGAGCTATTTCACATTTGGTGCCAATTAGGAGACATTCCAGGCTACTGATACCGTTAAAATATTGATTCTCAGAAATCTGTGAAATGTGTGGATCAGATTGTGATCCATTCATTCCAAACCAGAGCAACACCAGTAACTTCAGCGGAGTCACTCTTGATTTGTGGATCTGCTTTATGCACAGAAAAAAGAACCTGGCCCCAACCATTTCCCTGGTACAGTTCTGTTTGTTTTGGGGGACTAATTATACTGTGTAAGGTTGACACAGCTCATAGACCAAAGACAGATTTGAATATGCTCTAGAGAGAGCCCCTTTGGATTGGGTTTGGAGCTTGGGATTCATAGGTGGCATTCCAACCTGGAACGATCCTTGGCAAGCTGCTAAACCTCTTCTGCTCTAAACCTATCTGTTCCATTTATACTACAGATCTAATGTTGTTTTACAAGCCACATAGGTACTGCCCAAGAATTCTAATTTTTGAAACTATCTGAATGTCTCCAGTTGAGACTTTTTTCAGTTTGAACAATCTTTTTATGCTTATATTGAAAATATTAACAGACTGTTTGTGAAAAAAAGTTTCCATTTCCATATGGAAAATGACTGAAGGGTATGTACAAAATTAATATTTGCCTGTTGAAACATTAACAGATTTGTCACACTGTTAGTCTCGGAGCTAATCCATGTGAAGTTGAGAAGAAAGCAATTCAGCGTGGATTTGGAAGCTCCTCACTGTGTGAAAGGCTGTTCAGAATGCTGAGCAGGGATGTTCCTAACACTTTCTAAACTGTCTGAGATGCTTATTTGCAGCTCAACAGTCACCTGTTAGGGAAATTTGCTTCATCTACATAAGACAACTGTTGTAGAGGATACACTTTAAGCTCTACATTTATCTCTGAGGGGTATCAGGTCTCTCAGTCTGTTTCTCTTCAGCCCATCATAGATGGAGAACCAACCAGAATGTGCCACGGGTGCCAGGATCCCCAGGAAAAGGTGTGTAAAGAGCTCTATTGGGATGGGAAACTTGAGAAAGGCAAACTTGGGCATTCACTCCTGGAGCCCTGCTGTTCGCACCATGGGCTGCATCCCTGGTTTGCAGTTCTTCTCTTTGATGGCATTCAGGTAAGCAAGGAGAGCTACTAGGATCAAATCTGCTTGGTACCCGTAACCATCTCCTGTCCAAGTCACCTGCCAAAGGTCCAGGCTTTGCCATGATCGACGTGGAAGGGAATCCAGCAAAGTAAATAGCACTGTATGGGGAGATTAGTATAACCTCAGAGGGAAGGCTGGGAAGTGGGTGTTTTGCTGTATGTCCCTGTGCATATGCATGATTCAGGATAGCCCCTGTAGTCCATGCTGAAGCTGCTCTTTGATCTCAGGGTATTCCCTTTTAATTTCTGTTTTCTTAGCTTTTCTCTCCAAATCTTTCTGCCTGGAAACTGGGGTTTTATGCACACACTGTAGTTTGTGTGTGAAGCGTGGGCCAAAAAAGACAAAGGGTGAAATTTACAGGCTGCAGAAGGCTCTCATTTTTCTTTTGTTTTGTACTGTGGGTTTGGGGGGGATTTTTTGTTGTTGTTGCATTCCAGTTCTGATCCTATCTGCTAATATCATAGCTTGGCTTCACTGCCTTAGAGTTTGATGTCCCAACTTTTCCTTGTTAGCACCGGGAAATCATAAGCTTACAGTGAGTGATAGCTAGTGGGTCTGGGATTGATTACAAACAAAAATCCTAGATAAGATCATAAATGTAACCCATCCCTGTGATGTGATCATATCAGGATTCAAATACATCTAAAAGTTGTTTCCGATTTTCAGCCACTTCATCTGGTTTCCATACATCCCAGCTGGGAGTGAAATACTCATGTGGTGGACTCTAATCCATGCCAGCCTGGCTGGGAAGAAGCCCTCATTTCTGTTGTTATTGTATTATAAAAATGGAAAGAAATGCTTTAGACTGGATGGACATTTCAAGGACGATCAGCTTAAACGCTGCTGAGATAAAACTGACTTGATAATAAGAAAGCAGGGCTGCTTTCCCACCCTGCTGCCATCTCTCCCATTCCCTTCCTTAAGTTTAGCAGCATTTGAACAAATTCAGAATGGTGTTTTAACACCCTAAAAGTCAGTGGAGAAACACTAGAGACAAAACCAGTCGTTGATAATGGGTAAAGAAAAGAGCAATTGAAGCAAACCAGACACAGTCTCAGCAAAACCAAATGCTGTGGTGTTTAATCCCTGCTTCTCCATTTCAGGAAGAGGTCAGCTCACCATCCTTCTGCAGCCAATGTTCATCTGTTTGGTGCATGTCCTCCCCTGAGCTGCCTGCTTTCCCTGCTGTAAAGGGCCTCTGGGATCCAGCCCCTTTGCCTGGAAGCAGATGGACTTTACACCTTGGGCAGAGCCGGCCCCGATGCGCTCCCATCCATCCCGCACCCCGTGGTACCAGGTGATTTAATGTTACTGTTGCTTTAACGGCCTCATCGCTGCTCTGGCTACACAGTAGTTGTCTCCTGTGTGACTGTGCCTGGGAAAATCTATTACTGGAGTGCCATTAATCTGAGGCTGCCGCCTCTGGCACTTTCTGACTCTTCTATTTAATGGGCCTCTGCTTCCGGAGCTCTGGAGACATGCTGTTTTCCTCTCTTGATCAGCTTTGTTTAATTATCAAAATATTTGATGCAGAAAATTGACATTAGTTGTGAAGGTTTCTGCCTTCCTCCTCCTTACAGCCTCCCTCCCTGCTTTGGAGTGACATTGAGATCTTCCGCATCTACCACCTTCACCTTAAAATAGAAAATCCCTTGAACAATCATGTGCTTGCCCAGGCACAAGCTGCTTTAGCAAAGCTCCAGGTAGAGCTGCTGCAGCCCCTCTGCTCTGGCACAGTTCTGTGCCTTGCCCAGGCACCAGCAGAGCCCCCAACAAGGTGGTAGGGCTGGACCTCTGTCTCCTGCTTGCAAATGTCTCCATGCAGCCAGGAAGCATTCTTGAGGAGTTCAGAGAGGGGAGCCCTGTGAGCTCCTGTGCCTCTCCTCAGGGTGGGCTCATCCACAAGCCAGGGCTTACCAAGATTCTAAACCATGAAAGTCCCTGAGGAGCTGAGATTGCCACATGGGCATCCTATTCCTATCTTCAAAGCCTTAGGTGTTGCAGGTGTTTCAGTTGCCCTGGTGCATTTTGCTTGCCCAGTGACCACATTTTTCATTCCAGGACTTGGGATGGACCCGTAAGAACCAATATTTATTGCTAAAATGAGAATCGGGCACAATGTGGTCACCATGTGTATCTCCACAGGCAGAAAAGACCTGCAGAAGTCCTCACATTAGCAGAAAACAAGACCACTGGTGAGGAGACAAATTCAAATAAGGTAAATTATTCTTATCACTGGAATTCCTTAGCTGCTGAAACAACTGTCAGATGGAAGTGGTAGGTTTTCTGTGCCTGAAATCTTTAAATTGGGACTGGATGCCATTTTGGAAAATAGAGTTTTTCCAAGTAATAGGTTCAGTGCAGGGTAAGATGGGAAGAGTCTGAGCTCTGATAATGGAGCTAACTCAGGCCTGTGGAGCTGATCTTTCCTTTTGGTGTTGAAGTCTCTGCTTCTGCCACGCTCCTCTCAGCACTGCCTTGTTATAAAGGAACAGGAACTTTAAAGAGGGCTCTAAATTAGTGTCCCTCTTTCACAAGCCATGACTCTTATTTCTGCTGCCTCTTTGTAAAATGCATCGAACAGTGAAATTTGAGTTGCTGAGATTTGATGCTGGCTGAAGCACAAGTGCCATTGCTATATTCTTCCCTCAGATGTATGACTACTTGGTCTCCTGGATTAGTTCCTTACTACTGACATGACTTGTCTCTTTCTCCATTACATGTGCTGTACTTCCTTCACAAGACACATACAGGCTGTAAGGAAGGTGAGTAAAGCACAGATGGGGCCCATAAAAGTTATCCAGCTCACTGCTACAGTGACTTTCAACAAGTAAATCACATCCCAGCAATAATTATCGTCCTACCAGCAAAACCTTAATGCTGGTGTCACCCTCAAGGTGGGATTAATTGCTGTTTGATGTTTATATAGTTTATTTGGGTCTCCCTAGGTACAGAAATACTTTAAATTCCCCTTTTAAATTAATATTTAAGGAATTATATTTACTAATTAATTCATATTAGAAGGCTATCGGAGAAGCTGGGATGTTTGAACAAAGCATATGACACAGGAAAAAAAAAATAATTAGTAAAATTTTCCAGAGAGACATGGATTTTGATGAGGAAGCTTCTCAGCATTAAAGTCTGTTCACCAGCCAAAGACAAAAGCACTGAAAGCTCCAGGACGGATGACCTGACACAAATTAGTTTTTCCAAAGTATTCAGATGTTTTTGTTTCCATTTGCATGGGGTGAAAATAAAGTCCAAGATCTCAAAACCTTGCAGGGCTATGTCACAGTATGGCTTTCCAGCTGTTCCTGTGCTCAGATGACCCCTGGCAAAAGAAGGGAAGTCTCCCCTCCCTTCAGTTTGGGGTGCAAAATGGAGGAGGAAGGAGGAACCCACACTGCCCACCTGATATTGTGTAGTGGACAACCAAAATATTACCCTTTGGGCCCAGGCTTGCCAGTGAACTTTTCCTTAGATCTTCCATACTTCCTTAAATAAAGGGGCAGACTGATGATTCACAACAGCCCTGACCAGTTAGCTAGCCAGTCCCTGGCTGTGTAATTAAGAAAAAGAAAAGAAAAAAGAAACCAGGTTTATATATTCTTTTTTTCCTTCTTCCCCACTTCCCCTGCCCCCCTGTTTGCAAGGTTTAATCCTGTGTGGTTTAAAGTCTTCATCCTTTTATCTCTCTTTTGCACTGCTTTTATATTAGGAATATTTCTGGTGAAGCCAGTGAAGTTACCTAGTGTAATTCTGGATTTATCCGTTGCAGGCAGCTATGGACTGCTCAGGTAAATAATGAGTGCACTGCAAGAGATAATCAAATTCAGGCTCTCCTTGTGAATATCCACTGTTAAAAGATCAGTTATGAGCCTCCCTGCTGTTTGGGACTCAGAAATGCAAAGCTAGTCTAGTAATAGGTGTTCAGATTTCGGCATAAGGAAAAGAAATTCCTCTAGCTTCATTTGTACTGCAAATGAAACTAATCCTAAAGATACAAACCACCAAGGTGCAAAATGAGTTTTCCAATTCGTAAGCACAAGCCACCATGAGTTAAAACCTTTTGGTTTCTTCCCATAGTGCCTCAGGCAATAGTTTTCATATATATTTCTCCATGGTCAGAAGTCAGAGCAGACCAGTGCTATCTAAGACCTTGACTTTTTTTCCCTGACAGTTACAATTATTACAGCCCGGGGGACTCATTTTCTCAGTCTGGCCACCCGCTGACCTAGCCTGAAACCAGAATACACTTTAAAACAAACAAACAACAGCTCAGCTCCCCTCTCTTCTCTTCTCCTCCCCCAGCTCTGGAATATTTTTACACCGCGCCCCTTGCAAAAGGATATTAGCCACTATTGCTGAAGGCACAATCACATTATCAGCTCCATTCTCTCTCCCTTTCTCCCTCTCCTCCCCCCAAAGATAAATTTTTTATGTTGCTATTTTCTTCTCTTTTGTATTTGGCATTGGATATTTACGTGATAAACTGCAGAGCTGCTACTAAATGGGCCCTGATACAACTTAATAAATACATAACAGCATCCAGACTGCACTGTATTACTTTGTGTCCTGGGCTGCTAGGGATCCTTCAGATAATGTCTGCTAAATAAAAGTTATGCCTCAGTACAGGGAAAATAGATACTTATTTATGCTGGCATAATTACTTGTGCATTAAATGACTGCTGTTGAAATGAGCTGGCTGATAATCCTGTCTTTCCCAGTTTGTCTTTCTGAAGTGCTTGCAGACTCTGCTCCTCATACCAGAGCCTGGCTGGGCTGGAGCACCTCTCGGCTCTGGAGAAATTTGTAAGTAATACACAAATAACAATTTTTCTACTAGGAGGTTGTCTGCTGTTGTAGCCAGGAAGCAAAGCCTTAACACTGGTAGGCTAAACCTTCAGAAAGAGTCTGTGTTTAGGTGCCCTGCATGATTCAGTGAGCACAGCAAGATCCAAACACAGGGGCTGGGCCTCACTACAGGCAGACATGAAAGGAGATTTAGCAAAAGGTTACAGACAGAAGCTGCAAAGGAGGTAAATCACTTTCATCTAAAAGTGCATAAACTTTTCTCCATTTTCAGTGTCATAGTTTAACATTTCTAAAGTTTTTTAAACCAGGTAAATGGTGTGGGCAGCAGTGTGCAAAGGTCTCCTCCCAGGTACACCAAACATTGACCAACCTTCAGTGAGAGCTGTTGGCTGTGCTTGAGTGACAGGAGCCATCAGTCGGGGTCCTGGATACACCCTCAGACATCCCATTTGCCCCCAGATGTAGAAGCTGTTCACTAAGAGCTGGTTCTTCAAGTGTGGGTACCCAGGCATTTAATTAGCCTTAGCCAATGCTGGGATGCCTCTCTGTGGAAGCAGCATTTCCTTGTTCAATTCCAGATAATAAGACTAGTTAGAGAGTCAGAGTCTGAAAAATCAGGGTGGAGCTAACCTATGGGAATGGTACATCTCTGATTCACACATGGGAATGTTCATTCCTACACTACATATACTGTTTTTTGTTGTTGTTCCAGGAAGAAAGAAGAAATTCTTCCAGCATTTGTATCAACTGCAGAAGAACATTAAACAACATACTTCAGCAGTCCCTGAAATCTCTCTGGTTTTGAGATGAGCTGTTCTGCCTGTGGTAGAGTGGGTGCAGAGGATGGATGCATGCATAAACCCCTGGACACACACAGAGGTACATTTAGGAATCATTCCTCTAATCTTCACTCTCCTTTCCTTTTCCAAAATGGCTGGTTTTTCTTTACCAGAGCCTTTTCCAACTGTGTCCTAATTGCTGAAACCCTCAGCATAAAGTACCATCAACCAAAATGAAGTGAGGCAGACTCCCACAAGCTGCAAAACTTTGCAACACAAAGCCTCTTCACAAAGAGTTTAGCTCTATAGAAACCACAGTGAATGCTAGGAGGAATCCCAGAAAACTTTGCATGATGCTTCAAAATGCACCACAGGGATCCCGTGCTTGTTACCTCCTGACACCATCTTTCTGTAAAGGAAAAGGCGTCCTGGGCTCAGGAGCGATTCCCCCGGGGTCCTGGGCATTCAGCGCTCAGATTGGGAAGTTTCAGATCTCACAAAGACAACAACAAGGACCTTTGATTGCCCCTCTTGAAGCTCCTGGTAAGGAGCAGGTCACTTCCCTCCAAGCCCTCCATGTGTGGATATTTTCATGCCCACTTGACAGGTGACTGTTTCACCAGGCGGGGTCGTCAGTGCTGCGGGGGGTTATCTGGATTTAGCTGTAGGCAGGAACTGACCCACAATGAGCATTAAAAACCTCGCTGTTCTTCGTTTGTTTAGAGACAAGCCATCTCAAACTTGTTTGAAGCCTTTTTTATTGAGTTCACACTCTTGTGCCAAGCACTGAAAGATTTACTTTGGCTATTGCTGCAGGATGGAAAGCATATGAATGCGTGGCTGTCTGCCAGCCATGGGTGAGCAGTGAAAGGTCTGGGACAATGGATGGCTACATGGAACAAATGTGAATGCAGCAGGCAGACGTGACTGGAGAAAGGCTTTGGCATTCAGGGAACTGCTGGAGGTTTAATCCCGTGACTGAAGGAGGGTCAAGAGATAACACATCTAACCTGCAAAGCTTTGAAGAGTGCAGCAGCTGAGAAGAGGTAAGCGACAGGTAGACACACGTGTGGTCTGAAGGAACAGCTGCTTCCTCCCCTTGCAGGCTCCAGCTCTTCCACAGACTCCCATTTGCAAAGGCGAAGACCCAGTTGGACTTACCCAAGGCAAGGTACCCCAGTTGCTGCTGTGTGTTTCTTGCAGATGTTGCCATAATTTTGTTGTGGTACAATTTGACATACGACTCCCTGCTGCATCCAAAAGGGGCACATTATCTCAATTAATGTTTCACAGCAAACATGGCACTGATAGTATTCATGGGACTAAAGACTATTACCATTTGCATGGTGACTAGCACAAGAATTATGACTATGTGTGTTTTCTGCAGCAAAATTTGCCCTCAGGCTCCCTTTTTTTTTTTTCCTCCTTTTTGGCTTGTGACAATGTTCCCTTTTTCTTCCTCCTTCTGTTTTGATTTCTACTTAAAGTTTTATGGCTCTGTCCCCTCCAGGGTGCTATTATCTTGTATGCTAATAGGGCTATGCATATTCTATTAGCGTTGTCAGTGTGAGATAAGAGGCACATTCTGTAAGGAGCACTCAGGGGGTAATAATCCCAGCAAGGGGTCTCAATGTTAGTACATTATCAGTCATCTTCACATTTCAGTGGAGCCTGTTTATGCACCTCTTCAGCTGCACAGCTCAGACACTGGAAATTGCTGAATGTTTACAGAAACTGTTGTAGAGGAACATAATGGGATCCGAGATTGACTTGATAAAGGAGCCTTCTCCCTTGTTGCTCCCAGATACAAGATGTTTGTAACTGTATGCAGTAAGTAGGATAATACGTTATGTGGCAGTTAGCAGCTAATAGCAAACTCAGATCTGTATTTCAAGCAGTGGAGCAGCTATCTAGGAAAAGATTTCCAAAGGGTGTCCATCATCACTGTTGCCTCAGATTTTCCTGCCTCACGTTTTACGTGGTAACACACAAAGGCACACACCTGGCTCACATCAGTGGGAAAGCTGACAATTTTTACACCTTTTAGTCTTGAACTTGAATGGTTATAAGCAAGCAGGCCCATGGAAAGAAGATTGGTGACAACATGTGAAGGGCAAATGAGTAACTATTTGCAACACTCGTTAGTTAAATAGCATTCCTTGGTTGCACCAATGGGCAATGGTGTGTGAAATAGGTGTCATGCCAGTGTTTTCCTCAGCTGTTGGTGAGGCTGTGGGCTGGGGAGGCAGAGGGGCTTCTGTGGTTGGACAGAAGAGGTGTTTCTCCCAGGGGTGGGAATGCTGCAGTCTGCCATTGCAGCTGTTCTGTGGCAGACACCCATTCCTCCCTGAGGGTCAGGACCTCTTCCCACTCTAGACTGGCATCTCTTTAGCTGGTAACCAGCAAGGCCTAATTTACAGAAAAAATTGAGAATTTTCTACTTTTCTGACATGGCAGTTTTGAGGGAACCTTTCATAGTGTAAGAATTTCAGTGGAGTTTGTAGAAGAAAAAGTAAAGCACTGTTCTATTTCTTTGTATGTTATGTTAGAAATATATATGCATGAATGGTGTTTTAATGGGGTTTCTGTATACTTCTCAGTAATGTAGTTACTCCTGTTCCAGAGGCAGTAGCATGTTTATATGCTGTCTGACACCTGGATTATAATCAAACTCAGAGTTGTCATTTAGTTGAGCTAAGGATGGAAAGAAAAGGGAATTTTGTGCATTTCTTAGGAAGGTGGAATCTGTAATTAGGTCTAAACCCAGGGACTTTGTAATAAATTCAGTGCCTGATTTTGCACACCATGGGAAAATAATGTAATGAGGAATGACAAGAAATACAGCAGTGAGGAACTAATCTTATGTTTGTTTAGAATGAAGGAAGAAAGTTTTTTGACACATAGGAAACTTCTACTATTCCTAGAGTAAAAATTTTCTTTCTACAGATAGAAAACTAAACACTCTGCCATGGGCACAGCCTTTAGGAGAGCCTTAAAATGTCACTCAGGATAAAGATGCAAACTCCTAAGTTCATAGGTGCCTGGTTAGATGATCTAAACTGAATTTCCTGGGAAGCAGCAGCTCTGTGTTTGCTACAGCCAAACAATTGCAGCAAGGAGAAAAGGGCTGTGTTTTGGATCACTTCTGTAGTACTTCAGATTACACGTGGATATGAACAATCCTTACTTTAAAAATATTTGTCCTTGACATTTCCAGACACATGGCTCACACCAAATGTATGCAGCTCCATCTCCTGAGGGTCTTGAGATTAAAACCCCTGCTTTCTCACCTTGTGATCTGGCATTAATAGCTGATAGAAAAATCACATACATGACTGACATCTTCCTAGAAATGTGAGACTTTGGAATTAATGAATGCCATGCTGGAAAGCAGGGGTCAGTTTGGAAATAGGATTTCTGTTGCCAGCCATCCAGTCATGAACTGGACAATCTGCCGTTCATTTTTTTTGCTTGAGCATTGAGGAAAATTGGTCTGGAGAATGAAGCAGTCAGGAAATAAGCAGCTCTGTTTCTTTGGCCACTGGAGGTTGATGGACTTTTATGGCTTGTGGAAACCAGGCTGACTCCTGTTTCACAGCAGAGCTGTTAGCACATTCTTCATAACTGCTGAGTTCTTTATCCTGCTTTTATCTGCAGAGTAAGCCTGCGTTCAGCAGATCTAGAGGCTTAGGTGGCTCAGAGGGTGCTGGTCAGACAGTAAGTTACAGTTGGGTCAATGATGGTGGTGCAGTGGTGTGAGACAGCTGAGCTACCAACCTCTGAAACCTTCTTCAGCTGTCAGGAGAATGATGCCTCCACCCTGTTTGCGGGAAGGGAATATCTTCAGCCCTGAGGTTGGACAGCTGGAGAGAACAGGACATGGAAAACTCTGTTCTATATTATTTTGAATTACCTTCAGCAGGGCAATATGGAGATGTACCTCATTTTATCTTGTTGTTTCTTTGGGGCAGATGAATTTCTATTTCTCTTTTGTTTCTTTCTATTTTTCTGTTCCCTGTCTTATTTTCAAGAGCAAATTAAAAAGAAAAAAATTTAAGTCAGCTGGAACAGAAACAGTTGTAAAGGAAAACCTTTTAGTTACACTTTTTTCTTAGTAACAAACAGGAATATTTTAACAAAACTGCAAAAATGGTGCAAACATTTCATTTGAGGATGACATGCCATTTCTCATTGTTCTGTCAAGGTGGCTCCGTCTACCTCTGGGCTCTGCTGCAATCTTTATTGTTGCTTCTGGGTGCACACCAGTTATTTTGACTTCCACAGTGAAAATGCAGAACTCCTGAGTCTGTCAGATAAGCCAGAAAACAAATGCAAAAAGGGAAGGAACAGCAGATCTTCTTTTGCTGCTCTTTCTACATCTCATCAGAAGAAACTGTGCCCTGGTCCCTCTGTGTCCACACTGCACAGCTGCACTGAGGAGCATTACTCTGAGCAAGGATTAGATCTGGACTTCCTCTAACTGGAGGCCTCTCTCTAGGTGTGTCTGAAGGAAGGCTAATTGAATCAAAAGCAGGTTGTCCTCAGCTAAAGCCACCATTGAAAACAGGCTTTCTTTTTAAAGGGTCATAATAACTGCATGTGTAAAAGCTAAAGGGATAAAACTAGAAGACGACCTGCAGGCCTATCTGTGTGATGTTCTGCAGACACACCTATCTAATGTTTTCTGAGAGTTCATTATTGATTCCGAGCAACTCCTGGAAAAACAAATCCCAAAGCTTCCTGTTTACCACAGCCTGTGGGATCTAGAGGTGACAAATGAGAAAAGCACTCTGCCACCAGCTCCCTGCAGGCAGCCTGGTCCTGTCTGGACTGTCCAGCTCCTCCTAGGAAGAGAACAGGCCATGACCAGGGCCTAAACCTCCCTGCTGCTGAGAGCTGTGAAGAGTCATGATGCTGGAAGACAAGAGGGGACCCCCAGTCACTGCCCTGTCTGAGAGCCATCCCATTTCCATCAGTGAGCACATGAAGGTTGCACGGGGAGCAATGTGGAAGCAATTACTTTAAGAGCCGTCTTTTGGGCAATTCCCAGAGAGACATCAGACCCTGTATTTATGAAGCCTATTGCATCGGGCCCTAATGAAGCAATTAAGTAAAGGGTCCTCTGTGTTTGATCTAAATGTGGTAATTTTTACAAAAACATCGCCGAGTGATAGATACCCATAACTCAGAGTCCTTAATTGTACTTAATTTGTTTGGAATACGAATGTGCATTTAATTAAGCCAGGGCTTTGCCCACATGTTTAAAGAAGGGCTGTCAAGGAAAATTAAGACCCAGTTTGTTTTCAAAGTTACTGGTTTTTATCAGGCCAGGACAGCGATCTTCGAACAGAAGGTTACAGATAATTAGGCAGAGACCTCAAGCCAAAAAAAAAAAGCAGAGACACTGTACAGCTGAGAAAGCAGGAAGAAAAACTCCTTGATGAAGAAACATAAGAATCGGCTGTTCACGTAGTAAAGTCATGCATGGCTTGGATTTGGTAAATGGGACCTGTTGGGTAAAATGTGTTTTGTGTTCTTAAACTCTAGCAAGGAGGATGGAGCCTGGCTGTACTTAATGGCAGAAGCAGCTGGCTCCAGGGCCAGAATTCAAGCTGCACTCAAGGACTCCTGAATTCAGAGATTTGCTAACATCTCCATCAAATGACAGTAACATGGAGATGGCAAAAAGCATTTTTCTTGTTCACTTGGGTTTACTGAACCTAAAGCATTGGCTGTGAAAGCTGGGCTTAAAAGTGTCTCTTTCCCAAGCACAGAAGTACAGTAGGTGCTTGTCATCCTCTCAGGAAGGATATTAGTCTGATGCATGGAAAGGGAGTTTATTCCTTGGTGAGGAGTGCTTCTGGCTTGCTGGTTCTGCTGTGGAAAACAGCACAGTGCACTCCTCCCATGCACAGAAATTTTTCAATGGAGGTGACATACAGAGAGGAAAGCATGCAGATGAAAATGCAGATGAAAATGTTGAGACAACTGTGGATTTAAATCTATATTTTGTTCTTTCTTGTTTATTGAAATAAATGAAGAATGCAGCTAAAAACTGATAATGCTTCAACACACATGAATAAAACACCATTTTTTATTTTGAAAAATTAGTTTCTCAAAACAAACCAAATCCATGTGTGAACACTGTAACCTCCACTCTCTGTGACTCCTCAAGAATCACATGCTGGTTATCAGTTTCTCAACACTGCCATTTTTAATGTCATGGTGAGGCATTTATGTCAAGAGACCCTTATTGTGGAAAGTAGTTGCCATGATGTTACCCTGCAGTTTAGATAGTTACTTGGCCAACAAAGCAAGCTGTGCACACATCCTTGGTGAGCTGAGGCACAGGGGGATTTGAGTGGAGGAAGGTGGTGTGTCTGTAACAGGACTGCAAATTGAACCCAGATTCCCTGCACTGAGGGAATGTAGGGTTTGAATTCTGAAAATCATGTTTTCCTGAGTGTTTTTATGTGCTACTGTGCTGATGACAGCTGCAGTGCCTCTTAATTATGGATCACAAAGCACCCAGAGAATCAGTAGATTTTTAAACAAAAAAAATAACTCTCCATAGTATCCTCTCCTGTTTCTGGATGTGTCTTTAGCAGATTGCAGCTAAATGAAGGTGGCATCTCCCTGTGGGATGGGACCTGGCCTTCTCTTCTTGGGTGGCTCAATCTAAAAGTTGGCAAAATACCCAGAACAGCATCAGACCTAATTTAGTATAAAATTAGTCGACTTAAAATAAATAGAATAAAATAAAATAAATTCTATGGCATTAGAGTTCCCTTGGCTGGATTGCTGCATGCCAAGCAAGGATTTATGGCACGTTGTCATGAGAAGGAATGCACAGCACACAAGTGCCCTGCAGCCCTTCACCAGGGTCATCCCAGCCTTAAGGCACAGGAAGGTTTGAAGACCCCAAAATAAGATGCTGTGGAAGGGTGCCAAGAGGCACTGATGAGGAAAAACAAGGGCAGGGGATATTGGCCTGTGGCTGATCCCAGGGTGCTGTCCTGCATTCCAAAGCCCCTCCAAGGAGGTCTCTCTTTTTTTAATGTATCTGCTAAGCACACTGAACCAGTTTGCAGAGGCAGGCCCAGGACACAATTCTTCTGGTGGTAAATGAGCATGTCAGCCAGTTCACCTTCTTACTGGTGTTTAAAATTTTTGCAGCAATAACAGAGAATTTGAAAGGACATCAGGGGTGGATTTACAGGACTCCTGGGAAATCAACTGTTTCCTGTTTCAACAGCTTCTTCATCATAACTTGCTTTCTCAGTCACTGAATGATGTTCTATTAATCTTGGTGTGCAGTGATTACTGCTAAATGCAGAGCTGGGTTGAACCTCAATTTGTGAAATAACCTTTTTTGTCTCTTCAGTAAGTCCAACATAGTAAACTTTGGGCAGAGGTCTACTGACCAAGTGGATAATTGTGTTCCAATGCATCCTGTGAATAATGCAGATAAAAAACCTCAAGTGAATAATTCATTTTGCCTCCATTCATTTTAAATTAGCCTATTCATGTATGTATCCTTCCCAGCCTGCCTGTCTCTGTGCACACATGTATTTACACAGCATTATTGTAATTCACAGGTACTTAAATATCAAAGCAATGTAGCTACCACTCCTACATATGTTGCTGACTATTCTGTATGATTGTGTATGTATTAGCATTGTATATTGTACCATAACATTCAGGATTTGATTTTAAGATGAAATCTGACACATTGTGTTTGCTGCTGTGGTGACTATCTAGGATTAAGGTTAAAAAACTTGCAAATGAAGGCAAATCACTTTGGCCTTGCTCTGAATTACAGAATGAGTGTTTGGGGCTGGTCAGTGTTCAGATGCAAGTGTTCTGCAGTAAGAGATGTTGCCCAGACATCAGATTATGGACTCACAACCTTTCCTTTACCTTGGCAGTGACTCCTGGATCCCAGGTCAAACAAAACCTGTGAGTAGGAGGAAGCACTTGATGGATGGTGTTCCCTGAGGGGTCTGGACAGCACTGGCACTGCCTGAGCATCACTGGTAATGTGCCTGCAGCTTGAGAACATTTCTAACAGGTTCCTCTGAAAAGCAGAGGGGAGGAGCCAATTTCCTGATTGAATCAGAGTCGTCAGAGAAGTTCTGAGAAGCATCTGAAATTTGCATGGACATTTAAGCTGCAGAGAACTCTGCTCTGGCTCTGGGCTCATTCACATTTAAAAACTATTAGTGTTGGTGGATTTCTTGGCCACCAGGCTGCTGGATGTATGGCTGCAGAGGACAATGACAGCCAGTGGAACTGACTTAGTGGCCAAGGGCTTATGGAAATTCCAGAGGGAATCTGTTTGCTGTGCATTCTCCTGCCTTGGACAGCCAACAAGTTGTGAGTGTGCAGCTCCTGATCAGGGCCAGCAGGGCAAGTGGTTTGTCTCTGACTCCTGAGAGCTCCTGCTCTGCAGAGAGAGGCAGACACTGGCTTTGACTCCTAGTCAGGGGCTTTTCAGTTTCCAGTCCATTACAAGTGACACAGCTGATAAGGAGCCTGTCTGTTAGCCTTGTCCCTGGAGGGGTGAATCTTCATCCTTTCCTGTACTCCTGCCAGAACTGTCTGATTCTTGATTATCCTGAGCACCAGGTGATGAGGAACTCTGGATCACAGCTTCCAGGGCCTGCCAGGCCCCGCCCCACACACCCCTCCCAGCACTTCAGAGGCAATGGCAGTTTTGGAACAGATTTATTTAAAATAAATCCCTGCCTATCATTTTCTGGGTGGGTCAGGAGCAGACATGTCAGGCTGTGATATGAGCAGCTCTAGCCCATTGCTTGGGAAATAAATGCCACAGCAGACAGTGTTGCTCTGGATCACACCTGGAAGAAAACAGCAAGCAAAAAATCCAAGAGCTGTGGCCAGTGGTGAACTATTTTGTGTGGTCACATTTGGGGCACGTGTAGCACCTTTCCTGTACAGAATGTGCACTCCTACAAGCCAGTTGTGTCATTCTGCACTTCTTGGTGGGAGCTGCTCTTCCCCTTTGGCAGGACAGAAGGAAAGGGTAGGTCTGCACAGAACTTGTTTGCTTTCAGTGGGGACCTGGCAGGCTAATTCAAGGAGGGGATCTGAGTGCCCGAGTCTGTTCCACCAGGGACTTGTTGGTGGCCAGCAGGGATAGAATATGGGGGTCTGCATCCCAGAGCATTGATCTGAACCATGGCTGGAATAATATCTGGATTTTATTACTAGTGGATGCTCTGCACAAGTCTGAGCCTCACATTTTTCCTTTCTAATTTGAGCTGGCCCTCTGTACCTTTGCCAGGGTCCAAGTGTAACTTTCCAACACCCATTTATTGAGGAGTACAGACAAGACAAACATATATATGTGAGTGTGTATATATTTGTGTAAGTATTCCCTCATAGCATGCTGGAGTGACCTTCCTTTTCTCTGGCACCATAACATCATCTTTTTCCTTTTTCTATAAATTTTAGCTCAGTTTATAACAGTTCTATGTCTGATACTCCAAAAATTATTATTCTAGGGTTAATCCCTAACCCCCAGCAATACCATTAGCAAAGCTGTAAGGCAGACTTGAAACAGTTACTGCTTAGAACATGTAGCCTTTTGGAGTCAGGGATCTTTAATTACAAGCCACAGATTGGAAAAACTGGAGCAACAGTTTCTACAGGATAGTGCATTGCTCTGCTGTAGCTTTGTCTGACAGACCTGTGCTAATTACTCTGTGTGGTTTTGATACAGAGCCAAGAATGGGTTGTAGAAAAATGTGTATCACTAAAACTGAGATCCCCAAAGTCAAAAGTAAAACAAACAGTGAGAGATCGTTATCTGAAGCAGACCCTCACTAGCTGTGGACAGAAAAGTCATTCCCATGTTTTGTGTTCTTTTTTTCCTTTAGATCCAAGTAGTGTTCTGTTTGTAGTTGGAAATGTCTTGAGTTTGTGCAGTTAGGGCAGCCAGTGCATTTCTTCTGCTCTATCCCCTTTTTCTTCTCTGTGGAAGAGTCTGGCTGGCTCCGATGTGGACTCTTTGTGTGGCCTTCAGCAAGTCACTTAACCTCCTGTGCATCAGTTTACTCATTTGTAAAAGGAATATTATAATGATAGACACCCCTCAGGGGCTCTTCCAGATTTAAATAATTAATGTTGGTAAAGCAGTTGGTGAGCCTCAGATTAAAGGTGCTAAATAAAGGCAATACATTAATATTTTTTACTACAGCTCCTTACGGAAAGAGCAAAGCAATAGCCTGGTAAGTGTTGGGTTTAACGTTGGGAGTTAATGTTACAGTGCTCAGAGTATATTTTAATTTCTGTGCTTCCAATTCAGCAGAGCTCTTAAATCCATTCTTAATTTTTAAAAGACCCACTGTTCACCACAGGTGAGGTTCCCCATCAGAAAAGCTTTTTGAACCAGGCCGTGGAAGGGAGGTGACAGGAGAGAAGGATCAACTGTGCGTGTGCGTGTCTATGTTTATCCTTTTGCATTTATGACCTTAGTGAGAACATCATTGCCCCAAGAATATAATCAGGAGGTCTCACAAGGCTTGCCAAATTCATCCAGGATGCAAATCAATAAATGTAACAGGAGAGAAACTACACGCTGTGCATTTCCAGGGAGGCTGAGGTTTGGTGGGATGGATAGAGGCTGCTGAGCATGACCTAATGCCACAGGAAAAAAAAAGCAACCACAGAGCTCAGCATCTAAACAGTATGAATATTGAACCAGAGGTCCTTGAGTAATTGTCCTTTCTTCACTCCAGGGGTGAAAAGGGTACATTAGACATTCACTAGCAGCAAATGGCACCTGACATCTCTTTCAGTGAAAGTCAGCTTGGAATTTTTTTTAATGGCCAAGCATAAATCTTTTAAATTATAAATCAATAAATAGTTAATTCAATAATAGGAATCTTTTAAATATTTAATGAGTCATATGCAGAATAGCTCTATAACTGGATGTTGATGGAGCTGTGTCAAAGGAATTTGAATCAAACTTTTCTAAACTCCCCACATTAAAATAGTTATTGATTCAAACATAAGCTATGAAGACTATTGCAGAAGTAAGGGGGCTGGGACGGGTTCACATGCATTTTCTCATCCAAGAAAATGTGGGACTAGCAGCTTATTTTTGATTATATATTCTTGAGCTTTTCAGGTTGTATTAATGTTCTCACTACAAAATGAGTAAGAACCTTTGCAGACAAGATTGTGTGTGTACATATTCATTAAAATCCTGGTTTAATGGCAGCTGTGCTCTTAAATAAAAGCTGTGGCAGCCTGCCTCTCACTAAAGGGTTCTGCTAACCAGCATTGGCTCTGATATCCTGAGCTATCTCCATCTGAAACTGCCCCCAAGTTTAGATTTATTTCCCAGAGTTTTCAAGTGAAAGACAGTGGGAATTGTATCTAGGTATGCTAGACCTGAATTCTTTGATTTATCATTTTCTGTGTGATCTGTAGTCAATGCTCACTCTTACTATGTGCTGCTGGAAATTCACACTATTCTCAATTACCCTAAATTGGAGGCATTTTGTACCTAATGCTCTGGCCCCACTCAATGCACTTTGACTCCATAGCAGATGTGGCATCTTCAAGTTTTGTACAGTCCAACCTTTGTTATCAAAACAATAATTAGCTCAGTGTTGGTCTCTTTGCAGGTAAAATGGTGGAGAGGATGGTGCTGAGAACAGTAGGAATGAGTTGCCTCAGTGGGAGAAATGCAGACAAACAGACAAGGAAGAGGTAGAAGAAAGGAAGGTCTGGCAGAGGAGCTGGGATTGGTTTTTACAGTCTTGCTGAATGACTAGTAAGTTTGCTCTGGGTATGTTTTATGTATTTTCAGCACCATGTATTTCAGAAACAGGTCCTGGTATTTGGGGAACAAAAAGGCTTTAATCCAAGGCTTGTTCCCTAATTCAGGAGCTTCCTACCTAGAAGCCACTCAGTGTAAATAATTGGTGTCTCTACTCTCCTTTGCCACAGACAGCAATGAGGGTATTTGATCTTGCCTCTTGAAATAACAAAAGATGTTATCAGAACTCCCTTTGTACATATGGCTAAAGGTATTTATATTCTGAGGAGGCAAAGAACGACTGCACAGAATTCATCTTACTGCCTTTGAGGGGTGGTCAAAACTAGCCAAACCCAGCCTTAGCCTCACCTGAAGCAGGACCCGTTGCTTGCTCTGTATGTGCATCAGTAATCAATTGTAGTTGGTTCAATATTTGCAGCAGATTGGAGTTTCATTTGTATTCTGTACACCTCTGCTTTCCCCTTTCTGTGTGTATATATATCTAGAAAAGCTGCCTGCATATCCTTGTTCTTTTTTTTCCCCCAGGATGACAGATACTGTAACAATGACAGTAGATTAATATCTCCTTAATCAGCCAAATGAACATGACATACAAGGGTGACAGTTCAATTTGCTGCTAACAGATTGTGCCTATCAGAGCCCTTCCATTCCAACTGATGTTTATTTCTGGCAGAGATCATACGGTTCTGGGAGGACCCAGCTTCCCACCAGCTCCTAGACACCCATTAAATACATCAAGTACCACATAGGTGTTACTCACCCGCCTGTCAGGACAGTAGCTGCTTGGGAAATTAAATGAGCCTTGACACATGCAATGGAGAAACAGTGTCACTTAGCTGGGTGAGCAGCAGCATGTATTACTGACTCCACACTGCTGCAGGTCCCTCTCTTCATTGCTTGTTATTTTTTGCTTGCTTGTGGACTGCTCGCTGCTGAAACTCGGATCAGACACTGAGTCTGTCTTCTGGGGAGATGCACAAAGAAATAGAATGGGAGGGGTGGTGGTCTAGGTGGAAGGGATACTGTGAATCTTAGTCCCAGAACTGGCTGGGTTTAGAGTTTGTTTGCAGGTGGGATTTCAGAGGGATCTAGTTTCTAATTCTGAAATTCAATCTGCAGGCTCTAATTCAAATCTCTCTTTTCCTGCTTCCTGCAGTGTTTCACATGCTGTAACCCCAGATCCTGTCCAAAGGGGCTGCAGCTCCTTCCGAAGGGTGGTCCCTGCTCCTCCATGGGCTCAGCCAGGCTCCAGTCTTCCTTGTGCAGGCTTGAAACACAACACCCTAGCCTAGGTAGGTACCACTACCAAGAAATTGGACTAAAACTTGGAATTCGTCAGGCTGTGTTCCCGCAGACACAGTGTGGGTGCCGACAGCTGCCGGCACGGCGGGGCTGGGACAGCAGTTGGTGCTCCAAGGCCTGACTTTGCTGCTGATGTGTAAATCTGTCTTCAGCACTTATAGGTCTGATCCTGCAGCCCTTGCTGCTCCCTGTGGGACTGTAATCGAACAGGAGAGCTTTCATTTGCTGGATGAACCCCAGTTATTTATTTTCATAGTGATTCAGATCAGCCATCTGCCTGCTTTTGTTTAGACACCCTTACAGTGCCCTTCCCACATAGATGAAACTGCCTGATTTTGCAGTCCCACCCAAATACATAAATCACGTTTGCAGAGCTCTGCAAACCCCATCCCCAGACAGGGATTGCTCCAAAACCTCCTCCCAGGCTCATTTCCTCACCCTTTGGTTTTCTTATAGAACTTTTTTTCACAGCTCCCAGCAGTTTGCTTCACAGAGGACAGGAGATGTGTTTATTTGTGAAAGATAAAGTGCAAGTAGTTTCAGTGGAAAGGTTTCCAAGACAAAATTAACAATATATTACCAAAACAATGGCATTAAAAGATATCCATATGATTATAATTATCAAGCTAAACCCTTCCAAAGGAGGGTTCTGTCATTACTTGTTACACTTGCTGTCATACAAATGTGTTCATTATTTTTATCATTTTTTAAAATTATTATTACAGATTTTGTCATAAGAATAACTCAGCAAGTTTTTATGACTAATAAATTCTCTAAATTACAGTCCAAGGATGCATTACTTTAATTTTTTTCCTCCATATTCTGTTTTTAATTGCCATGCTATTTCCCACTTGCCGTTTTTAATGACTTGTTAGGCTTAAGGGGAAAGAATAGAATTTAGTTCACCTAAGATCTTGCATCAAGTTTTGGACACCTGAGAAGGGAAGTGATACATGGGCGGGGGAGGGGGGAAATGGGAATGTGTGTCTCAAGAGATGACTTCAGATTTCAAGTAATAAGGATATTCAAATCAAACAAAAAATTCTTAAGAAAGCTCCAGACCAGGCATTGTTTGATAAAATTATTTGAACAGTTATTTCTAGTAAGAAGAGCATACAAGATGTGCATGATCTTAGTAGAATGTAGGTACATGCATGACTTTTGCTGTGTTAATAGGTCTACTGGGATCATGTCAAAGTGCTGAAGATTAAATTTAGATGTGTCCTCAAAAGCCTTGTGCAATCAGCACCGAAGGGAGTAAGAGGTAGCATTTGTGGGCTTCAGGAGACCCTGGGACACCAAGTCCTCCACGGCAGCTTTACGTAGAGTGACCCTCACTCAGTCTCTTGCTGCCTTTACTGTGCTGGAGGAGCAAGAAGAGGGTTTAGAAAGCTGGGGGGAGCCCCTTTCTAAATGCCTCATCATCCTCCTCTGCTTGTTTATGGGAAGGGCTTTGCCAAGCCTCAGCCCAGCCTGTGGAATGTTTCCTGTTAGTGTTAGTGTTGGCTGGTGCCACTTCTCCCAGCACAGCAGTGCTGCTCCAGGCTCTTCCATTGGGAGCTTTTCCAGTGTTGCAGGAGGGCCTTGCAGGGAGTTTGATTCTTTATTCCACTGTCTGTCTTGGAGAGGACTTTTCCTCACATTTTACACCAATTTTTGAGCTATTCATATGGTTCCCAGTGGTGGGGAGTGGCAGCTAATCCAAGGGATCTGCTCATCCCACAGAACACCCAGCTGGCGTGGAGTGGTGAGGAAGGAGCAGCATGTTTCAGGTGACAAGGCAATAACAGCCCAAACTGAGGAAACCATGAGTCTAGCACAGAGTAACAAAATCAAATTAAGAAAGTGAGATCTCTGGTAATGGCCAGGTAGGGAGTTAAAATCCTTAGAGTCAACAGATAGTCAGTATTTGTGTCATGACTGCAGCAGGGACATGGCTGTGCTGGGCCCGTGCAAGCACACATTTTGCAGGAAGAAGAGGCCCTTCTTGTGGCTGTGTTGGCTGCATGGCCCCACACAGGCTGGGTCAGCAGCCCCGTAAGTGCTCGTGGCTTAAAATTCTTCTAGGAAGATCTAAAAAGCAAGGTAAAGCCCATTGACTCCATGCTAACAAAAGCAGAGAAAGGAGCTTTACACTTGTGACTGCCCCCCAGCTCTCTCTAGAGGGAGGCAGAGAGCTATTTCTCCGCGAAGATTTGCTAGTTTGTGTGTGCAGCACCATCAGCAGCAACAAAAAAGCACTCTTTGTCAAGTATGTTTCAGGTGGCAGCACAGGTTATGCTAGTGGCGAAGTCCTTAAATATTCACCTCCATCACTGGCTCAGCGGGATTTTGCTCCTGCAGAAGCTGTGCAGCACTTTCCCTGCAATTGCAGAGCTCCGATTGTAGCCCTGCTAGTGCTGAACCAGAGGGTGCTTTGAGGAAACTGGCTCTGAATTGGGTTCTGCCTAATCAAGGCTAGAAGTTGTAGCAGAGTAGCCCAGTCCCCACATCTCTGCTTCCAGGATGGTGGCTAATTATTTCACAGCTGGCAGTAGTATTTAAATGCACTTCCCAATATTTTTCCTTCCTCTGCTGACCTTGAGCAGTTCACTACAAATGTCTTCTCATGCATATTCAGAGATTCCACCAGGTGCTCACTTGGGCTTCATTCACAAAACCACAGATTTTGGAAATTGCAGCGTGGCCTCCCTGTGAGAAAATCCTGCCTCAGTGGAGCTGATAAAAACCTGCTTGTTAGCTGCAGCCCAGGTTCTTAGAAAATCTTCACTTCTGCTAGAACAGCTTTGGTATTTTTTTTCAGATCCTGAACTGGCACAGCAATCTAGTTATTAAACAGATTGTATTTAGTACCCAAATTTTTGGCAGGCCAACGTATTTGTGAACCTGTTGGGGACTGTGCCTTTGTGCAAATCAAACTCATGAAAAATGTTGTGCAAATCAGAGTTGTGCCCATTTCGTGTCTCCTACACCTTACTTGTGGTGCTGGGGCAGGTGCAGTGGGTCTGGCTCTCTTGCTTCTCAGGCTGATCAGAGCATCCTGCAGTCCTGTGTGTGGAGATCTGACATGCAGCTCAGCACACACAGTGTAGAAATCTGCAACTTGTCAGCTGGGGAAAATCTCTATCAGTAAATTGTGGATCACAGAAAGAAGTTTGCAGAAGCAGTGCCACGAAGTGATCCAAGTTCAGTCTCAATTCACGGACTGAAACATCTGCATGTGAGCTTGCAGGTCATGTTTTCTCTCTGGAAACTCAAGTTCTAATGTGCATTAACTGTTTAAAACCAATTTCGTTGCAGTTAAAATTGAATATGACTGTTAGTCTAGAAAATATGGCCTATTTCCTTTTACTAGTTAGCTTTTAAAGGTGTTTTACAATTCAAATGAGCCATGCAATTAAAGGTGACATTGCCAAAACTGGACAGTCTAAAATTAGACATTCCTGCTGTGTGGTAGAGCTTGGCCCACGTTTAGCTCATGCTGTCTTTGGGCTGTACCTGTCTGCTCCAATCTTATGAGTCAACAGGATACTGAAATGTTCCAGAATCCTGTTCTTTGTGTTTTTCTGTTCTTTCTGTCTTCCAGTATTACCCTGTCCTCCTTTCCCTTTGTGAAATTTAATGCTACACACACACACACACACGCTTGGGCACACGCATTTTTGCATGTTTTGCACTGTGCACTTGAAAGCTCTTCATTAGTGTTAGACTTAGGGACTGGAGCACTACAGCCCCATAATTACAAACAACCCCTGAGCTCACGACTGGAACAGCAGCCAGCAGGGTGACAGGCTCTTCCCTTTGCTGCTTTGCTAAGAAACCTGGGACCAAAGGGAACCTTCTAGATTTGAGACAAAGTCACTTACTTTTTTTTTTTTTACTTTATGTAGCTTCCATGTAACACTTCAGTTCCCAGGTTGTTGAGAGAAGGGTGTCCTGGTTTGAGCCAGGATGAAGTTCACTCAAGAAAAAAAAAAAAATCAGTAAAAAGAAAATTGGCTTCATTCTGGCTCAAAGCAAGACAAAGGGTCATTTCTCACCTGTGGATGGGAGCTTGGAGGAGCACAGAGGGTGTCTGGCTCCTTGAGGAACACACAGGAGGTCACTGGCAGCAGCAGCAACACTTGCCAGAGTTCCTGATGTCCCACCTTCTAAATAACCCTATGCATTAATTAAACATGTAATTATACTGTCCCTAGGTAATCAGTGACATGACCATTAACATTTATCAATCTAAAGCATTCTGCCAGGGTTTGGGGACAATGTGCTGGTGTGGAGACTCCTGAAAATATCTTTAGTCAGTAGCTCAAGGTAAATTAGACGGTCAAAAGTGAGGAATAGCTCCTAGAAAATGCCTGTTATTCTTTGAACACAGGATGTGGCCATAAGGAAAATTCTCCTTTATTTCAGGTTCAGCTCAATGGATTCAGTACTGGCATTCCTCAAGTCAGTGGAGTTGGGTAAGTCCTGGTTTAGCCCATTGTCAGGCTGGGGAGCTGGAGTTAATTCAGCTCAGCTTCATACCAGTACAGCTGAACTGCCTGACATCCTGGTATTCCCTTATATCAGGCATGTGAGGAAAAATAATTAGCTCCTTTCTGGGAGAATGGGCAAGGTTTTAACATTTACAGTTGTGCACAGATATGTGGGTATGTCTCAAAGTCTGGCACAGAAAGAATAGTCAAATGCCAGGGGGAGAAATGGTGCAAAAAAGCCCAGAGTAAAAGAACATAAAGTGTATTTTTAGTTACCCAGTACAGTTCCCTGGCAAGACAATACATAATCATGCAATGTTTGCATAGCAAGTATAGGGGCTAGGTGCTTCACTTCTGGGGGTATAAAATAGCATATAAATATGCTAAACCTGAGCTGCATTGCCTGTCTCTCTCTGAATTGCCTTTCAGTACTGGGGTCCTTAAGCCTGTCACACAGAGCATGCACACAGCCATCTCCTTCCAGCAGCAATGAACTTAAAAAAAAAATAGTCTCTTTTTTATGGCACCAATTACAAGATCCAGCTCTTTTCACACCAGGCCAGTCATTTGAATCTAGCCCAGGTTGGTAGTTATGTCTGCTGGGTGACCTATGTGAGCAGAGTTCTTGGTTTCCATCCAGTTCCTGATGGAAAAGTGTCCAAGCTGCTGGAACAACCATGCCATCTGGCAGGGCTGTTAGCCCCAGGGTGATCTGGGACAGCCCACACTCTGCTCCCATGGGTGGTCTTCTCAGGTCAAGGGTGGACCAGGCTGGTGATGGCACAGGAAGGCTGGCATTACCTTGACTCCTGTACTGTTTGTGGAAAAGGTCTTCCTCTGGCAGTGTTAGCTCGGCACTGCTCCCACTTGCTTTAGAGCACTGGTAGGTTCTTAGGTTGCTACTAGAGTGTGGACACTTGGAAAAGTGAAGTCTGCTATCTGCTGCCAGGTTCAGCTCCAACCACACAGGGCTTTTCTGTACAAATAATTCCTGGAGTGAATGAGGTATTTGTGGAGTGCTACAGCAGTGTGAAAATAACAGGAGCTAGAGCACACACATCTGAGGATGAAGATGCCTTAGCACTGGCGTCACCTCCAGAGGGACATGTTGAACTCTCCATCTCTTGCAGCATTTGCATTGAGATTGGTATCTTGTTCCAGCAGAAGTGCAACAACCCAAACAGATGCTGAGGGTTTGGTGAAGTGACTGCATGAGATTCTCTGGTTTGTGCTGTTTAAGAAGTCATTCTTGGTTATCTTTTGGAAACTGGCCTTAAAATGTTTGAATCAGGTGACTCTTGTGGAAAGATTGACATGTGAGAGTATTTACTGCAGAGATTTTGTTGTCAGCAGTAAAATGCCCTTCTCTTTATCCCTCAGTAGCTGTAGGCTTCATATCTGAACTCAGATAACTCTTAAAAGTCTGGGGTTAGGAGGTGTTGGTCCTCTCTGGACCCTTACACGACAAGCCAGAAGTCCCCACAATGTCTCACCCCCAGCCCTGCCATCATGTCAGCAGGTACAAATACATTCCCTGATGGAAAGACACATAAATCCCAACTGTCAGGAAACAAAGCAGTTTTTAAACTTTAACGAGCAGAGTAATGGAAATAAAATACAAGGAAATGAAAGGGGGAAAAAAAAAATTGACTAAAATGTTTTTTTATTTTGGTATTCTGCAGGAAAAAGTGTGTACACTAAATAATAAATAAGCCATGCAATGTTTTTACAGCTTCTTTCATATGCGTGAATATTTAAAACATGCAAAAATGTGGAATAGGCATTTACTGGGGACAAAAGAAGAGAACTTATGTGCAGAGAGCAAGATGGGGAAAACAGAGAGATGCATGTTTAATGGATTGCTGTTCACAGAAGGGAGATATTTCCAAGTGTGAACATATTTGTAGACAAACCAATCTGACAAGTTAGCTTGGGGATGATGTATTACAGCAGAATTGGCCTGGGAAGCAGGATTCTGTTGCGAGGGGGTTGGTTGGTGTAAACAAGGCCTGCTGGGTTTTGGCAGCCAAACTGTCAACCCTTCCAGCTACCGTGGGGCTGCTCAGACCT
The DNA here is from genome assembly GCF_000747805.2 of Chaetura pelagica. NCBI lineage: Eukaryota > Metazoa > Chordata > Aves > Apodiformes > Apodidae > Chaetura > Chaetura pelagica. The sequence goes on from NW_009954555.1 coordinate 4,935,685, forward strand.
GGGTTTGGTACCAGAGGCGTCCTTGTTGTATGTAGCCAGCAAAAGATCCACAGCTTCTTTTCACACCTTATTTGAAGCCAGAAGGGACCAATAACTGTGTCCCCTTCAACTGTTTGTTAAGAGGGGGAGACAGAGCAGGAAGGAGCTCTCAGTGCTGGGCTTTTGTGCCCTGTACGGACCATAAAGGTGGAGTCTTTCTGTCAGCATCCTGACAGGTACTGCGTGGACTAAGTCTTGGTCTGCATGTGGCAGGTGTCAGAAACCTGGGCACAGCTCTGTCCTGTGTCAGCTGGGAGCAAAGGGCATCCTTGATGGTCCTGGTGGATCTGTGGTGGATCTCAAGGGCCTGGTTCAGCTGCTGTTCCAGCCATGTACTCCCTGTATGTCCCATCCCTGTCCCACCAGTGACAGGGGTGGGGACATTCTCTGGTTTGTGAGAACCTGGTTCTTACCATGGTGTTGGCAGCACTGGCTGCAGCCAAGCCTTGGTGTTGGCTGGGGCCCTTCCAATGCATTTTCCCAGTAAGAAGGTGGGTGCAGTGGGGAATGTGGCTTGTGAACTTATCCAGGGCTTTCTCCGTGGCTAGTTGGGCTCCTGCCTTGTGCTGGGAAGTAGCTGAATGTAGAGAAAGGCCAGCCTGTTGCCACGACTGCCAGGGGCTCATTATTCACTATTCCATGGCTTATGGTTTAATGCTTGTTTAACTGGAGGGTTGTTTTTTTTCCTCCTGACTTTTGATTTCTTTTTGCCAACTTTATATTTTAATGCATGTTTTTATAGAAGTATTTATAGTGCACATGTTGCATATAAAACACCATCATAAAGCTTTTTTGCTTCAGTCCTGTTGAAATAAATGATGTTATTATTATAATAATTTCATAGGGTTATATCTGTTCTGTAATGAAAAAGACCTGTGGCTGCTTGAACCATCAACCCAGGCAGTTTTTACAGCTTTCTGTAGCTCCAGTGATCTCATGGAGCTGCTGAAACTTTTAAAAGACTCCATTTCCCAGCAGAGGTGGGCATGGGAAGCAGAATGAGGAGATAGAAAAAGCAGGACATTTGCATGCAGCCATACAGCCTGTCCCAGATCAAGAAGCCATTATTAGCTTGATATTGCACACAATGGTGATGTTATATTTTATGGTGCTTCTTATTACAACACCGAAAGTCCTGCCAGCCACTTTACAAAGGAGGAGCGAGGGAAACCAGCCCTGGGTGAGCTGCACCAGGTCCCAGAAGTTTGCACACTTGTGTTTGCAAGTTTTGGTTGTTTGTTGGGGTTTTTTTGCATAGACATTGCTGGCTTTGCAGTTTCTGCATTCCCTGCCCTGGCCGGGGTTTGGGAATAGCCAGAGATGCTGTTGCAGGTGGAACGTGTTCCTTGGGCAGCCCTTCTCAAACCTCACCTGTCGTGTGCCTGTTTCTGTGAGACTGAATTGAAAAATTGCAGGCTTTCAGTTGTGTTTTTTAGCAAGGATAGTTCTAAACATGTGTTGGAAGGCTAACACACCATACCTGGGGAGCAAGTGCCAGGACAGAAAGTTAAGGACTGAATACGTGAGCATCTATTTGGATAAGTTTATATAAATGTCCATGTGCGTGCCTGTGTTCACAAGCTGTAATGCCCAATTTGAAAAAGGCAAGGCAAACAGCTGCAAAGTACTCTGGGTTTACAGGAGGTTTTAAAAATTAATACTGAAACATGAAAATGCTCTATACAAGAAAGAAACCTTTTAGGAACTTCTTCATCCTAGAAAAAAAAGAATAATGAATAATTCAACTGTGCACCAAGAAAACTGATTTGCTGAACAAGTGTAAAATAAATCAGAGGGAAAGTCCAGATCACCTGAATTAAGAATCTGGTTCAGGAATAAAAGTAAAGCTGGACATTCTCTGTAATACTGGTATTAGTAGTGTTATTTATTATCAGTAATCTTATTTAGGATAGCAATGCCAAAGAATCCTGAGTACATTGCTGTTGTGACAGGTCCTTTAGAAACCCAGAGGAGGAGAGCTCTGTGCTTCAGATGTGGCAGGAAGGGCTGTGCATGCAGGCTGGCTGCTTGTTATTTCATTTATTTATATTTACTGTCCTGAAGAATTTACTGTAAAGTTGTCTCATGTTTGTAGATCCCATAGAAAGGCAGGCTGGAAGAAGGCAGCTGGCATTCTCCTATTTTTGCCACAGTTTGAAATACTTCACCTGGTGCCTCCGTGCACCTTCCTCGTCGGGGCGAGCTGAAGTCCCATGAAAAGCAGTGAGATTAAATCCTGTGCTAGGAGAGCTTTGCTAGTTAGAACTGTTTTGCCTGTAGAATAGGACCCAAATTTCTTCTCTCTTAAGAAATAAATGCCTTAGTTATCCCAGAATAATCCCAAGACATAAGCCAGTAGTGAGTCTCTTGTGCAGTGTTCACATCATATAGATTTTAAAGGAATTTCAGACTCGGTGGCATTTTAGAAGCAACCTTGTCTGCAGCAACACCTGCAGTGTTCTAATGGTTGTGTCTTCAGAAAGGGACTCTATAGTTTAGGGCCTGAAGTGAGGGTGATACCAAAGCTCAAAAGCAGAGAGGGCAGCATGATCACTGTAACAGATCAAGGTCATTATAGAATCATAGAATGTCTTGGGTTGGAAGGGACGTCTGAAGGTCATCTAGTCCAGCCCCCCTACAATAAGCAGGGACACGTCATACTGGACCAGATTGCTCAGAGCCTCATCCAGCCTGACTTTGAGTGTCTCCAGGGATGGGGCCCCCACCACCTTTCTAGGCAAACCATTCCAGTGATCCACCAGCCTCATATTAAAGAACATTTTCCTAATGTCCAACCTAAATCTACCCTTTTCTAGCTTCAAACCATTACCCTTTGTCCTATTATTACATGGTCTTTTGAATCCTCAGAGAGTGCTTAAAGTGGATGTGAGGAGGGAGCTTCAGATAGAACAAAGAGAGGATACAGTACAACAGCAGAAGGTGACACAGGAGTTGAAGTGTTTAGGGGATGGGTGGAGAGAAAGAGTGGAAACTGTTTCAACTTGTTCTGAGCCTCCACATAAAATGTTTTACATGTTCACAGTATTGAGCCTGGTTCACTCTCTAATTTTCATATATATCACACTCTGGGCCTTTATTGTTGCTCTTTCTATGCTCATGTACATGAACTGCCAGGAGCCTCGTTCTTCCTTTTAGGAGATCAGTCCATTTACTCCTAATAATGCTCTGGAGCTTCCTCCTCAGCTGTGAGTGAATTGGATCTGAGTGACATCCCTTTAGGTGAAGACCTTTGTCTCTAGCAAAGGCTGCCTAAGGTTGCCCATAGTTTTCTGGAAATGCCATCCCTGCTATTGTATGAGGCCCATACTTGGTGCAGTCACCTTCTTTTTGACCTTTGTGGTAGAACTGTGCCTAGGTGGGGTGAGGAGGAATTTCTAGTAGAAAGGGCTAGTGTTTTCTCAATTTGCTTCAGGCACAAATTTGCTGCACTTGAAGCAGCCTGGTCAAGGCTGTGTGGTCCATTTGGAGGCCCAATCCTGTTTCTCATTCATATGAGGTGCTCAACAGAGACTGGGTCCTTTTTCTGCCGTGCTATAAAAGACCTGGCTTTTGCGTACTGCTCTTTGGAATGAGCCCCTCGGAGGAACAGGCTCCATAAAGTTTTTATAACCCATATTTTATAAGGTATCGTGAGTTGGACGAGAGGAGTTTTTTTCATGTGTACGTGTGTGCGTATGAACCAGAGCTAATGCAGCAGGTTGGACCAGAATCCCAGTTTCTGTACAAGCTGACCCCTAGGATGTGGAGGGGAGTAAAGTCTGAGGGGAATAGTATGGCAGGGGTTAGAGAGACATCAGAAGAAAGTCCTTTTCATAGCACAAGAAAGGACTCTCCTTGTAGAGCCCACCACATCCTTGAGTGATTTTGCCAGTGAAGGACCAACCTTCTCCAGATGACTGATTTCTGAAGAAACTTGTCCCTCTGTTCTTATCTCTCCATGTTTCAGGTTCTCTTATAAAATGCAAATGTTGCTTGTAGGACAGGTGTCTACTGGTAACTCCTTGGAAAAGCCACCATCTGATTCACTTAGACACCCTCAGGTTAGTGAGGGTGAATGCAAGCATGAACTAATCCTCAGTCAGGTTCTGTACAATTGTAATATTTCAAACATTGCCAGGTCAAATGGTTTTAGAATTTGAAGTTTAAGGAGTCACACATTCAGCCTCAAAAGTGTCTTCTGGAAGTGTCTTCCCCCTGTTCCATCCCATCTGCCATCAAAGGTGACCACAAGCCTGTGGTGGCTGCATGACTCCAGCAGCACCAAGCAGAGCACAAGACCTTGGCCCACCACAATGTGCTTTGCTCTCTGATGTGTTGTTTAACCAACAAAATTGGTTAAAAAAAAAAGCTCTTTCGGACTCTTCCACACTCCTTCAGCATGGAACTGTGCTGTGGAAGGACCTCAGCAAGTTCTCTCTGGTGGTACAAGCTCCAAGACAGGAAAGAATTTGCTCCCAATATTTTGTAGTTAAAAAAACAAATACAACATCATTCTGCAACAGTAATTTAGACATGGTCAAGATTTTAGCAGTTGTAAGGAATATTACCTGCCATAAAGTTTGAATGGTGTTGAATTTTCAAAAAATGCCTGATGTAAAATCATACTGTCAGGAACAATTAGCCATGGTGCATAAAAAAGCTCTTACAGAGATTACACTTCCCAGATTGTTTTACAGAAAAACTTTGTGTTAATGTTATGCTCTGAATGCCTTTTTGCCGTGAAACATTTAAGAAACAAGAGTTTATAGTCTCTGATCTTTATGGTTTGGAAGAATGAACAGTCTCCTCATGTTAGGCCAAATTGATGTTTTAAATTCAGGAGAAACCCCATCATATTATAAAAAGGAGAGAATGTCCTAAGAAGAAAGTGGTCAAATCATTCCAAGATGTTATGGGTTTAAGGGTTTTTTTCAGCTTTTTTTCCTACGGAAAAATTTTCATGATCCCGGGCATATGGTCAAAAAACATAGAAGTGAGATATTTTTAGACAAGCACATTTGGTATAAAATTACCCTCTGCACCGTGTGCAGGGACAACCTGGTCTGGCAGCAGCACTGATGGGACAGTGTCCCTTCCCAGGGCTCTGGGGCTGGACACTGCAGCCCCGTGTCTGGCTCAGGAGCACAGAGGTGAGGCTGGAAGTCTTTTCCTTCCCAGCATTTTCCCTTCAGCTCATGCAGGAGAGGCAGAGGACACTCCCACGGCCAACACTTCTGGGGAGCAGGCAGGGTTCATCCCAGCCAACAACGTGGTGCATCTCTGGGGCCCAGTCCTGCGGCTCCAGCTCCTTGGAATGATTCAGGATCCAACTTTCTAAGATCCGCTTGTCGCTTTTTTCCAGCGCTGTCAGCGCGGCGGAGCCAAGGCATCCCTGGCAGCTCCCCCTGGGTTCTGTTTGGCCTCACGCATCATCACCAGTCTTGCCAGTTAATTCAGGCTGAGGGTGATGATGTGTGAGGCAGAAAAAACACAGCCTGGCCTTCAGGTGCTGGGCACAGTCACCACAAAGGCAGTCAGGAAAATGCTGTTTCCATTCGTGCACTTGAGCAGCGTGACTCGGGAATCCTTGAGGCTGGAGCAGATCCTGGCCTGCTCTGAGGTTTTCTGCTCAGCCACAGACGTGTTTGAGTTGCTGAGGAACTACCAGGGGTTTGAGTCATGAGGGCTGTGCTAACCAGGATGGCATTTCAAGCCTAGATGAGCACCCTTAGCAAGAGAGACTTTGAAACAGTGGTGAGTCTCTACCTGACAGAGCACTGGAGGCCTCTGAGGGTCACCTCTAAATCTCTGTGGTCAGCAGTGGGGCTTCCTTGGTGCTTTAAGCTGTCAGGCTGACCAGACTGTTGTTTTGTCACCTTCCCTGGAGTGTGCAGCATCCCCTGGCATGGAGGACAGCAGGACAGGTTTCCTGCAGCAAGCCCTGGTGCTTGGGTGGCAGGGGCAGATGCCCGTCCTCTTGCAAGGCCTTCCTGCTGCAAGGATGAGCCAAAGGGTTGTCACAGTTCTAGGATTTGCCTGCAGTGCCAGTGGTTGGACCCCAGGCCTCCCCTGTGCTACCCACACTCCTGGGCACCCCTGCAGGAGCTCTGGGGCACACAGGAGGCTTTGCTTCTGCTGCAGGAGGGACATATCAGTGTGACATGGTTGTCAGAGCCCCTCATGTCCTGGGTGTGTGTGTGTCTGTGCACACCTCTGTGTGAAGGTGCCTGTGGGGAAGTTTTTGCTCTGGTTTTGTTCTGTTCAAGGGATGTCCTAGTCTTGATGAGCATCTGACTATTTTTAGGAGAGGCCAGCAGGACCCTGGCCTTAGATTAATAAATGCATACCAAGGTGAGCTCTGGGTGGGACCTTCAGTTCCTGCTACCCCTTATTAGCAAACATGGGACCAAAATAACTGCAGAAGCCTGTAGCCCTGAAAGAACACAAAATAAAATGCAGGCTCAGAGAAGGACCAAGGTGTGGTTGTCAATAATGCTTCAAAGTCAGAATCCACACAGTTTCTGGCAGGCATGGGAAGCAAACCACACAAGGTCCTGGCACATGTGCACAGGTATGCACTCAGTTTCTTCTGGTGCAAACCAGAGTATGGCCCTAATAAAGAGTCTACCTGCCTGCCATCCTGTGCTGCTCTTTTGAACTGACATAGAAAGGGTTTATCAAGATGGTGACCAAGCTACTCCAGGCTTTGGATTTGGAGATGACTAAAGCAGGTCTTGGTCTGCATCTGTATTACCAGCAGTTGATGGCATCCCATCCAGCCACAGCCCTGCCCATACTCACATGTGTGTAACAAGACCAGGGACAGTAAATCCAGTGACATTACCTTGTGAGTCTGGTCACTCTCCTGTTTGTGGGTTCAGGTTTGCATCCAACAGAATGAAAAGGGTGAGGAGGAAGGGATGGATCCACGAGGAGGATGGAAGTTTAGAGAGAACTCTTATTTTCTTTACATGTGGTATTTAGAGTGACTCACACTGCTCAGAACAGCCAGGCCATGATCCAAAGCTGAGGGATACCATTAGCAATCTTCCCACCAGCTTTAAGGAAAGCCAGATCCTTTTGCACATAGAAAATTGACCCTCAGCTCTCCTGAAAGCGCTACTGTTCACTCCTTTTTTTATTAGTTATTTCATTCAACCTAAAAATTTCATCAGAAAAGGCTTCACATGACAGATGGTGGTACTCTAAAAACAAAAATGCCTCAATTGTACCTTGTTAAAATACTGAAAAACCCCAGAAGTCAGCTGTAAGTTAGGCACTAGGCCTTTAAGATGGGATTCCTCCAGAGCAAAGCTGGAGTGTAGGAGCACTCCTTTCAACTTCAGATTATGTGATATATTAGTTTGCTCTCAGAAGCCACAGTGCTTCCTTCTTTATGTAGCTTTGATCTAAAAAGCTGTTTATTTATGTTTTATTGAACTATAAAACATCTAGTAAACATGCCTTATGCCTTTTTTTTTTATGTTCTACATGAATACTGTCATGAAAACATCAAGGAAAAATAATTAAGATCTTTCTTGTGTTGCTGCTGGTGTCTTCCTTTGGAAGCTCTTATGCTTTGTGTTTTGGTTCATATGACTGTGAAATTCATAAGGCCTGCAGATGTCTTGCCTGCTAAGCATCTGGAGGAGAAGGAAGTTTTTCCTTATGAAACCCCAGTGGATACACCACTGAGGGCACTATGAGAAATAATGACTTGGCAGTTCTCTTTGGATACCACTTGAGAGGGTCTCTCTAATAATTACCTGGAGGTTTTCATTATTGTGGTGGGAATTAGTTTCTGTGCTTGGCCACCTGTGAGATGTTCTTGCTACCAGGTGTGTTCCTTTTTTGCAGTATCTCCTGGCAGGCAATAAACTAGGGAGAACCTGGGGCACAGGCTCTCAGCCCTAATTGCATCTAATTGGATAAGAGGCCCTAGGTTTGTAGAGCATCAGTAATGACACAGATTGTGTCTGAGGGCTTTCTTCCCAGCTATACTGTTGTTGATGTTTTAATAGAGAAATAAATTTGTAAATTCAACATGGGCCTAATTGTTCTGCACTGTACATTGGAGTTTAATGTAGCAGAGGAAGAATTAATTTCTGCTAATTAACTAAGGGGAGGCCCAGGTGAGCTGCAGGTTGTGAGGGGCTGGAGAAGCACAGGTGGGGAGCCAGGAGCTCTGATAAACAGGCAGTGCCTGTTCCTCTTGCTTTGGAGGCTTCATGTGGTTGGAGTTGTGGCTGGTAAGTCTGGGCCTTTCCTCTAGAAACTTCAGATGCCAGGGGAATTACTCTGTTGTGCTCTTCAAATCCTTTTTCATGAAATAATAGGATGATGGTAGATGGATAAGAGCTGGCAGCACTGGAACAAGCTCAGAGCATGAGCTTGTGTTACAAATACAGATTCCCCTTCCTGGGCTACATCTGGGGAGAATGCAGGGCTGGTGGAGTGGCCAAGAAGGGACTGAGAGTTGGTTTCTCTTTTCAACACCCTGTTTCTTATGGTAATTTTATATTTTTTTTTTAATTTAAAGGATTCTCTTCTTCCTGCCACAGAGAAGACTGGAGTGCTGTCAGAGAAGCTTGTACCAGGATCAGCTGAGCAGGTTAGTCCTCTGTGTGAGGAGAGAAATGAGTTGTCAGAGTTGGGGCTTGGCAGTGAGAAGGTGTGGGACTCAACTATTTCAAACCTAAATTCTTGTGGTTCAGTATTTCAATAGTGTCATATTGTGCCAGTCAGAATCTGGGTGTCATGTTGGTTCTTCCTCTACAAAATGTGCTCAAGCTTCTCTGATACCAGTGTGTACCAGCCTCTGTTGGGGTTCTGAAGCAGGAGTGGTTCAGAAATGTGTAAGTTTGCTTCCTTTCCATTTGAACAGAGAGCAAAAGGCTAATTCCATTTTACAGTCATCTTTGTAGCAATATAGTTTGTATGTTGCAGTTGACCTCCTGTAACAAGGTTAAACCACAGGGATCCCCTTGAGAAGTTGCTATTCATCTTTTATATGTGAAGATTTTCAAGTATAGAAAGGGGATAAACCTAATATGGTGTTTAATGGAAAAAAATTATGACACCAATAACACATCTGTGTCTGTAATTTCACAGGTTTTCTTTCTGTATATTTTTATATGTATATATGTATAATTTAGTATCAGCCTCAGGGTTGTGGGCTCACATGTCATCAGCTTGCAGGAAACTGAATCCTTGGGCTAAGTATCAGATGAGTTGCTAATGTTTGGAAAAAAAGCAAAAAACATGCTTTGGGTCTCTGTTTTATGGCTGTTATTGAAGTAAGAATTTGTGATTGTAACCTGACGCCTGCCTCACCAACATGTTTTCATTATTGTCTGGGTAATTGAAAGTCCAGGCAAATTTGGATGTTAGGAGATATTGCACGTGAAGGTCTTGGTGCTCAGCACAGCTGAATGTTGAAGTGGTTCAAATTAAAGATGGATATGTTTTATCATTTAATGCAGGGTTAAATATTGTTTATTCCCCACCAGAGGTCCAGACACAGGCTGATTAACGTGTACTTGATTGTTTCCCAATCTGGTTATCCAGCACAGCCAGGCTGCTGTGCCCAAGCTCTCAGACTCTGCTATCTGAGAACAGAAGTGTGACTTCTCAGACTTCTTTTGCAGCAGTTTGGAGTGAGCTATCCACAGCTATGTGCTGTTCTCTTACTGTGTAAGGAAACATGCCAAGAGAAGGCATGTTTGTGGCAGGACATGTTGTGGGGAGGGCTGTGAGCAGGACCTGTCTGTTACATGGACACATACCTGTAGAAAGAAGCTGCTAGATCTTCACCAGCCTGCAGAAGGAAGTTCCTGTCTGTATCCAACCTCTTCTTGTAGAATTCTGCTTGGCTTTGTTTTGTTGATGTGAAACGGGTGGTCCTGGTTCGGTTTGTGGATTCCAGGACTGAAAAAACAACCCAGAACCTTGGTTTGTTGGCAGGAGTCAGCATTTGTTGGAAATCATTGGAGTTGAAAGGGCAGATGATGGAGACCAAACCCAAAGGTGGTCCTCTGAGTTAGAGTGAGACATGGTGACAGGGCACCTCTCTGCCATAGCCCAGGCCTGTTCCTGTTCCCTGGACAAACACATGATTTAAATCCCCAGGATTTATGGATCTAGCAGTTTTCCCACTACGTTAACTCAAGAGCTGACATACATAGAAAAAGGTAAATGAGGTTTTTAAGCTAATCCCTATTAAGTGGGTATAACTGGGGAAATTAAACCAAACAAAAACTTTGGGTGGCTTTGAAAAACGCCATGGGACTTTTCTGCCAGGTTTCTGAATCCTTTAATTAGATGCACATGTCTCTGCTGTCAAAAAAACAGGACTTGATCGTTCATTAATCTTCACACACACCAGGGGCAACCAGTTCAGTGCAGTGTTCAGCCACAGAGCCAGCAGACACTGGCCAAGGTGAAAGCAGACCTGCATACTGCTGACCCACTATTTGGGTAAAAAGCCTTTGAACAATTGGAAAAAAGCTACTTCCATATTTGAGTTCTGCAAGGAACTAATTACTGGCCTGGACTCTGCCCACATACCAGCTCCTACCCCATAAATCCACCCAACAGCAGGCATCCATGAAAGTCCTCCACACTTCTTTTCTGAATCAGGTTCTTTATGTATATCTCAACTTGCTTGTGGAAGATTCATGGCCCAAGCTGCCTTAAGTATTTTTATTATGAATAGGAACCCTTAAACATTTCCTTCTCATTTAATTTATCATTTTTTTTCAGGCTTTCAACACTGGGTACAAGCTAGAAATAATGGGCAGCAAAGCTTGTCCCTGAGAAAAGTGCCTTAAAATAATAAAGCACCCACGGGGAGGGAGAGGAACAAGGAAAATAAATTAGACATTTACAAGATGGGAAGAATTTTATGTTGTGTGGCTGCTACATGGCATCCTGGTGTCTCCAAGTATGGACCTGATTCCATGTTGAAGTCTCCTGTTAAGGACAAATAGGGAAAACAGTGGAAAAAAGGGTGACAATTGTAGTGACTCTGTTGTCCTTGCTGCTGGTGTGAGAAAGTGGAGTTGTGCAGGGAGGTCACTGCTGAAGCACCATAAGCGTGTCCACAGCTCAGTAGTTCCACCTCTCCAAGGCTTTTGTTAATAATTAATTATTAATTACTGGTGATTTACTTGCACTCACACCAGTGGTTTGTTCACTATGTGGGCTGGGAAGGGTAAAGCTGTGTGTTGAGTCAGGGGTTCAAACAAGTCTGCTCAGCTCTAAAGGAAACAGAGTTGAAAACACTGACTTCCTCCCAGTCAGGTATCACAACAATAAACCTGTTGAGATTTCACTTGGAAATGGTTTGGGGATTTGCTGATACTTGTAGTAAGTCACATTTTACAGCTTGGTATGTCCTTTAAGTTCATAGCAGATCACAAAACCTAATAGTAACAATATCTTTAGAGCTTAAACAGAGCAGTGTTTGGAGGGAACGCTGTGTTTGGTGCAACTTCAGCAGAATAAGAAATGGCAAAACTTGAGAAAATGCAGATGACCCATAAAATAGGCTGCAGATCCCCCAGTAGAAGACCTGCATACTGATAGTCATGGCTATGAAACAACTGCAAAGTGCAACTCCTGACCAAGTGCTCCGTATGTAGTTTGGCCTGCAAGTTAAATAACAGACCACTTTTCTCAGCTGCTGAAAGCACCATTTTCAGGGGCAATTTGATTCTAAGCCTTTTCAAAGGGAAATTGTATCCATCTTATTTTTCACTGTGTTCTGTATACGTGTGACATATGGCCTTACAAATGTGCAAATCACCACCAGGGCAAGAATGATCCTTTGCCACTGGCAAATGGTGTGTGCCATGGAGAGTTTCAAGAGTTTCCTGTTTAGTCCGATCATGCTTTTTGTCAGACCAGTAGCAAATCCCCACTTGTCTGTGTGGGGAGCATGTCTCCCTTGTTGATGAGCTTGCCTTGGTGTCCACAAGTTGGGTTCTTCTGCTGCTTGGAGGCTCCAGCATCTCTGTCAAGCTAAGCATTGGAAATGAGGTGCCCAGCTGACATGTGGTCCCCCTTCCCACAAGTCTGGGCTTGTCACCCCAGCTGCTCTGCTTTCCACTGACTCAGGAGGAGAACATTTTTCCCTGCCCGTTCCAAACCAGCCAGGGAGGCTGAAGACAGCCTATATAGTTTCATCTAATCTGATGCTGGAACTCCAAAGCATTGCATTGGTTAGCTGTGATTCAGAAGGGTAACCACTGAATCACTTAGAGGAATTTATAATTCATTTCAGCTATTGCAGGGTTTAGTACAATAAGATCATTATTGCCCTGAGATATCCTCCAGGTCGTTAATTTAAATTAGAAATGCCTTCAAACAGGCTATCGTGCACAGCTCCTTCCAGAGGCTTTAGAGCTTAAATAAGCTCAAGAAAAACTTCCTGGCAGATATTATTTTTGCAAATGTGAAGCACTGCTTCCAAGCCGTGTGATACCTGATTGATCACAGTTGTCAAAGGTGGCATTGCATTGTGGCAGATGCATTGCTAATTGTGCTAATTATTATTGCTGGGTTTGAAAGGATGGCAATGAAGTATTTCTATGCAAACGACTATCATAGAGTGGTTTGGGTTGGAAAGGACCTTAAATACCACCTAGTTCCAACCTCCCTACACTGAGCAGGAACATACCTGTGGAAGTCCTTTGCCAAAATGAATCGATAAGGAATCAACCACCTTGCAAGGTAGAGTCTACAATTTATGCTTTTTGAGTGGAGAGGACTTAGAGTGGGATGGCAAGAAAGGCTCAGCAGCATTTAAGTTAACAGCTCTGTTCTGTTGGTTACAAATTCCAGTTTCAGCTCTTGATTATTTTCTCCCTGGTCTGAATTTCCCTGTTCAGAATTAGCATTACCTGACACCCAGGGTTTGTTTCACCTGGATTTTTGAGCACACAACTGCACTAAGCTGTCAGTACTGCAGGCATCTGGAGAAATCCAGCCTTTGGTCTGAGCATCCAATCTGGTGGTTGTGAACTCTTCTATGACAGTGTGCTCAGTGAGGTCACCACACAGCAGCCCTGAGCTTGGGCAGCTCTGGAATCCTCTTAGGATTTGGGAAGGTAGGAACTCTCTGTTTTGGGAAGCAAGTGCTCCTGTGTTTGTACCCTTATTTTAATGTTTGATGGTTTTGAAGCTTCCTGGACAAGTTACTGCTCAGGGGTGGCAGGAAGGGGTTTGGTCTGTGTGACACAGTCCAGCTTGTTGCTTAGGGAGTTGCAAGGCCAAGTGGAGACTGATGGCTGGTTGTAGATGGATCCCATTGTTTTCTCTCGCTGTGCACCAGGGCTGCCCCAGCTCTCCCTGTTGTCTTTCCCTTTCTTGGCTAAGTGGGGAAGGGAAAGCTCCTTGGCAGGTCGCCACGCTGAAACCCCCACCCCTGATTTATGACCACTGAAACCAGCTGCAGATGTTGGCTGGGCCAGGGCTCTGCTGCCAATTAGGGAGTCTCATGTCGAGATGACGGTGCCGTTTGCCTGGCATTCCAAAGGGAGTGGGTCTGTGCAACAAAACAAAGGTTAAAAAGAGAAAAAATAGGTCTCACCTGGGCAGGTAGTGGCTGGAGTAGCATTGGGTAGTAGGGGAGGTTGGGCTGAATTTCAGGGACTGCAGATATATTGCCATCCACTGTGCTAATGAACCCCAAAACTCCGCACTGAAGCTTACCCAGCCCCTGGGGGGCTTGGGGATTGGAGATTTACTGCAGGTTGACTGAAGGCCTGTCTCAATTGTGCCTGTAATTAAAAGAAACTTTCAGCAGAGCTGGCCTGAGCTTTCAAGAGCCAACCAAGGCTCATCTCAACCTGTCTGTGATGGGAAGCAGCCTTGAGAGCTGCGCAGTTTAGCTCTAAAGCCTTTTTGTTGTGCTATCTTCTGTAGATGGTAATGGTGAGAAAACCATTTTCAGGAAATTTTCCTGTGAAAATAGCATTTCTTACAGCTGTGGAAAAGGGGAGAAGAGAAAGAGACACGTCACTGAAAATATTTGTAAAGTCTGAATATAGGTATTTTTGTCTCCTGTTCTAGATTGTCTAATTCAAAATTATTCTGATATAAAACATGATCCCTTTTATTCTACTTCTGTTATATTTTTTGGCTTCCAATCTATTGTTGCCCTTTCAACAATTATTTCACAATACTGCATTTCCAGTGCTCCACATATTGCCACGTTAGAAGTGGTTCCAAAAAGCTGTTCTATGTGTATGAGCTTGATGACTATTGCACACTTGTATTTTCACTGCTGTGGGTAGCACTGCAGTTGCAGCTTGACAAAGTCAAACACAGCTGAGCACCATAGGAATCCAACTGGGGGAAAAGTATGGAAAAAATTGTGGAAGGGTAAATTCTGAGACAGTCTTATTCATTGCTCTCCTTAGCACCTGTACTGTAGGATGCTCCTTTGCTCAACAGCACTTGTGTCCCTTTCAGCCAGAGCAAGAAACCTGAATAATGTATTTCTTCTTAATGCAGTGGGTATTAATCGTGTCTAAAACTTTGCAATTCAGCAAACCAGAATTTGAAAGGTATTCTGCTACTTGCTTTCTCTCACAGACCTTCTTAAGATGGGGTTAATACCTCTGCAGTGTTCAGAGGCTTTCTAATAATAAATAAACAAGAATTGCAGGAAGATGTAAACATGCAGTTTCCTAAACATTTACCCTTATATTCAGTGTCATTGTCCACCTTTTAATGTTCTTGCTATCATTTTTAAAGTTAGTGGGAAATAGAAAAATATTAGTGTTAGTTTATAACTCCTGTATTTTCAGATCTTGATACTTAACTTTAGAAGTAACTCATAGTGACCTGCTCGGGTATCAAGTGTTGAGCGCTCCGGATGAAATGCAAGAGCTAATCCCACCACTGGACCAATGGCAATGAATTCCTTGCATATACAAGCAAGATCAGAGCCCATTAGCAACCAATATTAGATTAAATGAGACTAAACATTACAGAGTGTGATTTTAGTTCTTGAGGTAGTTTATTCTTGCAGTAATGCAAAGCACTTCCCCACGGCAGCGGGGCTGGTCTCCGCCGGGCGCGCCTGCGGTGCCGTGCACAGGATGCATGAAGGGGATCCTGCAGTTCCAGGGGCTTATCTGGGGAGCAATCTGATGCGACGGCCCCAGAAGAACAGAGGGATGAAATCTGATAACTGGGCTTTACCCGAGCTTAATAGCAACATAAAAGACTTGATTTTCTCTTTTAAGGTTTGCAGAGTATTTCACTATGAAAATGGGGTGTTGTGTTACCGTCGTGCACAAAAGGATTTTGCAAGCAAAGCCTTCACTAAAGCTTTGCAGCTACTGTATCCTATGGACAGTTGGGGTTGGTAAAGTGGAGCATTTGGGAATGGCCAAAAGCATCCACCTGAAGTTAAACCAGGGAAATAACTTGGGATCCTGCTAAAGATTCCCTGCTAATGACACTTGTCAGAGCCAGGCAGGAGAAATGTCCTCACCGCTGATGTTTCACTGCTGGTTTCAGTGTGGGGGATGAAGCACTGGGGGAATGATTGTTGGTTTTGTCTTTGCTTTGTTTGGGAAACTGAAAATTGATTCCTTCCAGTAGGAACTACTTTTTGCCAACGGGAGAGATTCGGTGTGGTTGAAATGTTGCTGTTTTGCTGAGTGAAGGCTGGTACTTGTGGCAGAACTGGCAGGATGCTGGGCAGCTCTTTTCATTTGCACTTTCTCTTGAGGGAGATGCCATAAAAATTGCCAGTTGGATCTCATGAGGGAATTCAGTGATGCTTGGCCAAGTAAGTTTTACTTGGATTTCAGAAAGCCAGGAGGAAATACAACAAGAAAGACTGACACAGACTGTCTCCTGTTCTGTTCTGTTTGTATTCTTTGGAACAAAGAACCCACAACAAACAATGAAG
Organism: Chaetura pelagica; assembly: GCF_000747805.2. NCBI lineage: Eukaryota > Metazoa > Chordata > Aves > Apodiformes > Apodidae > Chaetura > Chaetura pelagica. The sequence continues at coordinate 4,951,652 of NW_009954555.1, forward strand.
CAAAAACTAACTAAATAAAAAAACCTCCTAAAACCACAAAACAACAAACCAGCCAGCCCACTGCTTTAGGCTGCAGAATTCTTTCCAGAATTCTTGATGAATTGGAACTCCCTCTTCTGCATAGATCTGATCTTCCCTTCCTGTGAGCTGGTGCAAAAGCCTTTCTCATGGGGGGAATGTGTGGTTTATACAAAACCACCCTAAGCTCACAGGTGTGGGCTTCTTGTGGAAGGTGGTCCTAGAGGGCAGCACAGTCTGTGCATGGAGCTGTGGCTCTGAGATCTGTGAGCTCTAGAGCAGAGGAAATGCACTAATATGTGCTTAATTAGACACACACTGAGGGACAATCAACTCCCAAATCTTGAAGATTGTGTAATTGTCCCATCTACCTTCCCCTAGTCTGGGGAGTGATTTAGGTGGTTTAGTGAGTAGTTTAGCCCAGGCACTGACTGATCTGGACACTAATGTGTGGTGAGGATCATTTCCCACGGGGTGGTTTGCATAGGGTCCAAAGGACATCATCTGCAAGGGAAGGAATGGGCTTGGATCTCCCAAATCCTAATAAAGTGCCTTAACCATAATGTTATTATTTCTTTCAGTAACTTTGTGGTATGTGGAACACGTTATTAGTACATGGTTTTGGACAAAACATACAATATTTGAGCAGACCAACAGCAGCTGTGCTTGTAGCATCTGGTATAACTGAAGACAATATTTAGCTGCTTAGCGATGAGCCTTCATGGGTGCTTTTAACCTCTCCAGCTTCCAGTGGAAAGTAAACTGGAGCAGTCAGTTGGATGGTAGGTTGGTTCTGTTGTGCAGTGGCTTGCCCAGCCTGGTGCTCCTACAGGGAAGGGCTCTGCCCTGGAGAGCTGCTCCCTGCTGGACACCAGCACTGAGCTCCCTCCTGCCTCTGCATGCTGCACCTTGGAGGTCAACCAAAAGCACCAGCCCTGTAATATACAGAGCAGAGACTGGGGAGTCAGTGCTGAGCCTCTTGCCTGCTTTGTGCAGCAATCCCTCCTCTACTGGAGTGCTATGTGGTGTGAAGTCATCATTTAATTAGAGACTGTCAGAATTGATGTTCATATTTTCAGAGTTGGGCTGAGTCTCTTTGCAGGATTTGTGCTTCTCAGTCAAAGCAGGAATCACTGTCTTTTGTAGCACACATGTTTGTAGCAGGATAAGATTGATGGGTGAACAAAGTGCACCTACTGTAAGTTGTTAACCTAGGCATTATTCCTCTCCTAACCATTTTGGGTAGACAAAGAGAGAGACTGAGTGAGGAAAATGCACTGTAAACCAACAAGGAGACAATTCTCACCCTAACGAAGCTCTGGAGTGTAATCCCTCCTCAAGGCCAGGCTCAGTGGAGCTGTTGCTGACAAAAGAGGAGCCAGGAGAAGTTGGTGGGCCAGGCATGACTGGGACATCTCGTCAGTGACCTGGATTTAATTGGGTTCTTTCACTGCTTATACAGTTTTAATAACACTGGGAGACGTAGAAGTGAAGGCAGTGGCTTCTGTTTCTGATAGATTCCTTTGCACTGAGATTTAATGGATTAGCCAAAATGATGTGAAAAAATGGATCTCTGATTTATTACCTGCAATTTTTCGCTTACTGCAGCATTTTTTTTCCTCAATCAGTGTTTTCCACCCTGTTAAAGTCTTGTGTGAATAAGTGCTATGTTGTGTTTCTGGATTTGCCCGGAGGGCTCATCAGACGACCCTTTGCCTACAGTCCCCACCAGGCCATTTAAACAGGAAGTTTAATTTTATAGTATTAAAAAAGAGAAAACGGTACTTAATTATCTGGCTGTGAAACAGCAGTACTCTTTCTTAATTTTAGTAGCTAATAAAATGCTGTTCCTGCAGTTAACTACTTCTGGTCCAAATGCACTACAATTTTGGCTATTTGAATAGAATATTTTATGAACTGTTATATATTGCACTACAGTTTTTAAACTCCACTATGACATATTTCTCTCAAGATTTATTAGCATTTTTTATTTAAAACAATATATTAAAGAGAGGAGAAAGAGTAATCTTAGCTAAAATTCAAATATTAGAAAAACATAACATAGACCAAATCTTTTCATTTAACTTCCCTCCCTCCCCTTCTCCTCTCCCACTGTTGCTATAAAAAAGTTTTTTGGAACAACAACCCACACCTGCATCATTAATTCAATATGTCTTCCAACATGACTCAAATCATAGTATCAGTTTCAGGGGCCATTTGCTACTTAAATGACTTTATGAAAACAGAACAATGAACTACCCCTACGCAGTCCTTACTTTAACTCTGGGTAAAATAAACTTGGAGATCTTTTATATCCCAGCACACTCAGCTCTTTGCTCACAGTTGCTGAGCTGCTGCGCACCCCGCAGCAAACAGCCCCTCATTAAGTGGGATGTCTGTGGGGCTGCAACTGTCTTTATCAACTCGTTAATGCCTGGAGCAGGGGCAGCATGTCTGCTCCTGGCTGGAGGTTTTCTAAATTGGAAATTGTCTGGGGAGAAGAAGCAATTTCCATCTGTGCAGTGGCAAGGCAAGCGACGTTCCTGCCGAGAGCTTGGTGCCTCTGGGTCAAGCAAACTTGGGTGCCCCATCTCTGTGCCAGGAAGCAGCTGGGGCCTCAGCTGGGAGAGATTCAGGGTGCAGGGAACTGAGGGGGTTGATGGTGTGCTGAAACCATCACCCAGGTCTGGCCTGGACTTCTGTTCCAGCCAGGCTCTGTGGGAAGAAGCTCCCTGCTTGAGTGGAGAGGGATGAGATCTTTTTGTCCAGCCCAAAGTGCTGATGAAGGTGAAAATAAGCCTGTGAAAATCCTGCCAGCTCTGCCTCCTGCCACAGGAGGAAAGTAGAGTAGAGGAGTACTGTTGGCTCCACTGCTCCCACCACAGCTGAGGTCCAAGTCTTTGGAATTGTGTAGCTCAGTAGGAACCAAGGTGGTGAGAGTAAATGGGTGAGAAATGGGCCAGAAATCGTGGTATGCACCTATGGAGTCAGATGCTTCCATGTGTGTGACAAACTCTGACTGGGGTGATGCTCAGGGCTGTGGTGTGGGAGCAGATGAGGACTGTGGGCTTCAGAAATGTGGATTGCTGCTTGCTGTGACTTCCTGTCAAGTCCTTCGTTATGTCCTCACTCTAGGCCAGTTTGTCTCTTCTTAGTGGAAAAGAATTGGATCTTAAGCGTGCAAACACCACGTGTTCCCTACCATCCTTCTGGGAGATATTTACTGGAAAGTCACAATTTTAGATCCAAGTATATAGCTTTCCTCAGGCTGGGGCCACATCAGTTATTCCCTTTATCAGCTCTACCCATGGACAACCTCATGAATTTCAGGAGGTCCTTCTTGAGTTGTAGAGAGGTGAATGAGTCCCCACGTGTTCTGTCTGTTGGGGAAGAGATTCTGAGTAGATGGCTCAGCCCCCACACACACAATTCCTCATGAGTCAGGTCGCTTATGAAGGAAATTATCATTTGTTTGCATAAGGGATAATACCCCAGTGAGCATCTGCTTGATCTTGGCTGTCACTGGGCAATAGAGGAGGTGCAATCCGTGCTGCCTCCCACTACACACCACAGCAGCCAGTTAAAAAGGAAACTATTGTCATCAATTACCTGAGTCAATGGTTTAGAGAAAGCCTCCTTCACAACCGTGTTTCCATTATTTACTTGTGTGTAGTTAGTTAATTTGCAGGCTTGGAGAGACTCAGACAATTCTCAGTATCAGTTACCAGCAGATTGTGTGCCAGCAAAAATAAATGGGCAGAGTGGAGTCTGCTGGGGAACCTGCAGTGTTGGAGATCATCCTCAGAGGAAACACCTCCCTCCAACAGTCTCCAGCACTGCAAAAGCCTTTCTTTATGTTAGTGATGCAGCCTCCAGGCTGCCCATCATGTATCCCACACCCAGCTCTGAATTGCCTGGGGAGCAAGGGAAAAAGCTGCCTATTCAGTTGCAAAACCTGCTGCTTCTTATATCCATTCTGGTTTAGTCACCCCTTATATAGACATATCTAAAATCCTTCCCAGGTCTATTTTGAGGACTGTCTGAACACAGAAATAGTTTTGATGACAGAAAGTGTCTTGCTGATATATTTAAGAGTCTTCAAGGGGATTAGAAGCTGCTGAAGAGCAAAGACATAGGGAAGAAAGTTGTATACAAGCTGTACCAAGGAGGGGGACAAGGGATTTTGTCAGGTTTAAAAAGGAAACAAACAACAACAAACAAAAAAAACAACAAAAAAAACCAAACAAAAACCTAAATTCTGGTGGAAGCTGAGAAAACTCTACTGGAGATGGGACATGGCATAATGGCTTTAAACTGGAAAAGGGGAGATTTAGGGTAGACATTAGGAAGAAATTCATCACTATGTGGGTGATGAGACCCTGGCCCAGGTTGCCCAGGGAAGCTGTGGCTGCCCCATCCCTGGCAGTGTTGAAGGGCAGGTTGGATGGGGCTTAGAGCAACCTGGGCTGGTGGGACGTGTCCCTGCCCATGCAGGGGGTTGGATCTAGGTGATCTTTAATGTCCTTTCCAGCTCAAACCAGTCTGTGATTCTAAGAAATCACTCTTGAGTTCTCCAAGAGTCTGGGCCAAGGGTGTTAAGAGGTGCTGATAGATCGGAGGGAGCTGACGCAGAGATCGTGGCCTTGTCAGGGGGCATCTGGGGATCCCTACCAGCCCCCTGCAAAGTGGGCTTCTCCCCACAGGCATGGAGCCACCCTGGGGAAGAGTTTGGAGTTGTACAGGGAGCATTAACTGCCTTTTTGATCCAAGCTGGAGGATGGTGAAGGGACCCCTTGCAGGCGATGGGAGCCTTTGAACACTGGGGCAACAGTAACCGGTTTCAGAGGAGTAGAGGAAAGAGCAGGAAGTTAATTGGCACTGGCTGGACTTCATTAATTTTAGACAAAATGCCTGGGATGCCATGTAAATTGTGAGTGTTAAACTATTGCAGTGGTGGTTGCTTAACTCAAGGGCATAGGAGAAGGAAGTCTGGCTGATGCGTAACCTGATATTAGATGCCAGATGATAACACTGATGCACATCCTGCATGGGGCAGGGCTCTGCTCCTGGTCCTTCCAGCTGGGCTGTGTGCAGACCTTACACACATCCTGGCACCTCTTGGGGGTAATTCCTAGTTGTTGTCTGTATGATGCTGGAAAGAAGGGTGTTCAATAGGCATGCAACTAGAATAGGAAAGTGCCTGTAAATAAATATGCAAGATAGGCAAGTGTTCTTGAAAGTTAGACTTGACTGAAGTTTTAACAAAAAAAATTTCACTTACGCTTCTCAAATCAGACCTTGACTTTCTGAGCTAGTTCTGTTGAGATGTGGCAGAGGTGATTTTTGCTGAAAAATAAAAAACTTCCTGGTTCCCAAACATTTTTTCCATTAACATGGTCACCATGTGTGAAGGCCTGGAGTGAGAGAATTAAACTCAGCTCTGTAGCTCCAGCTTTGGCTCTCCCTGTCTTGTATCTCCTGTCTTCCTTGCTTCCTTCCTAGATGTAAGTAAAACTGGTCAGGTAAAAGGCAAGGAAATATAACTTCCCTGCCAGTTCCATCCATTGTTCTCAAATCCTCCAAGCAGTGTGAAAGGAAAGGCCCTAAAGAACTGGTCATGATCAGGTTGTGCCACCTTATTCTGTGTAATATGAACTTAGGGCCTGTGGTGAGTCCATGGCCTATGAAAAATCTTTCTGTCAGTGTGGAAGTGATGCTAAGACTTATGCATTGCTTCATCCTGAAGGAAGCATGGATGCAGGAAGCCTTAGGAGAGCTCTGGACATGCATTTGGCAAAATATGAAACTGTACAATCCTAATGAGCCTGTTGGTGTTAATACCTGGGACTATGAGGAAGGGATCTCACACCCCCTCCAGTGTGACTCACCACATCACAGGGCAGCACACCTTTCAAGAGCCAGAGGCCCCTGTGGAAGGAAGAGCTTCACTCCAGCAGCTCCTTTGGGTTTTGTCTCCCTGTAATTTTAATATTAGGCCAATGCCCCCTGAGGTAGCACCCTGACCAGTCCCCTGCCAAGTGCTGCTGCTCCGCTGGGCGTCGGGCAGTGCTGAGCAGCCAGCAGTTATTTACCCACCCCAACCTTATCACTGTGTGCACTTAGTAACCTGGATTCACTGGCCGTTATGGAGGTTTCTTTTCTTTTTTTTGGTTGACAAGCTGATGCTGTAAAGCTAGCAGCCCAGAAGGGCTGGGAGTTTGTTGGGGATCCCTGCTAAGAGGCTGAAATCAGAATGTTTGCGCTTCGAATTTGCTCAATTGGTGCTTTTCCATTATTCAACCTGGATTGCTTCTGTTCACCACCCTTGGCTGCTGCATTAACTGTCTATTACCTTGTTTACCCTGGTCATGTTAAATGCCAGCTTATGAATGTCAGTTTGCTCTCCACTTAGCTCTGCCTTATTGACTTGCCCTTAGACTTCCAAACATAAGCTTTCTGAAGTGCCTATGACTATAAAACTGATTTGTGTAATTTTTTAAAGGGATATAACTTTAATGCACCCTTTTATTTTACTGTTATCTTAGTTACCCATATCTAAAGTCTGTTTATGGAGTGGGGTTTATTCTAATAGCTTCATATCTGTGTTAATATTCTGTGACAGTTCATGTACTTGTGCAAGGGATGCATTAGTTCTCGCCTGGATGTGGCACACTAGCAGCAACCTGTTAAAGATAACCCAGAGGTCCCAAAGGGAGATGTGGATGTGTTTTGTGGAAGAAAAATTTAAAAATCCATTTACTTGAGCATCCCTCAAATATTTCCTCTGCCATAGGGAGGAGGAGAGGCAGCCAGTGGTGGGCCTGAGGGTGCTCCAGGGGAGAAGGGCATGGAGATCAGGTGAAGACCCACCCACTCCCGCCTCTCTGGTGGCTGGCAGTGACAAGAGATGCTTTTTCTTTTATAGTCCTACCTGTGGCAAGGGGTTTTATAGATGTGAGGCCCTGAATCCAGTCCCTTGCTTAGTCTTTTGGATTGTGAATGACTCCCGGATGGCCACCAGCAGATGCCACACTGAAGGTCTCTGTTCTTGCCAACGGTCCCTGAGCTATAGGAGATATTTTCCTTTCTGGGGAATCAGCAATATGGTGGCTTTCCCCTTGTTAGATAGGTACCTGGAGGGGTGTCAGGTTTTGGGAGAGCACGACACACCCATGTGCTGCAGGAGCTGAAGGGGAAGCGGGAGGAGCTGCTCGGGGCAGCCAAACCAGAGTGTTACATCCCAGGCGACCTGCTCCCTGAGTTCCCTCAGGTGTCTCCAAGCAGTCTACTTTGGACACCTCTGGCATTCATCTCAGTGCTGACTGTGCCCACAGCTGGTGCTCAGGCTGGACTTGCTGTTTGAGCATTTACTGGGAATTATCTGTCATGAGGCAGAGACAGTAACACACTGGCACAAATGTGTAATTTTCCTTTCTCCACTCTTAACTTCAAACGTCCTTTTCTGCCTTAGCTCTCCTGCTTCCGTCTAGGGAAGGATCCTTTGATTTAAAAAATAACTCCAGAAGAGGTGACCCAGTAACATTTTATGCTGAGCTCTTGTGACTGTACAAAGATTATTTCTCAGGTTTAAAAGTTTCACTTGTTGATATGTACATTCCAGGTCTGTTCTGATTGCTTCTTTTCTTGGTAGCACTGATACAATCACAAATCCAGGTTCAATTCCAGTCAATCAGTCTAAGATTTTCCCCTCTTATGGAAATTGAATCTACTTCCTGAAAAAAACACATCCCTGGAAGTCATCCTTAGAGCTTTTATTTTGTTTTCTTTCTTAAGCAAACTACCCATAAAGTTACTTAGACTTTCTGAAGAAATATCTCTGGGATAAAAGCACAGAGAACTTCTAGGAAAGTAGGAAACCAGTGGCTGTGAAGGGGTTTTGCTGCTTTTTTATGAGTAGAACTGTGTAAGACAAGTGGGTTTTGGCATCAGAGCAGTGTCAATAAATAGCTTTTGCAGTTATCTAAATGCTTGAGCTGTGCTTGGGCGTTTAATCTCTTGTAAAAGCTGTTTATTGCCTTCTGTGCTGCTCTGCAAGGCACATTATCCCTTAAGTATATGAAGGACACAATTAGTCCTCTCAGAGACTTACCAAAATACTGTTGATTAAAGGTCAAGCATAAAAATTCAGATGCTACTCTCCTTAATTAAGGAAACTGCCCCTCCTGCCTAAAGTTCAGTATCAGAAGGGAAATCCTGGTGAGGGGAAGGATCAAATGGAGGCAGTTCCATGGTGGGGAGAAGGGCTTTGTGACCACATTTGGTTTCTAGGTAACAAATTGAAATCACAAAAGGTGTTCATAAAAGTCCATTTGACTATTGGTGATCTTCTCAAAACAGATTGTTAACTTCAATATGCTGTAAAATCTAAGTGGCATTTATAGGTGGCATCACAAATAGCAGGCAATCAAACCTCATTAACACTGTAGTTTATAATTGCAGATTACTGTAATTTGTGAGGTATTCAGGATTTTGCAAGGGTGTTATTTCTACCATTGGGAGCTAATGAACAGTGGCAGAAATTTACTGTAAGTTTAGTCTTGTATTCTTCTTTAGAAAACACTTGACACTAAAGACTTCAGCCTTTGGTTTATACTTGGAAAAAAACCCCAACAAGCCTTACACTGAATTGTGTTAGTGGGAGGACCAAGATGTTTCAAGTAAATGGATGTTCACCTCCTGCTTTTTTTTTCTGCAAGGAAAGAAATGCACACAGGACAACACCTCATGTTTGTCCTTTGGATAACTTTCATCTCTACCAATTTAATGAAAGGAACTAATTTGGGCTTGTTCCCTTATTTTCCATTTTTTACTTGTAGGTAGTGAGAGAAATAATTTCCTACAACTGTTCTTTGTGATGTCAACAACCTTGGGCAGTTCAGGTGACTATCTCATAAGTGTTCACCTTCTGGGTATACATCCATACTCCAAGTGTATTTATTTGCTTTCAAGTAGCATTTGATTGGTACAATAAAATGTGTGACACATCCCTACTATAAACTGAGAAGTTGTCCTGGCTTTCTACAGAGCTTAGAGCTGAGTTACTCCAAGTTTTAAGCATGTTCTGTAATTAAGGAGTTGAATTTGCTTGGTATGATTTTAAAGAGTGACTTTTGGTCTTTTGAAGTGTTAAATAATGGGGTGGGTTTTGTCTTACTGCTGTTGGAAAATCTTCCCTCCAAACAGAAAAAACACTTAGCTTTCTGTCCATGGTTCTGTTCTTTAGCACCAAGGGTTTCTTTAATTTAGTCTTGTTATAATTGCTGAGGTAGATTAAATTTGTAACCACATTGACCCAATTATCATGCAGAATACAGTGTTTCCCTGCCCTGGCATTTGGAGTATGGTTACAGCCTCCACCAGCAGCCCCCTGAGCATCTGTGCCTGAGCGCAGCCTCCCGGCCCCTCAGCCTTGCTCTGCACAGCAGCGACATGAAAAGATGTGCACAGTTTATTTTTTGACTGCGTTCATGGTTCACAGGCAGAAATAAAAATGCAAACCCTCCAATTTAAGTCCTTCAGCTAAAAATATGTCAATCTGCAAAGCAAAAAATAGCAGTCGCTGAGATTCCTGACAGATCTAGTTTTGCTGATTTTAAGATAGATCCCTAAAGGTGAGCTTGGAAGGATGTCATACCTGACTCTTATCTTTGAATCCCATATACTTATGTTTATTAAAATCAATATAATCCTTTAGCCTACATTGTTTCCATTTTTAATAATCTATTGATATATTGCCTGGGCTTTTATGGGACTAAACAAATTTCCTCTTTATGTGCCCTGTAATAGCCGGAGGTCAGGCTGGTTGAGAGCAGTTGCTGTATATAAATGTTTATTTACTGCCTGACTACTGATTGAGAACATATCTGGTCCACAGGCTTCAGATGGCTCTTAAACTAGAGATTTATGGCTTACTTCCTGTTTTCCAGACACAGTACACCATTTTTAAATAAAGTAATGAATGCAAGGTATTGTGAAAATAACAGCCAGGGATCGCCCCAAACTCCACGTTTGAGAGCACAGGCTGTTGGGGCTGCTGTTATTTCATCACTCATTTGTTTTCTGCTGGAGTGGGTTTATGTGAAACACACTTCTGGTGCGTTTGCTTTTGGGCCAGTGTGGCTTTGTAGCCCTGTGAGTGGCACCTCAGCCTTGCAGGGCCCACAGCAAGGCGAGCTGGAAAGCTGTAAGGAAGCAGCTCTTGTTCTCTAGTAGCTTCTCCTCTGTTAGACCCCAGGTCAACAGAGCATTGACGCCTTGGCTAGGTTTTGAGCATGAGTCCAGGTCCCCTCTTTATGTGGTTTCTGGCCTTTCTGGTTGAAGCTGAAGGTGTCTTGCAGAGTGTGCTTATTTTTAAGTCCCTAAAAGTAACTGTTGAAATAGACTCGTTTGGCCTGGAGCTGTTTGTGTGGTTTTTAAGGCCCCATATCCCACGGGGTAAGTATCTGCTTCATCTTTTGCACATTAAAGATGCTTCTGGTCTGCACCCCAGCCACTGAGAGCTCAGGTCAAGAGTGACAGGTTGTTTTTAGGCTTTTCTTTTCCAAAAGTAAAAACACTGATTGACCCAGCAAAGTGTGAATAGCTCCTTTGTCCCTACAGTCACAAGAGAAGGAAATCATATTTGTCATTATAATACTGTGACAAAAGTATTTATTAATATAGTTGCTTTAATTGGTGGCAGCAAACAAATAGCTGATGTTACATGAGGATGTTTGAAACCAGGGGTTTGCAGAACTTCCTCATCCCAGGCTGGTACCTGCTGCACAGCCACAGTTAAGAGATTGAGGCACAAATCAGAATTTCTTACAAGATAATTGGCTGTCATTTAGGACATTCTTGCCTCACAGGGATTCTTCCATGTGTAAATCCTGATAGTCTAAATTTCTTGGCAGCAAATTGGATGCAAGTACAAGAGCAATTGACTGTAATTATCCCCTGGGGATGGGATCATTTATTTATTTGTTTTTACAATTTTCATTCACTCACTGAATATTGCTTCCCTCTGGACATAATGTGGTTTAGAATCATCATTGTTATAAAGATGTTTTACATCCTCATGGAAATTTGTTGGTTTAAGAGTCAAGCTCCAGTTTGCAGGAGACAGCAGTTTAAAATGGCAGGAGCTGGAGGGGCTGGTGGCCACGATGCACTCAGCTTCATGTGCTGAGCCAGATTTGGCACTGGCGATGTCAGGGGGGGGAATTTTTTCTACTTGCTTCAGTGCATGTGTGTGCAGGGGATTTAAATTTACTCCTGTGAATACCTGTCCCTCCTGACTGTGCCTTACTTGGTGTTTTAGGTGATCACCTTAAGAGACAAGGGCTGGTGGCACATGGACTGAGCCAGCTCCCCTCTGGGTGCCATATAGCCCGTTAGCCAGGGCTCTGGAGGCTTGTTCAGCAAGTTCTATCATGAGAATATCGTGGTTGTGCAACCTCAGAACAGGGCTGTGGTGCATCCCTCCACTGTGGATGCCTTGCCTTGGTCTGGGGTGACTGCACCCTGCTGGGAAGTCACCACAGTGAAGGTGGCTTGTGATGTGGAACCAGCTCCGTTGCAGTCTGGTGTCTTGGTAGATGTTACACAGTATGTTGCTTGAAATCAGAACAAAGGCACATGATGGGCTGTCAGGCTCAGGAGCAGTTCTTTTTGCAGATCTCCACAAGCTGCCTGGGCTGTGTACATCTGACCCCTTGCACTGGTCCTGCTCCTTAAAGCCTGTAGGGCATCACTCCCCAGTATTTGGTGCAATCATTTAATGTCTGACATCAGCATTTCCTATAAGGAAAAGGTGGCTCTCCTTGTGAAGGTAGTTGGCAGCAGCAAATAGTGGCAAAGAGGGTGTGGGCTGCCCTTCTCCCACTGCCTGCAAGCTTCCAGCAGCATTCCCACTATGACTCTGCATGGAAGCACCACAACTGGATCTTTGTTTTCCTGGATCTTGATACCTCTGGCTACTCACAAGTTGGAATAAGTGAGGGAAAAGTCAGAAAGCATCAAGGGCTTCATACAACACCCATTAGACTCAAGGGGAGAGTGATAGATTTTAAAGGGAACCTACAGATGCAATAGCTACTTAATGGGACTTGCAGCAGCACGTGGGTGTCTAATTCCCATTGATTTCATGTGAGGGAATTGGCCTTCACTTACAGAATATGATTTACAAGCAGAGGTTCTTCCATGTGTAGATCCCACTGATCTGTGAATTGCTTGGCAGCAAATTGAAGGTGAATATGAGCACAATTGGCTGTGATTGTCCCCAGGGCACAGGATGATTTCTCTGTTTTTACAACACTCATAACATCCAGTAAACACAGTTTTCCTGAAGGGATGAGACAAGGGGTGTCCAAGGAGAGCTGAGCTCCTGGCTGCTTTTGAAAACCCTCACATTTAGTTTTAAATACCTGAATAGCTTTAAAAATGTGTGAATCTTCCCATTATATCCTGTAGCAATACTTGGAAGTTGAGAGGTTTGCCTTCACTCAATAGCTTGAGTCTGTGGGGTGGGAGCATGGCCATCACTTCCCAACCATCTGCTAGTGGTAGTTGAAGGAAAGTCCAGAGAACTATCATGAGCAGTGAGCCTCTCCAGGTCACTTAGGTGGCCAGAAGCTTAGAGTCTGCAGTGCTGTATTAGCTGGGAATCACCCACCTTCATGGGAATTCCACCTTTTGTGAAAATGTCCCCTTTAAAGATTTTTATGGGGCAAGCTGCCTGCCAAGTGTAGCTTTGTGTGGTCATAGCAGCTAGGAATTCACCAGCCCAACACCCAGCAAACACGACCGCTTTGTAAATCCTCCAGCTTGCATTCCAGCAGCTTGGATATCTCCACGGGAGAAAGTGAGAGAGGCAAAGCTGCTCCTGCCCCTCACTGCCAGTTAGAACGTGGCCTCTCTCCTCAAGGTAATAAATGCCCTGGGCCCCCTGTTCACAGGCTCTTCTTCATGTATCCAAACTAATGTGGGGTGGAATGGATCAAATGTTAAGGGTTTTACACCTCAAGTGAACTTGGCTGGGAGCATTTCTAACTGTTTACTTTCTCCTCTTCCACATCCAGCAAGCTGTCAAGCTTCTATCCCTTGTTTGGATGTTAACAATTTCCTTGATGACAAGATAATCCAAATTAACTTTTTATTGCCCTGTAAAATCGAGGGAGGTGAGGATTGCACCCAGTGATTGTGGAGTTCAGCAGCAGGGCTGCCCAAGAGCTACCACAGCAGGTTTGGTGTGTTTCTTTCTCCTCCCTCTCCTTTTGAGCAAGGCCTGGGGCTGTGGGTGCTAGCATGAACTATGCAGCAAGTGCAATGTGTAAATTTTGAAAAAAATATTAAACATGTGGTTTGTGTTTCAAAACCTGGAAAATATTATGAAAGCAATAAAATATCCCTGGTGCAGGCAGCCTGGGAGGCTCTCCCTTGGTGAGTATAGGCCTCCAGGTTTAGGTACCTGTCATTCTCCAGCCAGCTTCAGGCCAGGAGAGCCAGGCCTGGCTCTTACATTCCCCTAAGCCAGGAGTTGCAAAGGAGCTGTAGAAATTATAAGACTAGCAGCTGCAGTGTGTCCCTGGTGGGGGAAAGGAAGGTAAGGAAGCTCTCCCTCTGTCCCTGGAGCTTGCTGTGCACCTGCAGCTCCACCCACGGGGAGGCTCCCAAGGGGCTGGTGCCTAAACCTTCAGGCTCTGCTGCCTTCTGAGGTCTGCTTAAATACTGATAATTAATGCTGGCCCTGTGCCTCCTCATGGCTGTTTTCCAGTGGCTTGGTGTTCAGTTGGAGTGAGCTCTGGCTGGCTGAAGTCCTGCTGCATGGAACCTGCTCTAGCAGGGTTCCTCGCCGCCTTCAGGTGGGGTTTCAGCGGTGTGCTGGCCTTGGCAAATGGGAGGGCTACGTTTCATCCTGGTGGCTAGATGTTTTAGCTCATATATAAGTGGGATTGCAGTGGCCTGAGGGATGGCCAACAGCATCCTGAAGTGTTGTACAAAATCTTGGGAAGTAATAATTACCTTGTCACTGTTTCTAGCAGATGGAGTGGTAGAGTGAGCTCATTAGCAATGGGATTCTTGTGTTGTGGCTTTGGGTTCAATCAAAGCTACAGTTAAACAAATCATTGTTTAGGGAGTATGGACACTTTATTTTTTTAATAGCCTGTGACCTGCAATAGAATTTAGGTTGGGTGTTAATGACCAAAGGTTTTGCAAGTAATTAAGTTTGCGGAAGGCGCTGTCCCAGAGAGGCTGTGGGGCTGGGGGCTTCAGCTCCAGCAGCCTGGGTGGAGTGTGAATGGAGCTGATACTCAGCCATTTCACCTCAGTTTTGGGTTAGACATATTGCTGCTCTTTATTTTATGAACTTGGTAACAAAATATTAGTAAACTATGACTCTCCATTGAAGAATAGATATGATTATATTATGATTTCTTTCATTGGGCAAAAGAAATGACATGAGTATACATGACATAACTTGTATATATCGTGAAGGCTTAAAGATTTTGGAAACCTCACCAGAGAGGTAGTTCTTCAAATGGCTCAAAACCAGTTTTTCACACCCTGGAAGATTGGATTTATTTCCTTTCTGTCAGGGACTGCTTTTACTAAGGTCTTCCATCATTCATTCATTTCTAACTGCTGGTACAGAACCACCTCTAGCATGTGTGATGAAATCTGTGGGTCTCACTTTGAAGTGCTGACTTATGTGGACTTAATTAGGCATGAATTAGAAAAAGGGGGACAAAAAACCACAGAGGTGCCATGAAGAGGGGGTACTGCTAAGACAAGCAGCTCGAAAGATAAGTGTAGCACAACCAGTAATTGAAAAGACAACCAATGTTGGAGCCATTCTTCTTTTCCACATACCTGCTGGATATGTTACAGCCCTCCACTATGTTCTGGTTCCATGAGCTGCCTGGGCCATTCCCTTCATCAAATCACCAAAGCTCAAGTGAACATAATCCAATCAAAATCGTCAAAAGAGTAAAGCTTATTATTAGGCTTCAATAAAGGATGTTATTGGGTATTTACAGAGAAATACTTGTATTTCACCTTGAAGGCCAAAGGTTTGGGGATTTTTTTATGATGCCAAGGAAAGCCTTGAGTTTTGGACCCACAGACATCTAGTGACTGGTCAAGCAACTCATCCTCTGCCCAAGCTTCTAATGCTGACAACTAAATGCTGTCCATCTATCATAGATTCACAGATTGGTTTGGTTTGGAAGGGACCTTTACAAATCATCTAGTACCAAAACAAGAGGAAAGTGTTTTGTTATTTTTCAGCAAGAAGAGATGGGGGAAGGCTGGAAGCACAAGCACCCCCCTGCATTGACCATGTTTTGTGCTGAAGCTTTGCATGCAGGGTTACCTACATGTACTGTGTCTTTAAACACTAATGGGCCCACCTAAAAAAAAAAATCTCAGGAAAAAAAAAAAGCCCAAACCCATGACAGTCCACTAGCAACTAGCACACTAACAGGTTCTCATCTGACACCAGTAGGGAACCGAAGATATTTTATTATTTGGAAACTCCATATAGGGAAGGCCAGCCTTGAATCTGTCATTACTCCAAGAACCACACCTCCCCTGGGAGTTAATTATTTTCTTAAAATGCAACTTGTACTGTTAGTTTAAAACATTCCAACTGTGTTCGCACTCTTTAAATCTTCTGTAAACCTTAGAGTTTAAATCACTTGCAGATAAGAGTAATTCTATTAGAAAAAAAAAAAAAAAGTACTGTTTGGTGGAAGGGGAAAGAGGGAAATAAAAGGGCATTGATAGAAGCGTCCTTTGGGTGCCCATTGCCCTGTCACCTTTAGAACTTGGCAGGAGCTGCAGCCCACAGTAACTTTATAGGTCCTGGCACAGAATGAAACAAAATAGGTGCATGCCACATTTTCCTTCAGAAAAAAAGAGAGGGAGAGAGAGACTTACCTCCTTTGTAAGAGGCTCAATATCTGAAAGGGTATGCTAAATTTAAAAAAAAAAAAAAAGAGGTTAGTGGGACTGACAGGTCAGAGCCTTTTCTGGGCTTCTATTTTGAAGGAAAGTGTTGGGCAAAGGGCTGCCCTGGCTGGAGCCACGTCTGGGAGCTGAAGGGCTTGAAGAAGTGTTTAAATACAGGGCGCTGCTGCAATGTTTGACCATCTTAGGTCCTCTTGCTTTGGCTCCTGGTGCTGCTTTCCTGGGAATTCCGGGGCATTAAAAAACACAAGAGCTCATTGCTGAGGGTTTGCCATGAGCAAGCCAGGGAGAGGGTGGATGTGTCATTTTTGGAACCGTCTGTGCAATCGTTCATCTGCTGCGTTGGCTGGGCTCCTGGAATGGGGGGGAATTCAGTGGTTCCAGGGCTTGGCTTTTTTTTTCTCCCTCTTGCCCTCCCCAGTTCCCCTTTCTCTCTCTAATTTGTTTAGGCTGAAAATCAGCTTCCTAAATTCTTTGAATACTGTTTTCCTTTTTTTAACCAGTTTTCTTTTGCAAGAGTCTGTTGGTTGAGCTGCAGTTTTAACCAGTGGTGGGTACCAAGCACCCCACACCTGCAGGAGCTGCTCCTGGCAGAGGAGAGATGGGGAAAAGCAACGTGCACATCAGGTGTGATGTTGCTTAGGGCTCTAGTGGCACAGCTGTAGGAGAAGGGGGCATTTCTCTACCTCTTTTTCATCTTCAGAGGCTGAGTTGACTCTGCACCCCACTGCTGGATGCTGCATGCCAGGAGGAAGGACACAGGCTGGGAGAACTGTCCTCCAATGCCCCTGAGCCAGCAATGAGGGTGTCCAAGCCTTGCTGTGGCCTAGTGAGGCTCTAATAGGCTAAAATAATACAAATCATTATTTTGTCAGGAAAATTCCACACTGATGGGGCTGTTAAACTTGGACACACCCTAAAACTGGAGCCATCCCTCAGCTTTTCACTGCATCAAAGCACTGTAGGAGACCCAGCTCCTACTGAACAGTGACTTCTGCAAGGAAGAGCTCTGCACAGTTATCTTCCCCTCCCAAACCCCCCAGGTCCCAGCTTTGTGACAGAGCATTGATTATTGTGGCTTCATTAACCCAAGCATTGACTAGAAGTGGTTGGTACTTGAGCTGGCATGTCAGGGCCCTACAAGCCAACTGGAGTGACTCTGGTGGCAACAAAACCTTAGGAGCTTCTTACAGTGAGGCAAAGAAAAAACAGCCCATGAATTTAGCTTTTAGTAACTTGTTCTGCAAAGAAACACCCCTAATGCAATACATTTGTCAGATGCTCCTGCTTGGCCCTGGGTGGGTGTCTGTCTGTGTCTTCCTAACATAAACCAGATGAGAGATCAGTGATGAATAACTGATGAATAATGATGTTCTTCTTGTGCTTGTGAGCAGCCCTGTGCTCAGTGAGGCCAGCAGGCTCCAGAGGGCTGGGAGCAACCTCACACCTTGGCACACATGAGGCTGCAGGGTGAGGGACCCTTTGGCACGGTGCAGGGTAGGTTAGTATTGGCCTCACCTGGGATTCTCGTCATGTGGTCATGTCAATGATTTATGTCCTAAGAAATCTGCGGTTCCGTGTGGCGTCGCTGCGGCTCTGCTGGCAGCACTGGCACCTTTTGGCCAGGAAGTTAGGTATGTTCTACACCAGGACTATGCTCTCAGCTGGAGGAGCAAGCTGGGGTGACATATCCCATGGCTGTGCAGGTGGGACATCAATCCTTGGGCACCTGGAAGGACAGCCAAGAGCCAGCCACAAGCAGGGTCCCCTCTCACAGCTGTAGTTGCACTTTCTCTCTCTTTTTTTTTTTTTTTTTCCTCTGTGTTTTCAAGTGCCCTGTTAGGGTGGTGAGGCTGAGGCACTGTGTGCCAGCCCAGCTTCTCACTGTGCCACCTCACCTGAATTCACGGAACTGACCAAATGCCATCCCTGAGCTCAGGGACTGTCCAGAGGCTGTTCCTAGAATGCAGTGATCTATGCAGTTTCAGGTGCACTATATAGGGAAACTGAGACAGGGGCAGGTCACAGAATGTGTCACTCCCATGGGTTTGAGAGACAATTATGTTTGAGGGACTTTGTGCCATCACACTCCCTGTGCCCGAGCATGGAGATGATCCAGGTTCCTTGTGCCACACGCAACCAAAAGGCACCTCTGGTTTAAGCACATTGGAAGTGTAAGAACCTGCAGGAAAGAGAAATCGGCACATTCAGAAAAACTGCTCCTGCCAAACCTTCCTTCCTACGTTAAATGGCCCTGGAGTCAAACCATGGGATATGGGAGGAGACATCTGAGAGCATCTTTGCAATGTCTGGCTTTAGTTTCAGCCAAGGAAAAAGCAGAAAGAACCCAAGTAATGTCCATTCCAGCTGAATTCCTGGTTAGGCTGGATGATGATGCAGCGATGAAGTCTGTTTTCATGAGCTCTTGTATCATTTTGCAAGTGCCAGAAGATTTCTGTGGTGCACACGTGCAGCTGAAATTTCAGCTCCCTTCTACCTGCGTGCTGTCTGTCTGCACTACCTCTCTCTGCTTTTTATTCCATGGCCATTTGTCTCGGAGTCTCTTGAGGCCTGGAAAGGTGATTAAATGTTGTGATGCAGATAGAGTTCTTCTGTTCTGCAGAAACAACGCTGGCAACGTAAAGGATGAAAGACATTTCCCCCCCCTCAGGCTTGTCTTATTGAATGAAAATTAGTGCATATATGTTAAATTAGAACAGATCAAGAATATTTTCTGGAGATATTTGAAACTCTCCAGTTCACTTCAAGCAAGTAAAACATTCCTACAAGAGGAATCTAATAGAAGCACAGAATAGTCTTTATATAGACGACTATCAGCAGAGCAGGAAACATGATTATGTTTTTAGGCAGAATAAACCTGTATATAGGACAAATTTCCTCTTAAAACTGAACTGTGTGTAATGAGACACAGGAGCCCTCTGAAAATAATGAGCTGTTAAAGAAATAAACAGTTAAAATAATAACAAAAGGCTAAACAGCTTCGGGAAGACCAAAAAAGTCCAAGGTGATCTAAAGGCAGACTTACTTGCTTCCAGAGAGTAAGGTGATCTCCTTGAAGTGCATAAACATGAGAAGCCCTGGGTAATATTGCTGCTGTTTGCACAGTTTACCCAGATGGGCTAAAATATCCTATTAATAACAATAATTTGCACTTGGTGCTTGGAAGTACTTTGTAAAATTAAAATCTCTCTCTCCAATCTCCCTACAAAGGAAGATGATTCCCTTTGGCAGTGCTGGCCCTGCTGCCTGGCCCTGCCTGCACCCACCAGGAGGCTGGTGGGGATGGAGGGTGGGATTGTGGTCAGTGGGTGCTGTGAGTTGTGCACACCTGTGAGCTGCAATGGCTGGAGATGGAGGTAACATGGGGTCTGTCTGGTGTTTCCATGTGAATCCCAGTCGATTGGTCACCGACGGTTTTTGCCCAGGAGGTGACGGAACCGATTCACGCTGTGCTGGGTTCTGCTGCAAGAGCAGACCAAAAAGGCTGGGCTTTTTCATCATCTTTTTTAAAGCAATATGCAGAAAAGGGGACATTATTATATGACCTTGTGACAGCTCTTCCAAAAGTGAGCTGAGGAGCGGCAGGAGGGTTTGCAGCCA
>NW_009954555.1:4971345-4977039 GCF_000747805.2 Chaetura pelagica
TGCTGTGCCATCAGCAGCCAGCTCGGGGCACTGCCTCTGCAGCCACCCCCCTCCCTCCTTATCACAGTATTGATTTACAATTAATCTTTCATGTTGTTTTGCAAGGACCTTGGGATAAGATTCTATCACTTTTGGTTATCAGAAATCATGGCTGTCCTTGCTGCATAGGTGAGGTGCAGAAAGTACACAAAGTTGTTTTTTTCAGGATACAGAATCTATAGGAGCTTGGCTGCACTGGGGACAGGAGGTGTGTCCAAACTGGGAATTGACTTGCCTGGATTTTACCTGTTTCAGTATATTTGTGGAATGCTGCATTCCTAAAGGAAAGGCTGTCATCAGTAGTAGAGAAATAATTGAGTCTATTATTAAAAGATTGGTTAGATTTGCATTTTAAAGTATTGTGCTCATCTAGATAGGGGTTATACAAAGTAGGTCAGGGACACTGATCCACTGGTCTTCTGAGCATGAGCTGAGTGGCACCCAGCGAGCTGGCTGAGCCTTGGCTTTCAATTCAAAGCCTCTCTGATTATGCTGTGGGAACATCCCCCATCCCCATACCCTTGGTGGCCTCTGGTGATGCACAATACCAGGGTACAGCACCACTGAGGTTGGGGCAATGGGACTGAGAGCTCTGCCACTGAATGCCACCTGGGGCTGTCTTTTCACACAGCAAAAGGAGTTGTCCACTGGCTTTCCTTTCTATCCTAACTTAATCGGAATTTCTCATCCTACTGGAGCATAAAACAAAGAGTAATTAGTTTCACTTTATCTACAGCCTCTTCAACAGAAAAGAAAAATCTCAGACCCTTGGCTCTCCTTGGTGTGACCAAGCCTCCATGAGGTCCCTGAAGTTAAAAAAATTCATACAAAAAGCAATGAGCTCTGTATGAAGGAGATGTCCCTTTCTTTTTTAGTTGTGTATCTCTTTTGGGGGCATGTCCATGAATCATATTTTTAACCATGAAAAGGTCTTATTCCTCCTTCACCATGGAGCATCTTACTGGTGCAACTGGATAACCAAAGCTGAGCAAGGTCAAGGAAGATTTTTCAGATATGTTGGCTCAAAAAAGTCAGGGTGTTTTAGGAAGAGACCAGAAAAACCTTTTTGTTCTGCCCTGAGGCTGCTTGATGACTCTCTTCATCAGTTTTTTTACATGTTTAATGTAAAACAAGGCACGTTTTTATGCTTGGAGGCCTGAATATTGGGCACAGGAGGGCAGAGACAGCACAGTTGGCTGAGGGTAAGTTAAGGAGCTGGGCAGCCTTTCCAGCACCAGCACATTACTCTTACTGAAGAGGTGAGGCATCCAGGGAAGTTCACCCTTGTGCCAGCTTTCATTGGCCATGTCCACAGAAATGTTAAGCACTATTTTTTACATTTCATTTGCTTGTTTTTGTTTCTTTTCCCCTGCTGGTTCTGTTCCAGGACTGGTGAGTGTAGGAGGATGCAAGTAAAGTGGCATTCTCTGTTGCCTTAATTTGGTCAGTTGGAAGGCTTTAAAAGTTAATATTTACATGAAATGATGTAAAATTCATCTAGCTTGATGCATGTTTGTTTAACATATTTAGGTGATGGCTGTATTTATTTTTTGTAGGCCTGGCACTTGCACATTAAGGTACTTCAGTGATGCATGGAACTTGAACAGAATCTGTCTTTCTCCAAGCCCTGTCACAGCTGTTACAGATTTTTATATTAATTCTGTAATTACAGCCATAAAAAAAAAAGTATAGGTATTCTCACTGCAGGACAACAAAAAGCATTTTATCGTAAGTCCTTTAGAGCGAATAGAAAGCCCAAGTTTTTGCTGGATTTTGGGCATTCTAATGGGTTTCAGAATAAGATACGTTTTGGATGTTCCTGGAAGTTTTAGGAAATTAAATTCCATAGATGAGTTCTTCAAGCTGTGGTCATCACTGCAGCAGCATTGGTTTGGACCAAGTGCATAGTGCATAGCCCAACCCAAACAGGTCCTCTAAGGGGTCCCAGGTCTGATCAACTCCTGGAGAGCTCCCAAGGTCTGGACTGGAGTGACCTCCAAGGGCTTTCTCTGTAAGGGAAGCTGCTGGTTTCCAGCAGTTGCTGGGAAGGAAGAGCAATACTGCATGAAATCACATTCTAATCGGAATTCCCTCCTCACTTAAACTCTGTTTAGATAGACAGTTAATTTATCTCTGTTTAACTGCTGAATCAATCCATCCATCAAAGCTACAAAAGCTAATTAGCTGGAGTCGCAGCAGCAGCAGCAGCTCCGATACCCAGTGGGGTCTGAAACACCTTCCAAAGCTGCAGCTGGGGATACAAGGGGCATCTCCCTGTGTTATGTCTCAGAGCTGCCCACAAGACCCAGGCATTCCATCCCTGCCACGTTTCCCAGCCCTGGCTTCGGGAAGAATTCCAACCCCCACAGCCATTCTAGGACCTTCTCCCAGCAGCCTCGTCCAGGGCACTTGTCCTGGTAGCTAACTCTGCAGAGCCTAAGGGCAATCCGTGCCCATCCCCGTGGGATGGAGACCAAGGTGGATGAAACCTTTGGTTGAAAGGGAGCTTGTGGGCTTGGAGATGGAGCCCAAAATGCTGTGGGCAGTCCCTGTGGCATTGACCTGCTTGGGCTGCAGCTGGGCAGTGTGTTCAGAAGGAATATTCCTGGAGTTCTGTGTTGTTTGAGGTGTGGTTCCTTTCTTGGGTTTGAGGTCTCCTGTGTGGAGCCCGTGGTGTGATTTCTGCCCTCGGGCCTGCAGGGAATTCCCACAGCACTGCTCTTGCCATCACCCATTTTTAACTGGCTGATGATGATACACAACAACCAAAAAAATATCCAGGCTGAATACCATGGGAAGAAAGGTCTCTGTGTGAGGTAGGACTGTTTCCCTGGGGTGTTTCAGGGTTCTTGTATGTGAGCTTGCTTTTTTATTACCCACTGGTGGACAGCAAGGTGAAAGCATGGGGATGGCTGACTCAGCAGAAGCTGTCAGGGTGGAACACCTCCCACAGCTTCCTGGAGTTGACCTGGATGAAGTGAAGGATGCACTTTGGTGGAGACCCAAAAGCAAGGAAATGTGTCTGTGCCTTCTCCTGGTGCCAGGATGGGCCAGATAGGTCAACTTTTCTCCCTGATAAAAATCAGAAAATAACATGTTAGCAGTATCTCAGGTGTTGGAAGCACATTCCAAAAGTAGAGCAGTTCTTATGAAACATGAACCTTGTTCTCATGCCACCCCTCAATAAATATCACAACAGTTATTTCTTAGCAGAATGTCTTTTAAATCTTTCCCACTCCTATAGCCTTGCTCTGTCCCTAGTCAATTAAGTGAGGAAAATGTCCTGCTTATTAATCCCCACTCTTGTATCACTTGCAATACAGTCCATTTGACACCACATCATCTCTTCTGAGCATTGTTGTATAGCTGTATCAACCTTCTAGCTCTCTGCAGTACATGTCCACTTTGGCAGGTAGAGAAGACCCTGGAAGAGTCCCACGACCAGCAGTGGCCATGAGCCTGAGGTCTGCAGGTGCCTCACACAGTGCCCAAACAAAGGTGAACGTGTAGCCCTTGTCTGCTTTTAGACTCCAAGGGTTCTGTGTTGTCAAGCCTCAAGCCCTTCTTCTCATTGCTTGGACGTGGTGAGGTTCACCATCCTTGTGCATCATTTTACTCACAGTCATTGCAATCCTTACATTTGGTGCCTGTGGAATCCTGATAAATGGCTGATGCACCATTTCCCCTGCCCTGGGACAGCCTGGGCTCTGCCTGGGCTTCACACATGTTCCACGTTAGCAGTTTTCATTGACTATGAATCCATAAAAATACATGTGGAACAGAGGGTGCACAGTGCAGCCATGTCTGCCTGACTCCTTCCCATTCTAATTGGGGAGCAAAGCTGTTTAATAGAGTCTGTGGAGTCTGTTTAACTACACTGTGCCAGAACAATGCTCTATTCATGTTTCCAACAGAACACTAGTGATTGGACTAATATCTTTAAACTAGAAAACAAGTCTTAATTGGAACAGATGCTGCAAATACCAATGCAAATGGCCAGCTCTTGTGTGATCAAAACCAGGTACAGTCCATTGATTTGTTTTTAATAGCAGCTTTCATTTTTTATTAGTGTACACAAGCCTCACTAACACTATACAAAAAGTCAGTAACAATATTCTGAAAAATCATCTTGTTTAAAACAGACTCTGCCATGCATTGTTTCTGGCAAGGTGCTATTAAAGAGTTTCCGTCCTATTTGGGCAGCTCATGTTACTGCAACTCTCTTCTTTGCTTTCTTCTCTTCTAGAATTTGAATAATCCCTGTGATTTTTGTGAAAAGCTATTGCTGCTACATGTAATAATCTGTTTAGATATTCACTTACATTACAAACAGGCATTCAGGTTAGATTAGGCTAAATAAACCCACAATCCTGGGAAGTATGTGTGTGTTAGTGTCTTTGGTGCAGGCTTTGGCAGAACAGCATTCCTGGAGCATGAAGGTTTTGCTGGGGCAGTATTTGGCCTGGGGAAGCTCTGAAGTGTGATTTTTATGCTAAGAATAAATGTTTTGTGATTTTTCTAGAACAAATTGACTTTGTCTTTAGGGCATGTGAACTATTTTATAGTAGCAAGAGTATCAAAAGCCACTCAGAGTAGAGAGAAATGTATTATGGTACACCTGAAAGTCATGAGTAGTTTACTGGTCTGTTGGTGTGTACAGATATTTTCAGTTACCTCAGCAGCTGCTGCTTAGAACTGGAATATGCTTATGTGCACACTCATACATATATACACATGTATTTGAAACTGGCTGCAAGGATAAGAGGCTGTTTCAGTCAAAACAAAAGGAGAAGATGCAAGCAAGAAGAGAATAACAGATGGCTCTGGTCCCTATTTTCAAATCTGAATTTTTGTTGGTTTTGTTTGTTTGTTTTGAAAACTTAGTCACAGGTAGCTTTGCAAGTGAATGTGCCACAGAGGCTTGTCAGGAGCCTGTTCTCTGATGCCCTGGTGAGGCACAGCCAAGGATGTGGGTACAATATGGGAGAAGGAGCCTGGAAAAGTGACCTAGGACACTGGCATGTCCACCATTGCAGGTTATTTGGGATACCGCTGGCAAAGCAGGTGATGCAATGAATGACTTGCAGCTAAACCCCACAGCTGAGGCATCACTCTCTCCACTCCTCATTGCAGCCAACACCCCTTAGGCCAGTGCATGGACCCATCCCATGTGGGGTCAGCAAGGCTGGGCTGGCAGAGCTCTGTCCTGGTGGACAACAGGATTCAGGGAATGAGAGCAGGGCCCAGGCTGGCTGACCTGCCAGGAGGCTGCTCCATTCATCCACCACGATCCCAACAGTGATACTGTGACTGTTGGGAGCCCAGCTGCTGATGGATGCAGGAAACCCCATCGGTTCGGGCAGGGTTTGTGGTCTTCCAAACAGAACAAATCTCTGCTATTGTTGAGCTTCCAGCAGAGCCATTTGAGCACTCAGCAGAGACAGAGCCAAGGTGTGTTTTGCCCTGTCAGGTATGATGAAAAGACAGGACATTTGAGGAGGCCTGGGGATTGACTTGATGAAAAAAGGGCTTTGCCTCTCTACCTACCGCAGCACGGGCAGGGCTGGAGAGATGGGATTTGGATGGTTTCAGGAGGAGCGTCCCAAAAGTGACCTGGATGGAATGTGTCTCCTTAGGGAAAGAAGGGCCTGTCAC